>NW_016690226.1:2775928-2905622 GCF_001604755.1 Lepidothrix coronata
CAGCAGCTCTGATCCACCTCCAACTTTGCTTTGCTTGTTTGTACTTCACAGCCTGACCTCCCCTGGAGGTCCTCTTGAGGAATAGAGGGCAGCTGAGCCAGCTGATTCACAGAAGTCAAGGTGTCACCCCGTGGCTATGGGTGGAACAGGTAGCACCCCAATGCTTAAAAGCAGCCTGACACTTCTCCTTATGAAACTGTCTTTTCCACTGCTAAGAACTTTGCCAGCACTGAACTGCTCAGTTTGAAATTTTTCCATGTCAGGAGTTTGCCTCAGGCTGACTTTTCCTTTTAAAGTGTCAACAGAAGAAGGTCAGTGGTTTCTAAGAACAAGATTCAGTAAGTTGTTTTGTCCATGTTTCAAGGAATTGTTAAAGCTGCTGTGCTCAGAATGCAGAGAAGAGCTCAGCACCTCTGCAAGAGCCTGAATTTGTTGAGAGTCACACTGGTGCCTCTTGCTTGTGGGGAGATAGCCACATCCCTCAAAGATTATAGCAATTTTGTGTCAGTTTGTTCATGGAAATCACCAGTTTACCACACAGCCAGTGACCATACAAGCATCTGTTGACTTCTGAAACTTTATTCCCCGCTAAGAACAATCCTTCCTCTTACAGCTCACAGATCCTGACCATGTTGCCCAAACACTATCTGAACACGATGACCAAATGAGCCCTGTTCCGGGATCACAGGATTTCACAGGCTGCTTGGGGTACAGCATGGAGCAATGAAATGAAAGGCAGGGACTACATCTCCCTTGCAGGGCTGATGCCAGAAGAAAACAGTAATTTAGGACAAATAGTACAAGGGTGGAGAACTGAATCAGCAGATGGTTTGCATAAAAGAGGCAGGGTCAGGACACCACTGAGACCAGAGAGAAGAGGGCACGGAGGTAGGACACAACCATGCCCTGGAGCCAGAGCCCGATATGGATCCTGGATCTTGTGGCAGAAGGTCCCAGTGTGTGTTTTATGTTCCCTCATCAAGCAGCTTCGTGGTGGGATGCAACTTGGAGCCTGAATGAGTACCTGCAGCAATCTGGACACACAGGTACTACAAACCCTTTGTCTGTGAAGGTGGCTGAGCTACTGCTGCTCCAGTGATGAAACCACTATCCTTCTCAGTCACTCAGTAAGCAAGCGCTGTGGATCCAAGAGCCAAGCACACAGGCAGCTCACCCCCCCATCTCTGACCTTCAACTTTTCTCCTTCGTATTTTCTCAAAAGAGAAGCATAGACCTGTGCTCTTAATGGCACAGAGCCAATAGTTGCCTCCACCTCTCTAGAGAGAGGATGAAAACCACCTGGAGGTGACGGCTTTATTTCCTTGATTTTGGCTGCAGTAAGAGAGATGTAATAACAGCCTACCTTACAGAGGTTTGACAGCAGCTTAAGTAATTAAGCAGCAAATTAGGCAGGAAAAACTCTGGTGACTAGTGATAGGACCCACGGGAATGGCATGAAATTGTGTCAGGGGAGGTTTAGGTTGGATATCAGGACAAGGTTCTTCACCCAGAGGGTGACTGAGCACTGGAACAGGTTCCCTAGGGATATGGTCACAGCACCAAGCCTGATAGAGTTCAAGAAGCACTTGGCTCTCAGGCACATGGTGTGATTCTCAGTGTGACCTGTGCAGAGTTAGGAGTTAGACTCAATGATTCTTGTGAATCCCTTCCAGCTCAGGAAATTCTACAATTCTAAATGCTCTAATGGGCTGAGATAGATGATGCAGCAGACAGCAAAAGGAAATTACAAATGCTCTGTTCCACAGAAGCAAAAAAGACTGACGAATGCCAAAGCAACTGCAGCCACAGCTCAGCACTGTGAATCCCAGGCATCTTCCTCCCCAACAGCAGAACAGCTCTTACCTGGTACTGGGGCCATGGTCCTTCTGGGCAGCCAGGTCTTCCCAACACAAGGCACCGCGTCCAAGGGCCATTCGCCCTGATCACACAAACAGCAGCCACCCAAGCAGCACAGATCTCCCAACAGAAATTAGTGTTTTATGGCAGCTGGAGCTGCAGCTCAGTGTATTTACACCCTGGAGCTCAGGAGTATGAGATGAGGGGTTATTCAAGGCAAAACAAAGCTGGTAGAGAAAGACAAATGACAAGGCAATGGCCCACACAGATGTAAACAGCACCTGCACAACAGCCATTCCTCCCTGAGCAATGAAGGTGATTGTGCAAGATTTTGGGAAATGTCCCAGAAACCTGAAGGTTTATAGAGGCAGCAGAAGCCAAGATCTCTGCATAGACAAGAGATCTCCAATTACCAAAGCTAGCTCAGTTGGCTTAGCGACAGGTTATTTCCATGGTTTTTTTCTGCTTGCTCATTTAATGATTACATTTTTACGTGTCTCTGATTTCCCATGCAACAGCAAGAAGCCAGACATCATGAATTTTTGCTAGGCCTCCCTAATCAGAGGGAGTATCTGTGACACAACTGGCAAACAAAACCCTATCCATGCTTTCAACCACTGGGGTTCCCATTTGCTACTCCTTGAATCAGAGGTGACACCACTGATCATCTGAAGTTGGCTTCCCATCCTCCTGGGAACCATACTACACAAGATTGACATTCTCCTTTTTACCTTTTGTATCCACCCCTGCATAACTCCCTCTAACCTCCCCCCTCAAAGAGAAAATCACCTGATATGCTTTGGTTCTTCTGCCAGGGCAGAACATTCCTCCAAACAGCCTGACATTCACAGAAGCTGGAAATGCTTAGTGATACAGAAAGGAAACAAAAGCCTTCAGCCTCACTGGAAACCCAGCCCACAGCACCAGCCTACCACTGCCTGAAAATATCCCCTATGATCTGAAGTGCTCAGCTCCACAAAGTGAGGGCAGCAGCCATACTCTCCCTTTGCTGGCAACCACGCAGTAATGGCTGAGTTCATGTTTCTCCACAAACCCCCTTCTTTGTGGAACTGTACAGATGCCACAGAGACATCTCCGGCAGACTGAAACTTGGTGTTTTACACGCTTTATGTCAAAATCAAATCAAAGACAGGGGAGCACACTTAGTTTGGATATATTTTAAGTTAAACAAGCATAAAATATTTGGCAAACTTCCCTTGCTTAATGCAGTATAAACAATTTTGGTATTAGACAGAAAATGTCCCATTTAATGAATGCAGTGAGTAACTAAAGAGAAGGTCACATTATTCTTGCAGTCTTAATTAAGAAAGGACAGCCCAAGCTTCTGCTGCAACTTTAGCAAAGTCCATGTGCGATGTTAAGTGGCTCATTTGCAGCCAGGGCTGCACTGGGAGGTGAGAGGAAATATCCCTGTAGGACCATAGGTTCTTCTACAGCACCTAAGTGAAAAAAAAGCAGATTTTTGCCATCACTTTCAGAGGGGAAAAAATTAACTCCGGTAGACATAAAACTGAGGCAGACTAAGGGTTTCAGAAGGGAGCCTCCGGCAAATCCAACTGCAGCAGTTTAAGACATTAGCTTGCACAGCTGTCTGCCAGCTTTGGCTGTCCACCTTGTCGGCCAGCCAGAATTTATTGCTCCTCTAATAAAGTCAGCAGGAAGAAACACACGCCTGTGCCTCAGCCACCACAGTTCACAGCCCAGTGTATCAGACTGAACTGCTGACGATCTTTGGTTTTCAGTAAGATCTCAGACTCACGGATGTATATCCAAGGAGGGGAAGATCAGATGAGAACAGAACAAAATGTCTTCCTTGCAGTGAAAGGCTCAGAAGAGGCTTGAAAGAAAAGGGGCAAATAAAGGGGCTAAAGAACTTATGAAAGATGTTTATTCTACAGAATCGCTGCAGTGTTGCTCTTCTGCATCCTTTGCTGTAGGAAAGGCTGTTTTGGCTGTCTACGCTCATCCCGGGAAAAGATAAAAAGATAAAAAGCGAGGTCTGACAAGAGTTATCACCACTGCTCAAGCCCTCACTAGCCCAGAGTGCTCTGTAAAAGTAGGAGCATCCTCCAGTGCCTGCAGCTAGAAGCAAGTTTAAGAAAGCCAAGAGCTCTCCTGACCCTAATACCCGCACTTTTGACACTGCCCTCCCCTTCCCAGGGCTCCATTCCAGGAATGACACCACCCAAATGTATAAGCATTCTATTTTTACTACTCCTAATGCAACCAGACCCTCTTCTTCTATGCAGAGAAGATTTCAGTGATAAAATGCAATGTGCTGAAAGAAATTAGATAGGAAACTTAGAAGGGACAATAGGTTTTCTTTTTTGACAAAGATTTAAGAAAACCCAGGAAATTCACACACCCAAAGCATTTATTAAAATGTGTCCCTAGAGCTGGCTTTGACTTAAGCACAGCAGGAAATCAGTGGTAGCCTTTTGAATACCGAGAACAAACTTTGAAAGTACGTATCATTGTGTATGTGTAGACGTTAATCTCACGTACTGGATGTCACACTTGCCTTGTTAAACAAAGCTATATGACATGCTGTCTGTGCAAATGTGCAGGCTGGAGGAAATATAGTAATATAACACAATCTGTTTCACCCCACACAATTTTAAAAGTAGCATGTGATACTATAACAATGTATTGAGCCACAATTTACTGATGTGGGGTGGTGCAGGCCACCTGGAGGTTTTGCAATAACTGAAAGTCTAAGACCATGCAATGAAATGTTCAGTAACACAACACTAAACTTTTTGAGTAAAATCTCTTGGTATGTTTTGAAAAGAAAGAAAATCTTACTATTCAGCTCCCCAGTAAACTGGGTTAGCTCAGTTTGAAATAAATTAAAAATAAGAAAACAAACAAAACCAAAAATACCCACTCAAAAAACCCCTCACTTTTCAAAGAAGCTCCTTATCACAGGTCTAACAGCCCTTCTAGCAGAAAATTTGCAAAGCTTGCCCCAGTCCTTCCCTGCCAAACACACAGACCCTGTGAGGGTGTAGGCACTTAGGTCAGATGCACAGGTAAGATACCAGCTCTAGGAAGTTATCTCAGCGAGCTGAAGGGATGGTATGTGTGTGCTCCTTTAGCCTATGGCAAAAGTACGATACGGGAAATAATCTTAGCCTGCAATGAAAGATTTATTGCAATCACAACATCTAACAACTTCATCACAGCCTACGCAAATCCAGCTGCTGGCTTTAAGTTCCCGACTGTGTTTTAAGTGCTCTAGAACTTACAAGACCTGAGCACTTCAATGCAGTAACTCAGAATAAAACAGCCCTGACCAAAGAGAGGCTAAGTGTCTTACTGTGAACATGACTGTCTCTCACATTTGTGCTCATCTTTAAGAGCCTGTCACTCAAGGAGGCTTGACACCAATTCTCACTTACCATGTGAACCACAAAACCCTTACCCATGCAAGTATTACTTGCTTGTGTGCTTGGCAACCCTGACACCGTGAAACCTGTACACAAACACAGTCTAATCCCAGCAGCAAACAGCAAACCTTTATACAAGAAGCCTTTACTGTTTCAGTCGGCAACATCTAGTCCAGGGTGTAGATGAAAATCAAGTCTGTAAAAGGGACACTGTTTGTGACTGCTTCCTTTAGGAATGAATACTCACTCTACAGCAAAGGTACCCAAACTGGCTGTGAAGCAGTTCCTGACATGTTGCAGCTCACTGCTTCATCTACCACAGTAAAGCTGCCCCAAGTTCAGTTATCAATGCACACACTGTCCCATAAGCAATACAGGACATGGTCCATGACCAGTCCAGTCACCTCTGCTGCGTGACAGCAATTTCAGCCAAAGGCTGCAGCAGACATCTCTGGTCACAAAACACTTCAGCTGCCCAAGTTTAATCCTTCAAGTCCTCTGCTTCAGCAAAACACAGCTGACTTTCACGAGCCTCATATCTTCCAAAACACCAGGATGTCAGCACAACCCTGCCGTAAGGACCCTGTTCTTTCAGTCACATCAACGTCCCATTAAATCTTCTTGTTCCTTCACTTTCTCATGTCATCGCACTAAGCAACAGTTCATAAGACACATGCTTTACTTCTGCATGCTCCACGCATGGACTTCCCTGTGTTTCTTCTTCTTACCTGAGTCTTGCATCTTCATCTGAGCCAAGACATTGTAATTCCTCTCCTCCCCACTTCCCTGTCAGAAACCACGCAACTGCAGAGATCAGACTACACTAACACTGGGACAGCAGCCAGCAGTACATGGTGTGCCTGGCTTTTAACAGCTAAATCCTATAAAACATAATGATGCAAATACGGGCATTCCTCCCCGAGACATCCTAATGCTTTCAACAACTTCTTAGGAACACATAATGCTGCTGGATGGGACAGAGGCTGAAAGGAACTAATTTGGGACTCCTGGTACTTAGAGTGTGAACACCCGCTGGCTGAACAAACAGGCCTAGGTTTGAAAACCAAGATAGCTTTATGCACATTCTCCACTGCTGTATGAGATAGCTGCTCCCTGAAAGCAGGCATGAACTGCACTGCATTATCACCTAAATGCAGTCATGGGGTGGAAAACTCTCCTTTAGCAATCTCATGCACTGACAAAGGACCAGAAAAATTCCACCAAAACACCCTGAGTACACTTTGAGGCACTCAGGCCCAGGCTGCTATCACCATTTGGGAGACTAACTACCCTATTCTCTACGAACCTTGGATATATATGTCTTCAGCGCCTTGGGTTTCAGTGCTTATTCAACACCACACAGGAAGTCCATGGTAAGCAAAACTGCCTTGCAAGTCCTGTCAGGTAAAGCCCATCCTTACCCTTCTGCCAACAACTGCAGTTGGTCCAGGACACTACCCTACCCATGCACTGCACGAGTATGAGCAAGGACACAAGGCTCCTCCCACACAGAATGGAGCTGACGGATGCTTCTGCATCCATCCATCCTTCAGTAGTGGTACCCTGTGTCCTTAAGTACAGCACCTAGTGCCTTCTGGAGTCTGCCTCTGCAATAAATGAACACTTAACAAGTTCCCCATCCCAGCAAGGGACCATGGGCAAGTATCCTGTGGGAATGTGGAAATCTCCCCCTCACCGCTGTGTGCTGCTGGAGGCTCTGAAGGAGAGGTTTTGTAGTATAGGAATGATGGGGACAGATCACAGCTTCTCTGAAAAAGCACTAATGCTCTCCTGCATCCAAAAACCAGAGCAGCCAGCAAAGGGGCTTCTCTCACAGGTGCTGTAGGGGACGTGATGGGTCACCTCCTTTCCCCTTGCCACACCCTATTTTCCACTGTTTTCTCTCACACCTGTGCAAAGATAAATTAAAAACTATGTTCCCCCTCTGCCCCCTCACCCAAAGTTATTTTAGGGCCAGAGTTCAGTTTTCAGATGCCTAAGGGCAGAGGCAGAACAAGAGGGAGTACAACGACAAAGCAGCACGGGAGGTGCTCACATTTTTTCAGGGCAGCTCACGGGCAGAGCAACTTGCACCCACTCTGTAACCACTCCTTTAGATGCATGTTCAAGGAGGTTTGGCTACAAGTCTAAAAATCACAGCCCCTAGAAATACAACGCTTTGTTGCCTCTTGCCAGGCTTTTAATAAGAATGGATTGCGAGCTTGCAGCAGAGCATAGGGTGAAAACATTGCCTCAGGAGAGGGAACTATCTCTTCTTATCACTGACAAAAAAAAAGGACATCCAACTAGCTTGCCCATAGAAAAACTGCATGAGCTTTCTTTATCTGAATGCCTCTGCTACCCAGTTAAGGCTGCTCTGCAGGAAGATACCTTAAAGCCATGAAAGCACAAACATTCAGCCTAGCACATTTGGTCCTCCAGAGGTGTGAACTGGAAGGGACCTGGGAACAAGAAATGTGGAGAGCCTTCTACTTTCTCTCAGAGGAGAAAAAAATCTGACATCCCTATTTAAAGATGAAAGTGGAAACGGAAAGAGAAACAAAAAAGGGGTATTTTAATAACCCCTGTTTATTATACCTTTTTAGTACAGAAGCTTCTTGAGGTCCAAGTCAAGATCCAGCCCAGCCTGTGACAAACTGTTCAACAGCATCTCAGAAGAGAGTTTGTGCCCCTGGGACAGCAAGCAATCAAAATCTGCTCTTGGAAGAAATTCACAATTTATATTGCAAATATTTACGGATTCCCAGTAACAAGTACATGGAGATGCCCTGTCATCCCATGGTGAGGGAGCACTAACAGACAGACAAAGCAGATGCACTGTGTGGAGATCCAGTACTGAGCAAGATTAGGAAACACACCTTACCAAGGGATGGCTTGAGGAGCTCAGATTGTTTAGTTTGCCAAAGACAAAACCAGGAGCAGCCCTTGCGCTGCTTGTATGTCTACTCCCCACTGTTACCGCAGTGGGGAATAGACATACTGTACTAATGGCCTCTTCTATTTAGTGGATTAAACAGAAGATTCAGCATCTGGAGATCAAAACTAGAAAAATGCAAGCCAGAAATGAGGTGTAGCAGCAAGTGGGTAATTAACCACTGCAGCAACATACCAAACGCGGTGGTATTTTCCATTTGTGGTAATTACTTAATCAAGACTAGATGTTTTTTAAGACACACTTTGGAGTCCAGAGCAAATGGAATTGATAAAAAAAGCCAGATATACAGGCTGTATTATGCAAGAGGGCAGAACCAAAGCACAAAAGCTCCTTCTGGCCTCACCATCTACTAATCCATGGATAAAATGGGCCCTTTTAGTGTCAGTAGAGTTGACAGACAGCCATATTTTTAGTGACAAGACAGGTTGATGTTTACATGAAATAGTAATAATAATATGTTGTGTTACACCCACACCTCTAATATGAAATTCTCTAAGCTCTTTGCCATCATTGTGTCATCAAGCCTGACAGCTCACTGGCTGATAAATTGGCATTATCGTCCCCCTTTCATCCAGCTTGTGCTTTTTCAGAGTAGCTAACCACCTGCTTATCATTTACATGGGAAACAGTACACTCAGGCTACCTGTCATCTTGGGCACCTAATTTTAGGCCTCTCTGTGAGAAGACAGTCACATGGATGCCCTGCAGAAGGTCTCAGGGTAAAAAGCAGCTCAGCACTCAGAACTGCCCAGCAGCTGCCCTATTCCGAATACTCACCCCCAATACATACCTTACAGCACTGAAAAACTCTGTATAACCTCCTTAAAAGAATTCTGCTAACAAAGAACTTTATAAGACCAGAAGTCAGCAATTAAACTGCTAAAAAAAAAAGAGAGAAAGAATGCTTCCTAGTTATTTTAATAAACATCATCATATACGACAGACACACACAAAAAAAAAGGAGTAATTTCCATTAGTTTCCATGACAATCAATGGAAATTGCTAACCCATCTTCTCTGCCTTATCAACCTTTGGAAGACCTATCAGGGAAAGCAAGGGACTATGCCCTGTGTAAGATTCTCTGCTTAACTACAACACAGGAAAATCTACATTGCCATAGTGTTAAGTGTTCCCCTTACAGCACAACTCCAAGTGTCTCCGCCAAGATACAGATGGAAAGATGCTTATTGCTTCCCTCCCAGAGCAAACACACTCCATAAAGGCAATCCCCCCTGACATGTCAGCTCTCCCACATTATGCCCTTCCTCTTTCTCTCTCTAGTTCCATCCAAACATTCAATCATCTCCTCCTTCCCATCTGTGGGCCGCTAGCTCACACCTTAAATGTGGCCCATACAAGCCCTTTTTGCATATCTTTACTGCATGGCAGTATCACACAGCAACTCTGGTCTGCATTTTGTCTCCATTTTTCTTACTATTGTTATCATTGTGGATAAGGATAATAACCTTCTGCAATGCCTGATGCACCTTCTACATGACAGCTTTTAAACTTTTCTTAACAGGAACACATTCAGCTTCACAAACTCTTCTGAGAGGCACAGCACACTCATTATCCCTGTTTTACAGATGTGAGCACCGCAGCTTAGAGGAATAAGGTGCCTTGCCCAAAGCCTACATACAAATCATGGCATAATGCTCAGACTGAGAACAAATAGGTCTAGAAAAAGAGTCAGCTTGCATTTTCTTGATGCCTACAGGCTCTGAAGGTGTTTGAACCACCACATATTCTCAGTTTGCTGTAGTTCCTCCACTCTGCCAAAACCCCACTGCAAATAAATATAAACCAGGAAAATAATCCCCAAAACCCAAGTGGTTGTGTCTGTTTAATGCTGGTTTACTGTTGACCTTGCATTGGCAGCCAGGATGGCCTAACTCACCCCAGCATCTGGACATGTGCTGCTGCACTGCAGAAGAGCTTGGCAGTGATTTGTGAGGAAGTATTAATGCCCAGCTGTTCTCCCATCTCTTTCCGTTTTCATGTGCACAAAGTTAGGAGCGGCCCAGGCACGGCACTGGCACCGTGTGGTTTCAAGCTATTCACATACCACAGCGAGATTCAACACTCACCCAGTAAGATATGAAATCCCCAAATAACCCACATCGATTGCAATGGATTGTATCCTTCATTCTCCCATCCCAGGTCTGGGCTGCAGGAGTTACTGGCAAGTTACTCCATAACAGGGCTGAGAACAGTGGCTCTGTGTGATGGGTGTAGGTGCACACAAGGTGTAACAAACCATGTTCTGTGCCCTGTGATCAGCCACGCTTTGGAGCGGTTTCCTCCACAACACCCTCCGAGGGACTGCCCACAGCTCTGAGTGCCAAAGAGAGGATAAACCATAAAGTTCAAAGCTGAGCAACACTAAGTTCTTCTACAAACTGCTTCCCATAGATTCCTGTCTTGAGGCTCACAGCGTTTAGTGGCTGTGAAGGTACGAACTACAATCAATGGGGAACACTCATAAATAGCTTCTATGGTCTGCAGTAAAAGCAGTAACTACTGTACCACTGTTGACTATTTTTACAAAAGCTAGAGGAACACAGCATCTTGTAGGAAATTAATATACTTCGCTAAATATGCCTGAATTTGGTTGTTTGGTTTAAAAGTTAATTTGAGAAGGTTCAAAGGTAACAACAGAGAATAAGATCACATACATCTCTATTTCCTTTCCTGCTTTGTCAGGAGGGAGCAACCTACAAGGAAAAAAAAAAGGTGGGCTAAGCACGGAGTGGAGCTGAGGGGCCTCATAAACTGGCTACATGTACAAGGTGGAGAGAACTGCATGGGGGAGGTACTGCTTTATCATTAAACACGGGAGCGTAATTAGGACCACTGGGAGAGAATAAAAACATTCATGGTCTACGTACTCATAGAAGAGGACCATGAAGATAAACTTACTAACTTTGAGATACTCCAGAGCATGCTATCATTTTTCACAGAACAGGAAGGAGGCATCACTTATCAGGGATGTGTAAAACCGGATTTGACAAGACACGAACGGCTATGGCTTGTACAAGCAGCTACTAATCCCATGGCACGCAGCGATACCTTGTAGAAGACACAGTCTGTTTTCCTGAACAAGAATAAAAAAGTACTCCCTTCTTAAGCCACTCCTTATCCTTACACATCATCATCTACCAGTGGGTCCAAGCCCCAGTTGTGGGGATGCGAGAAAAGGAACTTTGTGAGAAATGGAGCTTCTATTGCAACCTGACTTCTCTGTCATCCATCCACAGGGCAACTGGAGAAGGGGAGCACCGCCTGAAGAAGATTAGGCTGACACTACTCATGTGGCATTCATTGTCTTAGGGCTGGAACACCCCAGAGCAAACACGCTGTCCTCAGACAGGAATACCGCAGCTTCTCTGCCAAGTTGAAGATGATGCCTTCGACATGAATGCTTGGTCCTGTGCCACCTTAATCTTCCAGAGCCCTGGGTTTGAATGCATGAGCTGCAGACCAGAGCTGGGTCACAACCTTTATGGTTATCCCTGAGGAATTTTACGCACCCAGACAACTAAGTGATCCAGACATTGCAAAAATTCCCCAGTGAAATCGCTTCCTCCTACATATAGGAAATGAGACAACAATTCCAATCCCTCATACTTAAGCTTCCTCAAACATAAACATGAAAAAGCAGCCAAAATGCAGGAGGGAAAAGAAAGTCCCAGAGCAGCAAGAAGTACATATGCAAAGAGTTACGTCATGCAGAAGGAAAGCTCTTGGCTTTGGGCTACAATTACCAGCACTCAAATGGCAGGGCTGCTCTAACACAGAGGGTACCTCCCCAGGAACAGTCCTCCAGATCAATTCACTGTCAGGAAAATGGCAACAGGCTCTGCTGTCAAAACCATCCCTGGACAACATGGTGCTGGAGGCCAACTTGGCAATTGCCCATCCTGGTGGATGGACAGAAATTCCTCATTCTGCCTCTCTGACACTCAAGCCCCACAATATCTTACACTGGAGCAGCGTGAAAAGGGAAGAGCAGCCAAGGACAGCATTTCTGATGGCAGGAGGTGCACCCAACGCACAGGCTCCTGCTTAAGTCAAGGTTCACCAGTACATCTCTCCATCATAGCAGATAACTTTGTCAGCCCATGCCTGTCACCCCACTTTTGCTTCCCTCTTATTCACGATTTCAACATCGTCTTCTCCCCTGCCCTGACTTGGAAGACTTAAGACCATTTCAGGCTTGAGTCATACTCCTGCCACAGTACCTTGCAGCAATTCTTTCCATGACCTCCCTAAGTCTCCTTATAGAGATATAGAAACAAAGAAGTTATTTCTGTCTATAAACAATCTTTGAAGTTATCGCTATTCCTTAAAAACTTTAATTATGGGGGAAAAGCTGACTAACCACTGGAAACTTCACCAGCATTCATATTCCCAAGATCTCAGGACTCTAAGAAAGGAGCAGGGATGGGATCAGAAGGGACATGTACTGGCTAGGGAAAACCATCAGTGGGTGCCAAATAGCTGTCCAACCGGTCCTTCTATGCTTGGAGCATAAGGTGTGCAAACCCTCTCCTCCTACCAATGAAACTCAGCTGCTTCTCTCCATTGTTCCTTCAAGCTTGTTTGTCGCTTTTTGCATTGCAAAAGGGAAGGGAAGGATAAAGGAGAAGGAACAATCAGAAACTCTGGGTACTACAGGGTCCATTACGCAGTGTTACAGTATTTTGGGAAAGTGGTTATAGGTCCATCTCTGGAACAGCAGTCAACAGGATACAGCCAAGGGAAATGCTGCACAGCCAGCCATCCTGCAATGCCCACACAGAGATGAATGTGTTCTAACAGCTATTCCCTCTCAACCTCCTGATTTTCCTAGTGCATTGGGTGTTGCACTCAGAAGCACAGAAGAACTGGCACCTTCTCCTCAGTGAGACAAAACCCAGATTCCAGTCTTCAAGCAGTGTTTAATTTCTTCTCCCAAAATATATGCTTATCTGTCAAACAGTAGAAATGTGAGATCCACCTAGATCTGAAGCTAATGAGATATCAAACCTCTCC
This sequence comes from Lepidothrix coronata, assembly GCF_001604755.1. Taxonomy (NCBI): domain Eukaryota; kingdom Metazoa; phylum Chordata; class Aves; order Passeriformes; family Pipridae; genus Lepidothrix; species Lepidothrix coronata. The sequence continues at coordinate 2,789,186 of NW_016690226.1, forward strand.
CCAATCACCCACCCCAAATCCCTTGTTCTTTTCAAATGTGTTGGTCCAAGGTATGGACCGCCTGATGCACTCCAAACAAGGTGGCGGATGTCTTCAAGAAATTTCACATTTGCACACTGGAGCGTGAGCTTGCTTTTCTTCATCTCTCACAGGCAGCTTACATCTAAACCACTGCCCCAACCAACCAGAGGGCCCATGTCACAATGAAGAGGTAGAATACAATAAGTGAGAAAACTAAGGCACAGAGCAGGTAGGAAGATTTCACAGCAACTTATATGATCTTCATGTCTAGGTAGCTAGTTTGCAAGGCAGAGAAGGGATAGTCACTCATAAATGCTGGCTGGTGTCTCCTTCACAGATCAGAAATGAAGCACACTTGAAAACAAGTAGCAAGAAAATGCCACACAGCCACTGCTTGTGCTACAGTTATCTGTGCTTTAATAAAGCATCAAAGCCTCCAGATCTGCTTATCTGCATGTTTATTTACTGCCTAGGAAGTGTCATCAGAAGCCAACAGTGAGAGCAAACATACCCCTGCTCTAACCAGCTCACATTTAACTCTGTACACTAGTTGTGGCAAAATCTACAACCTCTGGTAAAGTCAAGATGTATACAACCCCTTGTCCACCACCCAGATGCACTCTGGAAGGAAGTACGCTTCAGAGCACAACGGCAGTCTGCTCTTTTCATTTGCTAAACTCAGAGACAACACTGTGAGAGATAAATCTCTCCAAGGAATTGCTGGTTATTCACAGATTAGCATTGCTACCATAGCAGAGCAGAAGTTGATCTCCCTGCAAAGATAGATGCAACCCAGCTAAACAAGGCATTCCTGGGAAACAATCTCATCTAGCTCACAGGATATGTGGCAGAAACACAGCCTGGTTAATGGGAGTCTCATAGTCCGGGAAGACACATCTGGCTGAGATTTGTGACAAACTCTCTTCTGTACAAAGAGAAACATTCCCCAGCTCATGTAACATCACACAAGAAAGATCAAAGGTGCCCCGGTGCCTCCTGATGGGTAAGCAGCTGTACCAATAACAGCAGCTGGAAAATACAACAGGAGACTCAGCCAGTCCCTTCCTCCTGTGCTGGGAGTAGAGTCGCCTCCTCGGCAGCCCCCAGCAGCAGCCCCCTGTTAATTACCGGCAAGGAATTTGCACTCTGGCAGATAAAGTCACTCACTAAGCCACCGGCGCGTTTGCACAGAGCAGCTCGGGTCTGACAGCAGCTCCATCTGAGAAGCACCGTCAGGGTGCCACACACACGTATGTGCTGCACAGCATTGCTCCTTCTTCAGAGCCTGTGCCACACATGCTGCTGCTCAGAGGTTATGGTCCCTTCAGAACAGGCAGGGAGGTTGTTTAAACACTCATACACAGGGCATTCGGCCAGTGACTTCAGCACAACATGAGGTGCCTCAGACAGAACGACTTGGTTCGTCTCCCAGACTCCGATCCCTGGAACCATCTGCAGCACAGCAGCTGCCTGACGGCACAGCACACACCTTAAAAAATAGGCTTTGTGCAGATGAGCCTTTGCTGTGCTCCCAGGGTAGAATCACTTCATCCCTGCCTCCCCATTTAAAATATGCTTATCACCTTGAGGCACAACTCCAGCAACACCTGTTCTGGCACTCAAGGGAAGGATTTCAAGAAGGAAGACACCTATCACTCCAAAACCAGTGGAAGGAGAAAAAATAGATGCAATTTTTCCTTCCACTGAAGATGTGCTTGCTAGACTAGACTTGAGAAGTTAGTTTTATTATAATAACGTGTTATTGTTGGGTTTTATTGCACAAAGACAGTGCATAATAAAACCAGCCTGAGTTACACACATGATTGGCACTCCACTGTCTTTGCCAAATTATCAGTGAAAGGAGGACTGAACTATCCATAAAGTCTCTATCACTTAATTTCAAGGGCAAATGAATACTTCTTAAAGTGATGGCTTCAGGGCCAAATACAGCTATGCAATTACATCAGGATCTCAACTTTAATTTATCCGGTTTCATTTTCTAAGACATCAGTTTTTAGATTTTCTCCATTACAAAAATGTGGGAAAAGTTTAACCAAAGCAATCTGATGATGCTGGTCAGACTGTGTGAACAGCCCCATAGGAGGAAGTACATCAGGTCCTGATCCAGTGAAGACCAGCTGAATTCCCAGCTCCAGCTCCATCTTCCCTGGTGCACATGAACACTCTACTGGCAAAGTGGCACAGGTCTTGGAAAGCATCAAGTGCTGCCCTTCTTACAAGAAAAGCAGTCAAGTCAGATCAAGAGGAAGCACTTAGCTTAGTTAAGCAAACAGAAATCCTTGCCTTTTCTCTCCTGTATAACATCCCTTTTCAGCTTTTCACATGGAAAAATTACACTGAGGGAAATGGAGGTGAGGTGAAAAAAAATCATCCCAAGGTTACAAAACTACAAACACCATGCTATTTGAAAGGGTTACGAATCTGTCTCTATATGCTCATCATCACCGTGTTACTTGGAGGTTACAGCCCCTCAGATCTGTCAGTAGATCTCTTCGCAAGAAGAGACTCACTAGCCCTCCTCCTCTAGCGTTTTTTTCAGCCAAAATGAGACAAGCTGGATTAAACTGTTTACCTAACTCTTTCCGAAGTTTGGCTCATTTGGACAGAAAAGGGTTAAGGATAATTCAGGAGAACAGCTACAGGTCCAAGAGATTTATCTGAATGGCCAGAAAACTGGCAAGGAGCAGAGGGCAGGCCAGGTCAGTGACCTCTTGGCAAGGCTGGATTCAAGAAAAGACTTCTGTCCACAGCCCAATATACTCATGGTGGTATAAACCTCTTTGCTAAAATCCAAAATTCATGGTGAAAAGAACTTTCTTGACAAATCAGGTTTAAGCCAAAATGAAAAAAAGAAAACCCCTTGCTCTTATTTTTAAACAAGTATCCCAGTGGGACATAGAACGATGCTGGTATAGGTACAGTGGTACCACTGACACAGTCAAACAGCAACTAGACTCCTCTCCAGTGTTAACTAGGTAACTTACTCCAGCAGGATGTGAACAACTGATTGACTTTTAATACATTCAACAGACATTTCAAGCCTCTCCCTTTTCCTCTGTCGTGATGGATGCTTCCCAAAAATCACTCCATCTGCTTCGAGAGCCCCGGCTGAGAACATGAGCAACTTCATGTCTGTAGTATCCCTGTTAATAGAGTGAACGGCCGCCTCATTTAGCCTGACCCAGGAAGAGAGAGATAAAAAGGGCTGTCTGAAGCTGGTGGCTGGCTTCCATCCGAGGAATACAGTTCACCGTCTATTGCTCTTGTGACTATTACTGAACCAGGCCAAGAAAAGCTCCCAAGTTTTGGCACGTCTCAGATTTTCCAGTCTGCACAAAGTCATGCCAGGAACATTTACTGAAGCAATTTCTTTCTTTCTTTAAAGACTCTAATTATGCACCTAACAATGTTGTAGAAATAAGTGTTGTACAAAATACCCCAGTACGGCTCAGGAACAGTTTTGCCGACAAAAGGATTAGAAGCTTAAGGCTCAGTGTTAATATTCTGAATGTACTGAAAGGTACAAAATGCAAGCTGCAGCAGAAACAGAAGGAATAGAGAGGTTATCGCTTCCAAAATCTGGAAAGGGAAAACCACATAGGAAAATGCCACACTAATCTTTCTGAATGGCAGCGATGCAGCAGAGTGGTAACAAGAAACATTCAGAAGTGGGCAACTCTCAAAGCTGTCTCTGAATTCTAAGCAGCTCACCTTCAAGGACAGCCCATTCCCTAAAAAATTAGAAGGTCTAGATATCCCAGAGGGCAAGATGCTACCTGTGAGTGAACCGATATTCACCACTCAGCAGCTACCAGCAAGAAGGAGTCAAACTGAACCCCAAAACAAAAGTTGCCTGAAGTGTCAGTTTTCTTTGAAACCAGAGCCAGACCTCAGTCATCACTCCCAAGTTTTGCTGAACTTACACTGGAATCAACCCAAAATGTTCACTGGTTTGCTGCCTGGACCATTACCTCTGAAGCCAGTCAAATAATTCATTTATTCACTCAAGCATGAACTGGCCTTTAAAACCAGATTTTGAACAAGATGGCTGTACATTTTTCTTACTCTCAGTTTGCAGGTGAGGCACAGAAACATGACAGTACTTACATCTGGGAAGCTATCCAGGTACTCCAAATTAGAGTACATTAGGCAAAAAGCAGGACTTAGCACTTTGGCCATTAACATAATGTTAGTGACACCGGTGAAATCACAAATCCAGGGCCAAACACACCTTGGCTATGTTTCTCTGGGTTACTGATCCCAGAAGGCTTTACTCAGACCAATGCCATCGCTATGTAACTGTTATTATCATTCATCTTATTGATGCACTGCTGTGTGCTTCCTTCCTACAGAGGTTTTGCTGTATATTGTCCAGAACCAGTTAAGGTTTATTTGGAATTCCTAAAAAAAAAAAAGAATAAACACGATTTGGCTTTTTCAGGACAGTGTAGGAGAGGATGAATGGAAATGCTCACTACATAAGTATGTCACGCCTTGGGAAGAAAGTATATTACGAAATAATCATGTACAGGCAGATGTGAAATGCTAGTCCATACTAAGCTCAGTTTCAGTCCTCTTGGTTTTCATGACAGCTGTGACTAGAGCTGGACAGTGCTGGATCACAACCACCCTGTCTCACCTCTGCTCCTCACCTGGCAGTTGCAGGGAGTTCACCGAAGAGCTCTGCATATGGAGACAGAGCAACAGCGATGGGCTCCATCCTAAACCCCACTCTTTGTCATAACCCGGGAAGCACAGTCCACGGGTGGAAGGCAGAAAAAGAGGGAATCAGACGTGTTATTTTTTTTTTTTTTTTTTTTTTTTTTTTGCATAGAGCCAAACTGCGATGCTCTAGGGTGGGTCTTGCCATCTGGGAGAAATATGTAGGGAGAAAAAATGCAGGCAGGGAGGATGAGCCGCCCCCCGAGCAGGACGGCTTCCCTCCGAAGGCAGGCTCGGCCTCCCTCCCCAGCCCAGCTTGAGTTCATTTTCCTCAAATCACTTCCACATTTCCCCTGCCGTAATTATCAAATATTTTGTTTATGACTTCACTTTTTAGGGAGGCCGCCGCAACCGGGAACGCAGGCACCGTTTGTTTTCTGTCAACAGGGCTGGGGGGGTTGCAGCTGGGGGTTTTCAAAGGTTTTCAATGTCATTGCAGCGAAAAAAAGGAAGAAAAGAAAAGCGAGAGAAAGAGCACGCGGGAGAGAGGGAGGGTGGGATAGCGGGAGGGAGAGACGGAGGGAGGGAGGAGAGGAAAGGGGATGCCCCGAGGAGCCCGGCCCAGTGGCGGGCTGTGGGGGTCCAGCCCCGGCGGGGACGAAGCCCCCTCGCCCGCACCGAGGTGTCCGGCTGCCCCGCAACTTCCCTGCCCGCCCTGGCTGCCACTTTCCCCGCTCCCGGCCGCTCCCTCGCCGCGCTCCCGGTGCCGCGGAGCCCCCACTGCCCCCAGCACGTCCCGCCCCGTCCCGTCCCGCCGCCGGGGCCCCGCGCTTACCTCGGCTCGCAGGCGGGCGGCGGCCAGCAGGGCGCAGAGCAGCGGGAGAGTTTTCCAGATCTGCAAGAGAGGGAGCGGGGGGCGGTGAGCGCGGGCCGGGCCGGGGACGGCGGGGCCGCCGCGGCCGCCGAACTTCCCGCCGGGAGAGCCGCCTCACCATGCTGCGGGCGGCGGGCGGCACCGGCGGGGCACGAGGAGTTGCGGAGGCGCCTTCCCCGGCTCCGGCTCGCTCGGGAAGGGAAGGGGAGGGCTCCCCCTCGCCCCGACCCGCCAGCCCGCGGCTCCACCCCCGGCCCGGCCCGACCCCCGCCCCGGGGCCGACTCCTCCCCGGCCCCCGCCCGCTGCCCGCCGCCCCTCGGCGGTGCCCCCGTCCCTGCTGCCGCCGGCCCCTCGCCGCCCCTCGTCGACCTTTGAAGGCAGCCAAGAGCAGTGGGGAGTCCAGGGGACGGGGCTGCCGCCCCACACCGCTCGGCTTCACACCCCGGCCGGGCAGGACATGGGTCCGGGGGCGCTGCCCGAGCCTTGCGCTGGTGTGGGTTCGGGGGGAGTTGGAACAGCCGAGCTGCCCGCCAGCCCGGCCAGGAGCACCCCTGCGAGGGGTCGCAGCCGCCCCCCACATTGTCACAACAATGGGGAAACTGAGGTGCGAGGTGGCTGCTCCGCTCATCCACTCAACCCACTGTCCCCACATGCTCCAGCCCTCAGGCCACGCTGAAGTCCCGGCCACAGCTACAGGTGCCATCCGTGCTGGGATGTGGGGAGATTTAAAAGTAAGGGTTTAGACCCGTGTATGTTAGGATCCAAATGGCGTTGGCTGAGCAAAACGGGCTGTTATGCCTGGCACAGAAATCCTACCTGAAATGCCCGGCGGTGCTCATTTGTGTATAAATACCTGTGATCCTCTTGTTTAATCTCTTAATCTCTGAATTTCAGTAGTCTCCGGTAGCTAGAAGGAAGGATCTGAGAATGCAAAGAGACCGATCGCCCCAGGCTCATACAGAAATCTCTGTCACGGCAAGCAACACTATGATGCCAGTTGTCAGGGGCTTTTCCTCGAGTTTTGAGGTTTGTTATAACCAAAAATGACACTGCTGGCTTTGAAATACCATCTCACTGTGACCAAGCATGCCCATAAGCCATCTATCTTCTTGCCCTGCTTTATTCTGTGCCTTCAATGCAGACAGGCGACAAGGGAGATGCTGGCATGTGCACCCTCCTCATTCACCAAGACCAAAGATTATTCCAGCATCCTACTGGAAGGAGAAAACTCTGGGAAGAGTTATCCTAGATCAGCCGACATCTGGTCTGTTCATGGCAGCTGTGCTATTTTTCTGTGCTTCCTCAGGCTCTGCTTCTTCACTCAATTTTGGTTTTAGGACTACTGTTACTGATTTTGCATCCTTCCTGGCAAGTTCTGATTCTGTCTGTGAGTGGTATTAGCCTACAAAGCTGTCATGAAGAGATGTCTAATTATTTCACTGATGATGCTGAGCGATGTGGGTTTCATTGTTTGTTTGTTTGTTTTAAACTCACCTTTCAGGATGTACCTCTTTGTTTTGGAGTCATTGATTGCCTTGCTTCATGACACAGCGCAGGCATAGTCATGGCTGAAATCAGTTGGCCTCTAGTTTGGCAGAAGCATCATAGGACTGGGCTCACCCTGAGTCACTCTGATGTGAGTGCCACAATAAGAAAAAAACAAATGGCAAATGATAAATACATTTTAAAAGATTCATCAATTTCTGGCCCCTTGATGCTCAGCTCTGCAGAAGCTGTGCTACATGAGGAGGGGACAGGCTCTATTTCTAGAGAGTAAAAGTGACTCGTACCACTCTCGGGAACAGAGCACTAGCAGGGGTCTCCTGTGCCTGCATTCCCTCCCTGATACCATGGGCAGTCACCTCGTGTAAGTGTGATTAGCTACTGTGCTGGATTATGTAGGTCACCATGAGCATGGGTTTTTCTTCTGTGTACTCAAAAGGACTGAATATGAAACAGAAGGCAAAGGATTAACTCTTCCATTCTGTGTTTACATTCAGGTACATGAAAATGTGTTTCTTCAAGTTAGTTTCTATCATGTGGGAATGGGTAGAAGTGAAAACCAAAAAGCATCTCTCACACAAGCATGAGAGAGGGTGAGCACGGGACAGACGCCCACGAGGGGAGAGAGGCATCTGTAGAGCTACTCCTTTAAATCAGGTAAAACTTTTTTGTGCAGATGAGCCCTGACTATCTCTGATAGACTGAGGAGCGGGGGAAGGGGGAAGAACAACCCTTAGCCCTTTGCTGGAAAGATGATGACAGTGATGGAGCTGGAATTGTTTGTGGGAGTGTGGATGTCTGCCATGTCAGAGTCAGGGAAAAGGTGTGTTATCTCTTCCATCACAGACGGCACAAAACAATCACAGCACAGACACTGGAGCTTTAAGCTGTGTACAAAGGCACACATTTTATAACCAAATACATGATATCTGACAAATTGTTCACTTATTATTCTAAACCTTCACCATTTAAAACCGTAAACTGCAAAGAAACAGTTTGTACTATCTGAGTGCATGAGAAATAAATCTTTGGGAATCTTTGCTCTTCCATGATGGACACAAAACAGGGAACTTGAATCACAAGCACCAGAATAAGGGGAAAGCAAATGCATTTACAGTTGTGGTTTCAAGCTGTGGCCATAATGAATAAGGTAATTCATCATTGCTGTCTATACAACCAAAGTAGTATCATAAAAATGCTTTCAGCTAAAAGCTTCGTTATAAGGGTGAACGATGCTTGCCTGAAATTTTGCAGGTTGCAATGCTCTGGTGGGCCAAAGAAATTGGGAATCATTGCTCTACAGAAAAGATGTTATTCTATTACATACATCACTATTTTATTTCTGCTGACACTTACTTTTCAGTCACTGGTATTTCTAAAACAAACATTTCGTTATACATATGGGATTGCAAATTTTGAGATACATGCCCAAGTGGCTGCACAACTGAAATTCAGTAACAAACTATTGCCTGAGAAGCAGAACGAATGAAGCCTGGACTCACGCAAGTGTACATCTCATGGGTGGATACATTCTCTTCTGTTTAATAAAAGGCAGGCTCCAACTGAGGCTTTCTCCATTCTTGGGGCACTGCCAAGATCACTCCCCTGGATCTCTGGTGTCTCATGAGGGTTACTCTGAAGCCACAGCCTCTCCCTTATGACAGCACATGCACACATATACACCCAAAGTGATATTGTAAGCCTCGTTTCCCTGGGAAATGAGGCTAAACACATGCCAATAAATTACTTCTTAAGCCCTCACCCAGCCCTTGTGGCTATACCATGATATCACTCTCTCCACATTACCTCACCCCCATCCAACATGAAACATCCTTCATGTCTCCTCCTTTCCCCCTCCACATGAAACATCTACCCTAGGGTATGGGGTTGTGCTTGCAGTGCTGTGCTGAAGTCAGTGATCACCACGCCCGCACTGCATTTTAGGTGACAATTCAAGAAACCAAGTTGTTTGGCAAGTGGCCTGCATGAAAGGGTAATAATCTGTCCCACTGAAGATTAAGAAATTTGTAGCATTATTTGGTGGAATTAAGAAGCAGGGCATTATTTTGGAGTAGCAAATGTGTTAAGGTTGTAGCTGAGAAGGCTCAGCTCATGTGGCACCAGAGACATCCATGTTGTCTTGAGCTACATGAGCAGTGACACCTCATGGACCAGAGTGCCAGTGCCTAAAGAAGGGGCAAAGGACACCTGGGCTTTCACAGCAGAAACAGACCAAGAGTGCAAGATGTGAGGGGAAAGCCCAGGGCGGGGTTACACCCTCAAAGGTGTGAGCATCAAACCCAAATGAACTCTAGGGTGACGGCAAGGCTGTTGTGAGCCAGCCAGTCACACAAGGATCACCTGCACCATTTGTATTAATCATGATTCCTTAAAGCTCCATTTCAGAATTGATGTAATAAAGTGCCATACCTTCCCCTTTCTCCCTCTAGCAGATGTCTTTATTTTGCAGGTTGTGCTGGGGACATTGCTGACCAAAGGGCACACATGTCTGGCACTAGCAGGCCATGTGGCTTGTATAAAATGCATTCTTTAATGCCTAAATGTGTTTGATGGGATATTCCATTAGCTAGAGCACGAAAATGCCTAAATACCTTTGACAACTTGGCCCTTAAACTTCACCCTTGATATCCCTGATTCAAGGTGAAGTTTTCTAGCCTAAGACAAGCTCCCAAGATATCATTTCCTCACAGCCTTTATCCAGCCCCAGCACCTAGGTGCAATCACCCAGCTAAGCTGTGCCCATTAGGAGTGGGCACAGAACTGCACTCATGCCCAGCCATTGTAACTGTATTCACTTTGCATTTGCCACAGCCTGGCCAAGGGTAACTTGGTGTTCACAGTACCTCATAGGCTCAAACTACACTCAGATCCAAGTCATGGTGTCAGATCTGCCCCAAAACCTCAGTGTGGAAACAGTCACTCTGTCCTGAACATGCTTCTGTCTCAACATGTTCCTTGTGCCAGTTCACTCCAGGTGCTGCCAGACCGTGATGGAGCACAGGTAAGTGAAATACTCCTGGTTTTGACTCTGCTATTGCACAAGCCCTTTGTAAAGAGGCTGAGGGCACAAGGCTTATTTACATGGAGAAGAGACCCTGTTTGGAATGGAAGGATAGACTGAGGTCTCTTCCAACCTGAATTATCCAATGAACTTGTTGAGTCCTATAAGTTTGATAAAGTCTTCAAACTAAAAGCACTCTTACAAACCTGAGATTAGCTCAGTGGTCTGAGCATGGTGCTGATAACACCAAGGCTGTGGGTTTGATCCCTGATCCATTCACTTAAGAGTTGGACTTGATGATCTTTGTGGGTCCTTTTCAACTCAGAACATTCTGTGATTTCTGTGGAAAGAAGTCCTGCCTATTCAGAAGCAGATTGGTACCATGCCCTGAAAGTGCCTCATAGGATGCCGCTAGTCCATGGCCAAACAGCTCGGAGCTGACAAGTCCATTAGCTGTGCTCTGGAAATACAATCCTGTCAGAATTACCGTGATTGCACAACAAATATGGCTCACACATCTGGAGAAATAGCTGTCATGAAGGAAACAGGGTTCCCAGGCAGTCCCATGGCCCCTAATGGCACCTACAAGGCTGCTCTCCAGCCTCATGTGGAATATGAAGTATCCCAGCCGCCAGATATGTGCCCCTACCGTTGTGTAGATACTGACTGGTAATTGATAATGCAACAGGCAACTGCAGGATCCTGGCAAAATTAGTCTTGGACTGGTATCAAGGTAAGGTGAGTTGCCCATCTTACAGACAGATGGATGGGCCTGTCCAACTCATAAGATGTATTTCCTCGTGTGTAATTTTACAACACAAACCAGCATTCAGGTGTGTATTGTCATGGAGATAACGCTGCAAGGCAGAGTCCCATCTTGCCTCCACACCTGCTGATGTCACAGGTCCTTCACAGCATATACTGTTAAATATGGCATTATTTTCTGCAAGGAAATAATCGCCACTGCTTTACACCTCCTTCCCCATTATCTTCCTCATTTTCCAGACATATTTACTGAGAAGTTGCTAAGGTCACTTCTGGCAGAGCATAGAGTCAAACCCAGGACTCCTCTGTGGGCAGATAAAATTTCAGCTTTGGCCTTCCGCCTCATGGAGCTACAAAGATGTATGTGGCCCTGCCATATTCTGTACAGTAACCTAGGCACCCCATCCCCAACAGGCTACTGCTGCAGAGCGAGCGGTTATCTGCCACCAGCATATCCTGATTCACACAATTAGAGCACTTTCTCCATTAGCTGAAACAGTAGTGGGTTTGTGCTTGTGAATGTACCAGGAAATCAACCCAGGATGTCTTGAGCTCAGACACAAGCCATTATAATCTATCAGTTATATTACAACAAAACACAAGTGCTCCACATGCCACTCACCTCTCAATTGCTGCTGTCATGCAGGGGCAAGCTTAACATTTGAATGAAATATCCAGAAAAAATTCCTGGAGGTGTGCTAACACCTGACATCCTGCTGTAAAGAAGCAAGGTGCTCTCTCTTCAGCAGCCAGAGATCATCACTTGTGGTCTGGCTGTGGGACTCACAGATCTTGACTACCAAGTCAGTGCACCAAGTGCCAAAAGAGCCAGTGAGCATTTCGATGGGGTGTGCTGGTTAGCCCCCTGCCACGCTCTCTCAGACATGCCCTTCTCTCCTCCCTGCAGTATTTGAACACCTCTCAAGCACTGCTTGCAGCCAAAGCTGAATCCAGTGCTGGGCAGAGGAGTTGCCATGGAAGAGCCCCTGGAAAAGGATGCTTCAGAGCATGGTGCAAAAGTGTCTGCTGGTGGGAGCAGATTGGTGGGAAGAATCAGACTTTTCAAACTAAGGAAACTGGTGAGAAAGGTCTCTCAGATTTCCCACAGTTGAGGCAATAGGGCTGAGTTGTAGCTGTATTAATATGAACAGCACAGGAGATGCCGGGGTTTGTGGACCCAGCCCCATTTTGGGAAGGGAGGGCAAGGACACAGAGCTAATGAGTCTGCTGAAGTGTGGGGGGATTCTTTGTAGAGGCTTTTGTGTGCCTCAACACCATGCAATCCATCTGTGAGAGGTGGGAGCTCAGAGACAGCTGAGGTGACCCTCTGCAGAGCAGCTCTGTCTGGGGATGTCTCCTAACATGCATAATTTGTCCTCAGCTTTGTGACAGTAGAAACTGAGTACAGCTCAGGATGCCACCAATCCATTCAAACAATTGCCACAGCAAATCCTGGCTCTTAACTGCTATGGGAGCATCAGAGAATATCTAAAACTCATGTCCCATAGGTACCTACCTCTTACCCTTACATTAAACATATACAAAACCCTCCCACGGACTGTGCCAGCCACTTGTATGCTTCAGAGGACACAAGTTCCTGAGTTCTCCTATCCACACTGAATAATTTTGCTAGCCATTTCTCATCCTCCTAAGGCTGAGCAATCCGCTTGCATAGAACATGCTCGCACACACTTAGCTATTTGTCCCAGCCCTTGGCAGAGCCCGGGATACTTGCTAGAAGGCGTTCAGGAATTTTGCTGCCCAAAATGTGTTTGAATTATGTGAGTCGCTCCTGGGTCAGTGGGGGCTGGGTGTGGAACAGCAGCTCTGTGAGTCACCAGGGGCCTGTGAGACCAGAAGGAAATGTTGGCACAGCCTTATTTAGCTGCAGACCGTTGCGGTGCTCTGTACACAGATTCGGGATGTCTGTTCTGGTGGTGTATATGAGAAAGCTTGGGAGTTTGGACAGCTGACCTAGAACATAAACATGAGTTCAGGGACTCCTATAAAATGAGAAACTATGCTGTTAAGCAAGAAAATGTGCAACGTGTTAGTAAACACAGCTCACCCTAGAGACTAGCTGTTGTCATTGCTTAGAAATGTTATGAAATCATATATTCCCCTCCCAGCCTTGGGCTAAACAGTGGAAATCAAGGGGTTTTTAGTTTCCCTTCATACAAAGGTACAATGCTTGTCTCAACCAGAGCTTTCATTCCCTAGGAGATGCTAAGCACCCTTGGCCCCACCACAGAGACTGGCAAGCGCAGTTGCTGAGCACCTGAAAATATGGCTGTTGCATTAGGCGGTAAGTATGGAGAGAGTGTCTGACCTTAGACATTCATATTTGAACATACTGGCTTTTAATTGTTGCAGTCAAGCTGCCCCCGTGGGTCAGGATTTATGCCAGACCTTTTATGTGTAAGAAGAGTAATAGCTGTAAACAAAGCCAATCTAAAGGAAAAGGTCACTGCTTTCAACCTGAGAGAAAGCTTTTGGACTGGAAATGTTAGTGATAGGAAACAAAGTGGATAAGAAGCTGTGATTGCAAAGCAAATGAGTTGTCCCAGGAGAATGGAAACTGGGAGAGCTGGGTGGCCAAGCTCAGATGATATACGCACTACTCTGGGCCAGTGCAGTGCTGCAGAGACCATTGAATTCTGTTGGATAGCAAGGCAAAGGAGGTGAGAGATGCCTTTCTGGCAGAACAACCGACTGGAAGAGATGAGCAAAGCAAGCCATGAGCAAAAAGAAAGGGTGAAAACACAGGGCTTGGAAAGGAGACAGGCAGGTTCCAGCTGAATGGCACGTATTTGGAGAGGTCTGCCTGGCTCTGAAAGGGTGAGGAAAAGGATAAATTCACAGTGGAAGTGTGGCATCTTCTCAAATCTCATCTGTACAACCAATACTCACAAGTTCATTAACACTAGCAGACTCCCATCTGTAGAAACGGAGTGTGTTCACTGGATCTGAACTTTTGACTGTTTAAATCTCTATGTCCATGACTTCCCACAGTAAGTTGAGCTGATCACTGAACCCAGATCTCCAGTATCTCCAGTATCTTTTACAAGCTTGCCTTTATCTTCATTTAGCAAGTATAAGGTCATCTGCTCCAGACAAAACATCTGGCTTGGCAGTTTTGGCTCCCCTGGGTACCCATCCCACTTCGGGGGGAGAAGCTCAACAGACAGGTGACACAGGCAGGTCTGGATAGAGCCATGCTTTGTAACTCTGTGCCAATGCAAATCTGTACATCATGTACACAACATCTCTCCAGAAGCTCTGGGGCAGGGCTTTTAGAAGCCTCTCCCACCATCCCACTCTCCAGGAAATGCAAACCTGGGAATGGCATGGCTCTGAGTTTGTGTGGAGCCTGGAAATGACAAATTAACATCAGCTGTGAATTTACATACTTTTCACAGCCATTTATGGCCTTGTTTGAGCTTAAATAAAAGCCATGGTCCCTGGAAAATTTGGGACTGTCTGTCAGTGAGGCATTCCAGAGAAAACATCACGTGTTCATTTCATGAAGTGAAATAAGATCTTTGTTCTGCATGCTTTCCCCTCCCCCCTCCCCTTTTTCTGAATGAGGCAGTTTTGTCCAGGGATTACAAGCCAATGTTCCAATCCCTCACAGACGTTTTCCATTATCAGAGCTGCCTCTTGTCCTCCAAATCATTTTCCACAGGACTCCTGTAACTTGGGCTGGGAAACAAAGCCAGGAGCTCAGAAGAAAGTACACTATTCCAGGCTGCTGACAAGACTGAAAAATGCTGCAGGGTGTTGCCGGGACCACCCAGCCTGAAGCATCCTCAGCAGGGGAGCAGCTGAAAAAGATGCTAGTGGTGGGAGGAGGCTCAGTGTACTGTACAGCCATTTAAACAGCTTGGTAAATTAACTTTGATGAGGTATAATCACATTGTGTGGAACTGACTATAGAGACTGGTGGTAGACAACTGTGATTGATGATTAACTCCACAGCGTACAGCACAAAGGGCCTTTGTGTTGAACCCTTGAGACTTACTCATATTTTCTGAGACCCCTCTGTCTGAGGGTCAAATTGCCCCTGCTGTAGAAAACTACCAAACAGGGTTGGAAGAAGGGAGGGAAAATTCAAGGGAAGCTTTCTGTTTGGATTCTTCTTTCCCCTCCTTAAAGCATCATCCTTTGCTGGGGGGAACCACATGTGTGGAGCTGGACCACCTACTTACTGCAGAGACCCGAGCAGCTCCCTTTCTGCAAACAGAAACCAGCTACTGGAATGGCATTAGGCTCTGCTCTGCAGACTCCCTGTTCCATTGAGCTCAGCTGCAGAGGAGGTCCCCAAGCTAGGAGGGCACATTTGAAGAACCCACAAAGTCCCTTTCTGCATCCTCACATAATTTTGCCATTCTGGTCCTTGGGAGTCCTTTGCTAAAGCTTCTCTGAGCATTGTGATCTCATCTGCCTTGAGAAGGAAAATCTCCAACATCGTATTTCAAGTCTGCAAGAAAGTTAAGAAGCTACTCGAAGAGAACCATCCAGAAATTAGGTTCCCTACGTGTCCCTGTCCATCCAACTCAGCTCTAAGAACTGAAATAAAGCTACAGAAGACATGCAAAAAAGGGGTGCTCACAACCACATCTTACACAGCCGCAGGAAAGTTTGCAAGGACTCCTCTGCCAGCACCCTAATCAGAAAGGAGTGGGGATCTGCGGCTTCATGAGAAAGGGCTGCCCCAGGACAAGAGGGGTCTGAGCAGAACTATTCTATTCCCAAATGCTATATTCTGCATTTTAGCAGGATGTTCTGGGAAGCAAAAAACACAGGCAGGCCTGGTTTCCAGGATCAGAGTTCATGACCCCTACTTTCTGGACCAGACCTTATTTCAACTGGCTTGATGAATTCGACTTATTCTCACTTTTAAGCCTCAAGGTTTCAACAAAAGGGTTGGAAAAATTCCTTATCTCTTCCCCTCCAACACCCATTTTAAGCCTAGCAGCATATCGCATCGACTCCATATAAATGCTCCAAGCACCTTGTTAGATGGTGAAAGATGGAGAGAAACTGTTCTTTGGCAACTGTTTGCAGAGTTGAACTGACTATCAAAGTGAAGATGATGTGATCTGAGCACTTCTGCCAGGCTGGACATCCATGAGGATTTGGGCTGTCCTGCAGAATCCTGGAAATGCCAGTCTGGAAGGGATGTTGGTGGCTGTGTAGTTCAGCCTCCTACCTGAAGCAGGGCTATTGCCAACACGCCTTTGGTTGGCCATGCCTCTGTCTAACCAAATCTCGAAGATCTCTGCAGATGGAGACTCCACCACCTCCCTGGACACCTGTTTCAGTGCTGCACCACTGTCACAGCAAATCCTTTAGTGTTCATCTACCACCTCTAAACTTACTCTCACCCCTTCTTGTGTCCCCAGACATGAGGTTCCTCAACATCTGTATGAGTGTCCATATGTGGGAGATCAGTGATCTGAAATGGAGCTGTTGATTGCTCTGAGAAATCTCCTGGAGCGGGACAGATCTTGGCCATAGATGACTTGAGTCACTGATGAAGTCACTCTGGCACCATACTCTACTTGACAGCAGGAATTAGTTTGATATATGCTATGGCTCCAGGTTAGGAATTATGATCTTTATATAACTTTGTATTCAGGCATTAATAGTGTAAGGTTGCTACAAACCTAAAAGTAATGTGAAATGCTGACTGAAAAAGCATAACTACCTACATTAATTCTTGTCTGCAAATTCTTTCACTTGCATTTCCTTCAATAATAGTGTGTAAATAGGCATTCAGCTGCACAGAGACATCTGCTCCTACACTCCTTCTCTGATCAGGCAACAGTAGGAAAATGTGGCAAATTTAGCTAAGACTAATGGTGTACTACACCTAGCTGATTCTGTCTCCCCTTTGGGGATCATATCTTCTTCATTCTTTTCTTCTTTCATGTAATACTGCAACTGTAAGGTAAACAAAGTTAAAAACAACTTGGTTACATTGTTCGGTCACAGCAAAGATCAGACATTTCCCCCAAAGCAATGGTGTTTTTTTCTTGTCTGCTAAGAAATGCTGCAGCTCCCTCAGCTGAGGCGGTAGAGGGGCAGGGGGGGGTCACAGATGATTTTGTTTCTGGACAGAGATTCAGCTTGTGCAATTCTCAGAAACTCCAGACTACACGGATATCAAGACAGCAGAGGGCACACTGCAATCGCTACAGGTACATGTGGCTCGGGAGCAGCCCCTGGTTAGACCACACGATAAGCACACACAGATATCTCCTGATGTATCTGTTCAGGGAAGAAGAGCGTGCCACCCAGAGGAGACAGATGTGAGCCCAGAAAAAGGGGAGGGAAGAGAAAGGGAAGTGGGGAGCAGTGGTGTCCAAGCTGAGGTGCCAGCACACAGGCTGGCACAGGCCATTTATATGGAGCTCCTGAGGAGCAACTGATGTGAAGGGGTTGCTTGCGGTTTCACTGCAATGGAAGGGACAATATGAAATAACTTTCCGTGTCCTGATGGTTCAAAGCATTTTAACTTGGCAAGACTCTCATCTGTTCCATCTTCCAAAACAATAAAGTAAAAAAAAAAAAAAACAAACAACAAAACCCACTCAAAATCAATAGAAACAAAACAAACCCCCACACTGTGATATCAGATGGATCACCACCCAGAACAATAGTGGGGCTGGAGTAATTGCCAAGAAGGAGCCTCTGTAAATGAGCCATCGGGAGGAGGGGGTGCTGCCTCTCTGCTGACAGCAGGTCCCACTGAGCTTGATGGGCAGCAGAGGGGTGGATGCTCACTCTTGGTGACCATGTGACTCAGCCCTAGCTTCCCAGTCTGATTCCTTCATTCCTGCCTTGCTCCAGTCCTTCCTCTACCCAGAGCTGCTTTCTCCTCCCAGTTCTCTTTGCTCTCCAGTCATTGCCTCCCCTCCTTGGACTTGCTCCCTGCATGCTTTCGCTACTCGCCCCCCAAAGTACCTGTCTACCTTCAGCTTTGAGGCTCCTTCCTCTTCTCACCACCATTCCCCCAAACATCCATCTCCTGATCCAAGGCTCCCTTCCTCCAGCTCCTTGTCCAGTCACCTATCCTTCCCAGTCTCTCCTCAGGCTGTCCACAGTCCCTCCACCTCAGCTGCTTCTGGCTGTGTATCCTCACTCTCAGTCTGATCTCCCTCAGTACTCCAGATCCCACTGTTCCTGTCCTACACATCCCTGGTGACCCTTTGCTACCCACAGTCACAGTCTTCTCCCTGTTTCAGACACAGGAGGCTGTCCCAGTATAACCCTTTTTCTTCCCATCTGGTCCTCACCATCCTGCTCAGCGTTGCAGGTAAAGGTCTTTCCTTCCTCAAGCTGCTTAGGCAACTGGCAAAGGCATCAGGATAGCACAGAAATAACAGACTCCCTGCCTCCACCTGGGAATCAAATGGGCAAACTCATCCACCCTTCAAATAAACGCATGCTGCTGCCCTCACCCAAACCTATGAAGATCAAAGACGGTACTCACAGACCCGTACGGTGAGTGGGAAGCGCCAGGGCCATCGCAGTGGCCTTCAGCTCGTGTGATGACATGGAGATATGGACACTGTGTTACTCCTCAGACACAGCTCCATTTTACCTTCTCATGGTGGATTACCTTTCAAACAAAAGTACTGCTCTGTAGTGGAAATGCCTCATTCTAGTGCTTGTATATGGAAAGACACTAAAACAAAGCCCTCTTAAGATGGCCAGATTTGTGTCCTTGGGAAAAGCAATAGATGATCTGTGGAGAAATGTGCATCCTTGGGTCATTTCCTGATGGGAGATGGGAAAGAACATGAAACCTGGTGGCTGCAGTCCTGCATTCCTAATGATGGTACTTAACTTCAACTGACCTTCCTGATGGACAGATAAGGTTGCACCAAAGCTTTCCATCATTTCGCAGTCCTGTAAAGGGCAGAAAACACAAGCTAAATCCATTTGTTTCTGTTTCCACGCTGCTGGCAAGGCTGATCTCAGTAAAATAAAGGCAGAAGGAAGTGGGCTGGAGCTGGGAAGGCTGAGTACAGCAGGAGAAAGAAAAGAGCTGTGCCTAAAGAGTTTGGCCAAGGCTGGGACAAGGGAAAGGAAGAGAAAGAGGGCACAGACATTTTTTTGGAACATACTGGACTCCATCTGAAAAAATACCTGCTACTTCACCACCATAACAGCCTTTTGGAGCATTTTCTGCAAAAGAAAAAGCATTCCAACAAGCACATTCTTTTCTTTCCTTAGAAATCTGACCACTGGTAGAGCCAACAAGACAACCCCTGTCTTACAGTGCATTACAAAACCTTGTCCTAGCTGCCAAACATTCACCATTCGTTTGTACTGAAATTTTCCATTCTTGCTCTCCATTTCAGACATGTATTTCCTTTTAAGTTCTTACAGAAATAGCATTCTTGTGTTCTGAAAGGGGTCTTGGGAAAAGAATAGTTTTAACAGTGCAGATTTGTTTTTTCAACCATTCCAAAAAGAAGTAGAAATTCAGGAAGCTGAAGCAAGAACTTTACATGAGGGAGAGGACCCATTCCCTTCATTTTTTTCCTTTCAGATCCTCAGCTGACCTTACCAGACCCCTTAGGAAACTGTTTGAATTTATCAGCACAAACACCAGTCCTTCTGGACTACAGCAACTGGTTCCTGTGGCCAACTGTTAGAAATAACTAGTGGACCCTGGCTGAAAAGTGGATCCTGATTCCTTTGATTTTACAGAGGAGTTCACACTCCTAAAACTTGGCACCCTGGTACATTCCTTAAGCTAAAATGAAAAAGCTCTTCCCTTACCCTTTCATGACTTTCCTTTTTCTTGCAATACTTGCAGTGTTGTAGCAAGTCTATGAAATGTGGCAGGGTACATAAGTCAGGGAAAGACAACTTTTTTAATATGGTCTCATGAAAATCTGTTCAGATTTTGGGTTGAAGTACAAAATGTCACAAATTTCCATTTCCCATCTGTGACTGGCATAGCACAGCTTGTGGTTCTGGCCACTTGCCACAATTCCCTGACAGTTTTACTGCCATGTGTAAGTTCTGGCCCTGTGTCTCGCTCTACCACTTTACAGAGAGCTTTGGTCCAGCTGATCTATTGCCAGATGAGAAGAGGTGGCCAAATATGATACAGGTGACCTCTTTGATGACTGCTGTCTAGGCACATACATGTTTCTCCCTCACCAAATTAAGTGTTGGATTATTAGAATACTGGGCCATAGCATCCTTGTAGCCAACACAGAGTGGTATTGACTGGATAAGTGGACTACAAAGTGAGTAAAAAACAGGCTGGACAGGTGATCTCGAAGGGTAGAGGTCAACAGTCCAAAGTCTAATTGGAAGCCACTTATGAGTAACATTTCTCAAGGGGTCAATGCAAGGACAAATACCATTTAACATCCTCTTCTATGGGAGGAAAAGGAGGAAGAGAGCACCTTGAAGAATTCACAGATGATACAAACCCAGAGTAGTGCTGAGTGTGCTAGAGGGCAATGCTGCCATTCAGAAGGATCTAAATAAGCCGGAGAAGAGGGCTGGCAGAAGCCTCCCAAAGTCTGACAGAGAAAAGGGCAAAGTTTTGCACTTCTTCCCAGCATAGGCTGGCTGCTGACTGTCCAGAAAACACCTTTGCAAAAAAAGGCGTTAGGCTCCCAGAAAACTACTAGTTCAAGTCAGAAGCGCACTCAGCAGCCATTTATGCCAGGTGCATACTGGACTGCACAAGCAAGAGAGCAAATCAAGGGGAGGGATTATTTCCCTTTATTCAATGCTCACAAGGCTGCATCTGGAACATGAATGATATTGATATGCTGAGTGGGGTCCACCAAGAAAATCAGGAATCTGGAGTACTTAATGCATACAGAGAGGCTGAGGAACCTAGGTTTGTTCCTACTGGAGAAACAAAGGTTGTAGGGGACTTACTTAATGTCTTTGACTAAAGGGAGGGTTATGGGAGAGTCATACTCCTCACAGACGTCCAAGTTGAAAGGATGAGTGGCAATGGACGTAGATCACAGCAAAGGAAATTCCATGGTTTATGATCTGTAGTAAGTGCATATTCCCAGACTCATTCCCCTTGTATGACACCAATTCAGGGGATGTGGACCCTCTTTCCCACCAACTCTGTCCTCTAAAACCAATACTTGAGACATCTGAGCCCTCCTAGTTAAGTAACCCCACTGTCTGGGAGCTTAGCCTATAAATACCTTTTGGCTAAACCCTCCAAAGACAGTGCAGCAAGACTGAAAACAGAACAAGTTTCACAGAAGAATTTTGCGATTTCACTAAACAGCTTCCATTCCTCAATGCCCTAAAATGTTCAAATTACAGACCTTTGAAAATAATAGAAGCCCCATGAGATGCCGGTATTTTTGGTGAGCCTGGCACTTTTGGATGAGCCAGGACTGACTTGTATTTTGCAAATGCATATTGGATGTGATATTGGTTGGCCCACTTTTCAAATAAACTCTCTTTTCTCCTCCTTGCATGCTCTGGTTGGAGAGGGATGCACAGTCCTCCTGGGCATCTCCCTTCCCTTGCAAAACTGTTGCATTTCTGTTACGATGGACCAAGAATTAGGTGACAACTTGGGCCAATGCAACACAGAATTTGATGTTCAAAGGGAAGATAAAACCATTACCCCTTTATTTTGACACCTCTTGCTGACGACTAGCCATTCAGTGCTTGTTTGTTTCCTCTTGGAAGTGTGGGAAATTTGGAGGCTTCATGCTGGGCTTTCAGAGAAACAGATGTGTTGGCAAAGCTTTTCTTTTGTCTTTTACTTTTTGGTTCTATCTGGGTCACATTTTACATTTTTTGGTCTGAAACCACAAGTTTCTTCTTTGAGATAATACAATCATTTAGGTTGGAAAAGATACTTAAGGTCATTGAGTCCAACTGCAAACTTAGCCAAGTCCCACTAAACCATGTCCCTAAACTGCAGTAGTCAGTCTCTGACACTTTTGATATTATATCAAATGCCCAAAATCTTGCACTGCCTTAGCTGCTGTTGCCCTCAGCAAATAGTGATCAGCACTGAATTAAGTCAACATTTCAAGCCCTGGTTCTACCCCATGGCTCAGTTCATCTTCACACACACCTGTATGCAAACAAGAGGAAACAGGATCCCAGAACTGCTTGCTCAGTCTCTCTTAAAAGTTACCTCCCCATCTTTACATCCCATCTACAAATGGGAAAAAGCTCAGAGTATGACATACGTTGCCATTTGATTCAAATAAGGGGCAGCTGGAAAAAGTAGTGGACAGAAGAGGAAGAGCTTGCCATTGCATTTGAACTCTGCTGTGTCATTTCGTGAGCACAGCCCTTGTGGTGTAAATGGCCTCTCTGCTGGTGACGATGTTTCTAAGGTCAGCTCAGAAACTGTAGATGATAAATAACAGCACAACTCTGTGCAGGTCTCCACTGATAGCTGGCTCCCAGCTCCTCACAATCTGCCCCCACGCTCCTGACACATTAATCACACAGACAGCAGTTGACACCCCAAGAACTTCTCCGGGACCCTCTTACCCCACTTTCTCTGAAGAACTGCAGGCATCATTGTATACTGAGTGTATGTTGCCTTTGTGGGATTCGACAACACAGTGCCGTAAATTTGATAAGTAATGATGTAGCTAAACAAAAGCTACCTTGTGACAATAATTCATGATAAGTAGGTTGTGGTATCTCTCCTAATTGTCAGTTTCTGCCGATAACACAAACTGTGATTCATCTCTGGCAGTGCTGTTTATGTTTAAGCTGCAACGTCCAATATTTCCTTCTACCCATGCTTTTGCACCATGTCAAAACCTTATGTTTTCTTTTACTTTCTTTTTCTAAAGCATTATAGCAAAATGCCCTTTGTCCATCTTATTTTTTTTTTAATATATATATATCCATTTTGCTAGGAATCACAGTTTCTCCTTACCTTTCAGCCTTAGTCTTTTCTCTGCAGACAACGTTCTTCTCATTCCAAAAGTCTGCAATAGCCAAGGGAGCTTGTTATTTTTGTGCAGGTCGCTCTGCTCTCTTTGCTTCCTTTTAAAACCCAGCACATCCCACACTCTGCTTTCTCCTGCTATTCTGATAACTTAAATGTAGACACTATTAAGTGTTCAACTATCAATATGGATTCCTTCCTCAAACACTTTTTTTCCTATTCGGTATGAAATTTCAAGGAAGAAGACATGCCAGAAGAACTTGTCTTCCCCTGATTATATTTTCCCTTTCAATTTGAGTCTTTCTAGCTTGAGAGTCATATGTGAATTACTTGGTTGTACAGGAGCATGAGACTTGTGAAGAACATCTGCTAATGGACTGTGAATTGCTGGCAGTGTCAGCCTGTGGTCCAGTACGGTGAAAGAGTAAAATATGACACCCAAACAAGCGCTTTTCTAGGAATATAGTTTTGCAGCATTGGCTTCAGTTCATCCATATGCTACCAGAGGTCCTTTCTACTGCTTTAACTGTCTGATGTGGTATTTGTCTTGCTTTTGTTGATTTGGAGGTCTTGTTTAATGTTTTCTTGCCAATGCCCCTCTATATAATTTATATCCTTCCCCAGTTCATAAGCCATGCATTTATGCTGCTCATGGTATAAATCTTGAGAGGTATGTCAATATTCCTTGTGCATTTGCTGACTTTGAGAGGGAAGTTGCTCTTCATTAGCTGCTTTCTTTACTTTGAATCAAATCTGATATCTTCTCTTTCTGCAGCGTGGACAAAATAATTCAGTTCCTTTGCATGGATTTGCATTTTGCCGTGACTCAATTTTAGGCTGCACTCTCTGCTTCATGTAGGTAATGCTGCTGGTTTTGGGGGTTTTTGTCATGTTTTTCTCTGCATCTGTCATGCCTAAGAATATCATCAAGAGTGACTCTCGCCCTTCACCAGCTTTGTGTTATTTTGGGAATCTTTTGGGAGATATCTCCAGGATAGGCAGTATTTCAAGAGGCAGACACTTGAAATGCTGTCTTCTTAAAGTCATTACCATTCTGCTTTCTTGGTCCAGCCCGAACTGCTTGTGCCCACATGGAGCATTTAGTACATGTAGCACATTTGGTGTAGAGAGCAGATAGGTGATCACATCCTGGGTGTGCAAAGAGCGATGTTTTGTTGCCTTATTCATCTCAGTAGCCTATGCAGCTACAGATTATAATGATGTTTCTCTCTTTCCCTGAATTATAATGCAAAATCATTCCAGTGCTTTCTCCACTTGCTCAATTGTCTTTAGTTGTGGCACAGGTTTTGCTCCCCAGCCCTTTCTGAGTTTTGCTGGTGGTGGATGCCATGGTGTGCATTCGTAATTTCAGGCAGTAGCTGCTCTCTTGCAGGGAGGGGTTGTGTTGGAATCCCAAGGGAGCCTGGGATGTCATCTTCAGTGATTCCTGCTGATTCAATTTCCCTGCAGCAGAGGAGATATCATCCATCATTTTCCACCGCAGCACAGATCCATTGCTGGACAAGTGCCTCTGCCTGAGCCTGGCAGGCACAATGAAACTATAACTGGGAGCAGCAATGCCCAAAGTGACGAGGCAAGCCTGAGGTTCAGCCAGGAAATCAAGAGCCTGTGGCAGGGTCAGGGCTCCCATCAGCAGGGTACCAGTCTGGCACGAACATGGCCATGGCACAACTCAGGCGGGAGCCAAGCATGAGAGAGCCGTGACTGAAAAGCAGTTCCCAGGCTAAGGAGGGGATCTCCCATGAAAGCATCTCAGCAGAGCTATGCAGGGGATCCTCCACAACAGCTTCTTCCAGCTCTTTTTTCTTCACCAGTTCTGACCAGCCAGCTGGTCTGGAGCTGCCAGCCAAAATCCTAGAAGGGGGAGAATGTACTCAGGGCCCTGACAAACTATCCCTCTCATGTCTTCAAAACCCAGAAAAGCATTGCTCTACTGTGAGGTAGGCTTTAAGATTTTTTATCAGATTTCAGGGACTGAAGGCTTTTTGTCCCAGGACTGCTTTTGCTGGCATTTCTGTATCACAGCACCGGAGATATGTGACACATTGATTTATATCTGTCTGAAACACTGCACTTCCCTGCTGTGCCAAATGCAGGTGACTGTATCCTGCCAGTCTCACAATGGTGTTAATGGGACAGCTGTGCTTCTGCTTTACTCTGTCCCAGAATGGCTGCTGGCCTGTGCCCCCATGAGAAGATCCAATGTCATCAGTGTGTCTCCTAGGTCCTGTTATCAGAATTAGAGATGCATCACCAATTTTTTTTTCCTGCTCTGTGCAGTGTCAGGAAGAGTGCAATGTCACTGCTGCTGAATTGCTGTCCTTGGAGGTTCTCTGCAGTCACACATGTGGGTAGGGCCAGGTACTTTTCCATCTGCTCAAACGATAAGCTCTCACCTGGACTCTGGAGAGCCAGGTCTGCTTGTTGCTTTCCGCAGTGCAATGCAGCACACCAACATCCTGCTGATGTTCCTCTGCTGCTGGCTTCACTTTAACTGCTGGATGTAGCTCAGGCCCTCTGCTACCCCCTCTCTCTCTCAGCAGCACCTACAGCATTCTGCTGTCCTTGGCTCTCCATTTTACGAGGCACCACCACCCCACATTCTTCTTCTAGATGCCTGTGCTCTCTGAGTCCCCTCTGTTCAACTGCTAAATGGCTCTTCATCACTAATTTTCTTTGTGCCCCTCTCTGGTTTGACTCTGTTAAAACCTCTGTCAGCAAAGCAGAGTTTTCCTTATAGCCTCAAATCTCCACTCACCACTGGGCTCTTCCTGCACAGCTTTTTTTCTTTTTCCTCAATAGTTTCATGCAGAAGTGTGTTCATGCAGAAATGTTTTCTTTTGGTGAGCTTTGTCTCCTGTTCGTTTGCACTGAGTTCCTCACCAGTCCCCACGGCCCACAGTGTTCAGCTCCGGCCCACCCCTTTTGCTGCCTTTTCAGAAAATCCCCATGCCCCTGCTCTGCTCCCCTCTGCTCCTTACCTCATCTCCTGCAGTCCTCTCATGCAATGCTTGCATTTGCACCCACATCAAGGGGGAAGCCAATATCTTACCAGCTGCTACTCAGAGGACATTTAAGTGTGGGTTGCCAGCAACTGAAGCCATCCTGCTCCTTCACCTCTCCCCATCATTGCATGGCTGGGCAGTCACTCAGACCAGCACACACCCCACAGACATTTTCCTGGGTTAATTTCTAGCCAAATAAGTCAGCTGATCTGATTTACTCACCGCTTCTCATGTCAGGTCCTAGTTGGGGGATAAGAGGTGTCCAGAAGCCCCCAGGGGAGCAGAAGAGACGTGGGGCAGTCCCTTTTGTCAGCACTGCAGCATCAGGGTAGCTAAACAGGACCATGCATCATGCCCCAGGACAAATCAGTGACAAGGGGATGCTATTTGGCTTCTTTGAGCAGCCCAATGACTATTATAGATCTTCTGCCTTGCAGGAAGACTTTCAGACATCAGACATCTTTCTTTCTAACACTATCAGGGGACCAGCAAATGATGCCATATAAAGGTAATTATGCTCAAAAGCACAGTTAGAAGAAAAAATGTGCCCACTGGCTCTACAGGCATGAAGTCCAGTGTCAGAAACAGTAAACATGGGCCCTGAGCCATAATAAAAATAATAAATAACAGCACCAATGAGGTCTGCTTTTCTTTTGTTAGTGTGGGGAAACTCCTCTGGGACCCTGCCTTGGTAGGGGTATAAAATGTTTGTGAAGTGAGAGCAGAATGAAGAGTATGGCTCTTACTTCATGTGGGAAAGGCTGTTCAAGAACTCCCTGAAATCAGAGGAAAGTCGTTGTATTGCTTGGCACCTTCCCAAAGTGATTTCATTTTCTGTTCAGAATTAAGATGCATTAGTAGCCTGAGGGCAGCAGTTTCTTTGCCAAAAAATGCCTTTCTCTCTCCCCTCCCCCATCCCCCACCTCCCTGCTTGTTTTAAATATGAGGGCTTGCAGGTCAGGAGTGAACACTCAGTGAGTATTACTTGAATTATCAAATAAAAGTGCTGCAATATAATTTTTTTTCAAGCAAACATTGAGTTAATTAAGATGTGCACTGTGAACTTGGCAAATTTCACGTTATTAATGAGAAAGGTATGGGTCTGTCTATTGCAAAGGCAAACTAAAAATAATCAGACATATAGAACCAGAAGGGCAGCTGTTAAGAGTAAGGCATACTAGAATTTTTTCTGGCAAAGCTCTATCTCCAGGAGTGTCATTTAGCCTCAGCCCATTCTCTGGCCCTCACCAATATAGCAAAGCTGGCAAAAACCTTCATGTAAATTTGATCATGCTGGTCATAAAATCTTTTGGCCAGAAAGCTGTGCTCTCTTTGGGGAAACAGCATAACCTGTATGGGCCAAAGCATTCCTGCTGACCAAATTGTGCCCCAAGAAGGAGCAAGGCTGGAACAGCCAGGTGGAGATGGCCTTCAAAAGCTACAGGGAGAAAGGTTTCAGCTCTTGAAGGCCTGGTCCAGCAACAAGGCCTTCTGCCACCAGACTGTGGACTCCCATTCTTCCACTGAGTGGCTTTTTCCATAGCAGAGCCATGATAGCAGGAGGCACATCTGCTGTCACCTACATCTCTGTATCACTGTGGGTACCTGTGCAGGTCTCACTTTGGGTTTCCACCAGGAATTGAGGGCCCAGACAGCCAGTATGTGCAGTGGGACTGGTCAGACGTGAGGCAAAAAACTGGAGTGCCCAGCACCACCAATACTGACAGTGAGAAAAAGTGGCAGCAATTTCCATGTTGATAAAGTGAAAGCATTTGTACCTTAATGTGT
The DNA here is from genome assembly GCF_001604755.1 of Lepidothrix coronata. Classification (NCBI taxonomy): domain Eukaryota; kingdom Metazoa; phylum Chordata; class Aves; order Passeriformes; family Pipridae; genus Lepidothrix; species Lepidothrix coronata. The sequence goes on from NW_016690226.1 coordinate 2,816,804, forward strand.
TGTGCAAAGGACACTAAAAAGGGAAAGGGAGAATAAAACTTATCTTGAATACCACATTAATAAAAGTCTGTACACAGACTAAAGAGATGACTTACCCTTTCTTCTCCTTCCAAACTCCTCTCTATTGCTTTCCTCTTAGAATCTGAGATCAGTTGATTTATGTAGTGACATCCTAGGATAAAATTTGCCTTCTCTCCACTGTCATTCTCCAGTAGATTGATCTGAAAACACAAAGTCACGTTAGTCATCTGAAAATCTCAAGCAAGATGTTTTCTTTCTTACCTGTGTAAATTCGTGTCAATCTCATCTGCTTCAACACATTCATTTGAAAGCTGATGGAAGCCAAATAACTATCTGAAAAGTATGTAGGCAAGGAAGTTGGCCAGTTTGCAATACGTCCAAGCCAGTTCAAGAGCAAAGGCTTTCTTGTGAGATGACTTGGTCTGCTTGTTTAAATTACGCCCTTATCCCTAGCTTGGAAGAACTGGAGGAATATTTATAAAAGATGCTTGGAGAGGATCTGGTATGTGGAGGTGGGATGTTCTTGCAGTAGGTTGTGGCAGAGACACTGTAAATCTTTGATGAACTATTTTGTCTAGGTTTATGTTAAAGAAAAAATGTCTGCTGATCAGTAACTCTGGGAATGGTAGTTCCTTATGTCTAGCTAGGAAAACAGGCTTTCAAACAAATAAAAACCAAATACATTTCCCAATCCTCCATGCAGGTAAATCAGAAGGGTGAAAATCTCCTGGCAGTAAATGAAAACTGTTTGGAGTGGAGGCAGGATGCCCATTGGCACACCACATCCATCCCAGAGGCACTGCCAAAAGACCCTGGGGCTGTAGCAGCCATGGGGGGACAGGGGAACTGTCGTTGCACAGATACTGCACTGCAGAGACGGCAGAAAGTGTCTCTGACCTAAGGCCGAGTATAAGAGCATGGCCAGAGGTTGATCAAGTCTACACCATGAGACAGGGAGGGATCCCTTCCTCATCTTTCAGAGCAGGAGCTCCAGGAAATGGATTCTCCAATATGGGCTGGGTACCACAGAGGTACTCGGCAGCCTAACTACACCATCCTGGTCTGCTAGGAAGCATCTGGTCATCTCCCAAAAAATCTTCACTTGCATCGCCTCTCCCTCCACAAAGGAAACAGGAGTGTGTGGGGAATTTGCTGCATCTATTCTGTGTTGAGTGAATAACAAAGGAGTGTTTGTCTCTCCTCTGAGAGCACCATCTGCAATGGATATCACTCTTGCAGACACTGTAAGACTGCAGAAGGTGTGTTGGAAGAAGTGTGGGCATTAAGCAGAATAAAATATTTTCACTGTGAGGAAGATTTCACAAAGAAAGGCGAACCAACATCCAGCTACAAAATAAAATTACTAAGAAAGGAGACATTATTTTATCTCTAAAGGCATCCAGAAGGAGAATAATTCAGGTTGTGCATTGAAATCCCTAAAGGCTCATACCAGGAGTAGATTAGTATAGGTACCCTTGTAGAATGAAAACAAAACAGCTCTTCAAGAGCTTGCTGAAATAACAGGCACATAATAGCTCTCTTGGGGCACCAGGTTTTAAGACGGTGCTTGTCTTGATTGAGAAAGTATCTGAAGGTATGAATGGGCAGAGTGCCATGCTTCTGTGGAGGATACCACATCTGATTCTGACAGCCAGGAACAGCTGGAGGCAAGGGAGATAAGATTGTGGTTGTAGCTACGACCTTGAAACTCAGTGGTTTTGTGGTGCAGGTGGAGATCAGACCACTGGACCATGACATGGGCAGGATGTGAGAGAAGAAGCCAGTAATGCCTGTTGTAGGTGGCAAGGAGTCTCTGAAACATCTTATTTCATAGAGAAGAGAGAAAAAGGAAGCTCTGATTATATGTCACCAGTATCTCAGGAATCCAACTGAGAACCAAGATCCTGTTGGGCTGGGTACTTCCCAATGGCCAATGTGTCTATATATTGTGGATATGTAGCAATCCCATACCGTTTCTTGGCAGCTTTCTACCACTCTTTGAGGTGTGTCTCTCCCTTCAGCAGCTGTCCCCTTCTGAGGGCTAAATTTGTGAAGCGGGATCAGGCTGCTACAGTTGGATACACTACAGAAAGCTCTGCAAAGAGAAAGTGGGATCAGAGCAAACATCAACTCTGCTCAATCAACAGCAAGTCTGAAAATGATAGGCAGGAGAGAGAGCCGTCTTACAGCAGCACCTTACTCCTAGCTCTCCTCCTGCCTGCCTCCCTACCACAGCCAGAGACATCCAGCTCTGCCTGTGGGGCTGGCACCTGCCTCTGCTCCTTGTCACCAGCCTCTTCTCCAGGCTGTGCTACATATTAAGGTTGTAAGAGACTCGGGGCCAGTCAATGGCAAGAACATTTGCTATGCTCAAGCACTCTGCCATCCTTGCAGGCTTGCCTGGCTCAATTTTTCTAGTTAGGTGAAGCAGAGCTGGTTTTGTAACCTGATCTTCTCCATTTTCCCACTTTTTTCCATTTTTCTCATCAAAAGGCTCGGCAATTGCTGTTGCCTTCAGAGTGAATGTTAATCCTATAATCTGCTGCAGATTTTGTTTGTGTTGGAACATCACCTGTGTAAACTTATCTCTGCTCAAGCCACGCAGAGTTTGGTTCACAGAGACTTGCATTTTGGGAGGCCAAATGGGAAATGAAAAAGAAGTAGCTTCCAAAAACCATCATGAAAGATGCCCATCAGTGGCACTGCAGAGTGAAAGAAGACTTGCTGAAAGCTGTCTCATGGCAGGCAGATGAGTCTTCTGCACTGGCCCCAGCATTGCCTCTGTGTTGGTGAACAATGGCCATTGCCATCACCCTCCTTCCTTGCACGGGAAGGTTGTGCCTCTGGCAGCAGCAGGACTGCCTGGGAGCTGTTGTCCTTACCACAGCTGTAGCCAAGCGATGGCCCCCTTGATATCTGGTTGCATCTATGTTATGAAATAAAACCATGTGAGACATCCAAGGCCTGAGGGCACAAGTCATGTCAAGCCACCTAAATTCTCCACCAAAACAGGATGGCTGTGTCCAAACCCCTCTTGCCTGCTGATATGTCCATAGACCTAGAGATGCTGTCAAACACTAGGAAAGCTGCCACCTATATTCATGCAATAAGTTCTTCAGAGCCTTAAAAGTGAACCCTAGGCTTGATCTCAGACCTGTCCAGGGTGCTCTGATGTGAACAGGAACTGATACCAGACTCAGGGTTATTTCATTAATAAAGAAATAAATGGGAACTGCTCCTTAACAAGTTCTTTCTCAGATTGTGTCCAGGTCTTTTTTAGGCTAGAACTGACTGGCACAGGCCAAAAAGATGGTCAGAGGGCATGCTAACCATGAAATCAGACAGATGTTTAGATTTTCTAGTATAGATGAAGCCTCTGCCAACAGAACTGGTCAAACTTGGTGCACTTCTGCAGGGGCTCTGACTGACTGGTAGACCAGTGCAATCAGCCAAGGGCAAACCATGACCCTGGAAGCAAGTCATAACAATAAACAGATAATATATTTAAAAGAAAACTAACTCAATTTAAAACCTAAAATGTAGGGCTGTCTGTGTGTATCAAGCAGGATCACTTAGCACAGAGAACGCATAGCAAGTATCCCTGGCTGAGATGCCATGAGATCTCCTGGAAGCCCAAAGCTCATTTCATTAATTCTTCTGCATGCAGCGGCAAAACCATATGCCAAGCCCTAGCTGCAAATTGAAGGGTATAATCTCCCTCCTGGCCAACGGAAATGTCCCAGCCTTGTGAACAAAGGCATTGTTTAAGACTGGAAGCAGGCTGGCATGTTTGAAATAAGGAACAGCTCCAAACCCATTTATTTTTCCTTCAAATTTTATCTTTTCCCTCACAGTCAATGCAGGCTGTTGAAAAAAAAGAATGACAAAAACAAAAGCATGACAGAAACAAAAGTTTCTGTCATTCTGGGGAACACAATTCCTCTCAGGGAGGTGAAGAGCTGCTCATGCAGAGGCATAGGAGAGACAGACCTTTTGCAGGCTCGTTCACCAACTTCTGCTGATGCACTTCATCCCTCAGCTCTGGTAAGTCCACTCCTCCAGTACAGAGGCAGATGTGAGGTGGGAGCACACTGGTAGTGCTGGAACTCACGCCAGCGGAGTAGTCGCATCTTTTATCTTTCCTCCAGCCAGGTGCTCTGGGAGATGGAGGCACTTGCAGGTGAGGCTCTCTGGGCATTGCACACCTCTCCTCACCAGCCTGTTACACTGCAGAAGGGAGCCTTTGAAGAAGAGTTACTTTGCCCTTAGAATCACAGTGTCATAGAATGGTTCGGGTTAGCAGGGACCTTAAAGATCGAGTTCCAACCCCCCTGCCTTGGGCAGGGACACCTTCCACTAGACCAGGTTTCCTAGATCCAATGTGGCCTTGAATACTTCCAGGGATGGGGCATCCAAAACTTGTCTGAGCAACCCATTCCACTGCCTCACCACCCTCACAGTAAACAATTTCTTACTAATATCTAATCCAGTATCTAAACCATTGCTCAGTTTAAAGCCATTAGAGACAAGCTTGTCTCTTGTGTGGACATGACAGCTATGCCAGATGGCTGCCAACTACCCAGAAATCCCTATGCCAGAGCCAGCATGAGACAGAGAAGGGAAATGTTCAGGATGCAAGTGGCAGAGGAACTGAGCCAGTTCCCCTTACCAGCAGGGTAAGGGGTATTAATGAACTCACATTCAAGCCTGGTGGGGAATTTATGCTGCCAGACCCATTTGCAGAAGCCTGGGGGCATCCCCAATGCAACATGGGGTGCAATGGGAATCGATATGTGCATGTGTAGGGTAGCCTGAATTTGCTTTAAAAATAAACCTTCTTTAGTACACTTCTTCTTTACTTTCATCTCCTCTGACCTCTTTTAGTTCTCCCTCTTTTAGATTTTTGCTAAAAACTGCAACAAACTTGTTTTTCTCCCACAGACCAAAGTCATTCCCTGCCATCTCCTCTCCCCTCCCTCATCCTGTTCTGTAAATACTAGGCAACAAGAGCTTGTCCAGACCCTGGCTCCCTTGCCCTTGCAGGACTGGCTGGCCTGCACACACATCTGCCAGGAGAGGGGGGGGAGAGGAGGCCAGGGTAGATGTGAAAGGCAGCAGTAGAGGCTGTGCAGGGCTTTACAGACCACCAAGGACTGCTCTGGATTCTAGCACTGTGCCCGGGAAAACATGCACCCAAATTCCAGGCCTCATTGCTACAGTAACTGAGCAATGTAATTTTGCTCCCCACATGCCAGGAGATTGGTTAGTAATATGCCGTATTACAGATCAGCAACCAAGTCACAGCAAGAGCAAACAATTTCCCAAGGGCCATGAAGGGAATTTACAGCAGGGCAAAGGACTGAATCTGTTGTTTCCAGGCTTATCTTTGCCTTTTTGCAGCTAAAGCAGGTGAAAACAGCTAGAACAGCGTGCAAAGTTTCTTTCAAAAGTTGAGGGTGTTCTTTGAGAGTGAGAAGATGACACAAGATTGCAACATCCACTAAATAATGTGTATTTAAAGGTACCTGAGATGAGTACTTTTGCATTTTGTTTTTGCCATCTGGGTGTAGGTAATGAGAACATAATGAAATATAGGAGCCCATAAGAGCCTTTAGTATATTGGATACTGTAGTAAATAAAGGAATCTTTCCTGAACAACAGATATTGTTTACTAAGCCACCTTCTAATGCCTCATATTCAACAGACTGCCCATGAGTGACTAGTCTGGCACTAAAATGCATGTTTTAGTGTGGCCGAAGCAGGCATCACAAGTAAATGAATTCGAAGATGTCAAAATCATCGGCCATGTTGCCTCTCCCACAGAAAAAGCCTCCCAGCATCAGGCTGCTTCCTGTGGTCCTCTGCTGCATACAAAGAGAGCATCTTCCACAAAATCATATTTCCCCATCAGCTGCAAGGAGACACACTTTCCATATGTTTTGCTACTGCATTGTTGCTATGATTCTATGGGGACCAATGAACTGAGACAGTATTTTAATATCTAGTTATAAAAAATCCCTTTGCAAGTTGAATCTACGTAGCCCAGATATTTATTTGGGTGGAAACGGCTGGCTCCAAATATATCATGAATTAGATAAATAATTGAAAGGTTTAACATACTGAGTGCATGTCACAAAAATACCTCCCCCAAAAAGAAAAATCTATGCAAAACTGAAGGATAGGATGGAAACTGAGAGTATTCCTTACTAGTAATTCAGAATCCATAAAAACTGCTTCCAAATGGCAAGAATAGCTTTTGCTTCTTCTGTAAAAAGAGGAGCTGAAAGTCCTCCTCCAAACAGCAATTTTTTTTTTTTATCCTGCTAGGTACTTACATGATGAATTCTGAATTTCCTAATTTTTGTTTTCTTGAAGTTTCTGTGAGCAACAGAAAACTTAGCAGTATTATCACAAAGATAATACACCAGTGAGCACAAATTTCAATTGAGAAGTAATTTCTATTGCTATTAATTTGTTAAAATTATTTTCATTTGCTTTATGTTAAAAAAGTCGAGTTCAAATCACAAACAAACAATTAGGGGAACATATAAGTTTTCTAGTCTTTCAGTTCAGGACTGACAACATTCCTATTACACAGAATCAACTAGGTTGGAAAAGACCTCTGAGGTCATTGAGTCCAACCTATGACCCATGTTTTGTCAACCTGTTTTGCCCCCTCTCTCTCCTGGTAACAAGGATGGATTTTAGGAATACAGACACCAACTTTAAAGAATAAGTGTGTAAGTATACTATAGTGCAAAACAGTAAAGAATTACAAACGAAGCAGTGGCTTATGAAAGGACACTCTTAGCAATGCATCTAATCATTACTACAGAGAAAGTCTTATAGTGTTTAAGAGAGAGACGCATCACCAGTTACCCTAAGTACTTATCATCATCCAGACTGCACATCAGCTGGGAAGGCCCCAGTCACAGCAAAGGTCTGAAGAAACTTTCTGGTAGCTGGGAAACCCTAATCAGTGTGTCCACTGGTAGACTGAAGCCTTCATCTCTGCTGTGAGAGGATCCAGCTTATATATTGTTAAACAAACCACCTTACATCATTTGACTGGTGAGGAAAAGAGTCTGGCTTTCCTTCTTTGTTGGTATTCCCCTTAGGCCTGGCTAAGGCCCAGAGGGAGACCAAGGGAGTTCATTTGGACCATCTACTATCCAATGCCCCCTGGCCTTGACTAGTCTCTAAATACAGAACTGTGGCTACATTGATATCTCAAATACGAACCAGCTGCAACTATGTGAGGCCCTACTGGTTTTCCTGACCTTGTCTGCAAAGAAAAGGCATATTTACAACACATACAGGCCTTACTAATTACTGATAATATGCTGTGCTAACAAGCATAAATGTGTATTCTTAAAGCATTACTTAGGATTATATAGCATCTTGGTTAATAAGCAGATATATGGCTAAATACAATACTAGGTTGGAGAGTTCAGTTTATAGGTCAACTTTGGCTCAGGGCTGGTTCTTCAAGCTCCAGCATTACAGACCCAACACCACCTTGTCAACTAGACCATGGCACTGACTGCCACATCCAGTCTCTTCTTAAACACCTCCAGACGGGTCATGCAGTGACTGACTCTCTAGAAAAACTTTGCTTGTGGTGTTTAGCAAGGGGATCTGCAGGCATCAAAGGACTTAGCAGAGTATTTCAGATTATGGATGATAACAACAGCAGAACACTTGATTTCAAAGGGTTTACGAAAGGATTAAATGATTATGCTATGATGGTAGACAAGGAAGAAGCACAAGAGATTTCCCGGATGTTTGATGAAGACAGCAGTGGAACAATTGATTTTGACAAATTTCTTGTTCTTGTTTCTTGTCTGAGACCTCCAATGTCAAACGCAGGAAAAGAGCTTGCCATACAGGCATTTCAAAAGTTAGACAAAACTGAAGATGGTGTCATGACAATTGAAGACTTATGAGAGGTGTATAATCCCAAAAATCATCCCAAATATCTAAATGGAGGTCACACAGGGAGATTCAAACTCCTGGATTCCTTAAAAGAAGGTGTTGCAGGACAAAACTTTCCGAATTCCCTCTCCAGGGCCCTAGAAAACAACCACAGAATATGTCAACTTGGAAGGGACCCACAAGGGTCATCAAGTCCAACTCCAGACCCTGTGCAGAAACTATTGACACCCTCACCACCTCCTGAGTGGAGATATTTATATCCCCTGAGCAACAGCACCCACCTGATTATTGGGGACAGCTGAAGTTACCCAGGTTTAATTTGCTGTGTATCACAGAAACAAAGGAACAAATTCCTTCCACTGGAATTTCCAGAACAAGCTTCAGCTGTTTATTTCTTATTGTTGCACTGTCCTCAGCCAGTATTTACTATCATGTACAGCTCAGCTATTCAAAGCCACTTTAATTTACCTGCAGATCATATTACCTAGCCCACATTTTCAGATTTATATCTCAAATGGTCTCTTCTTGCAGTGCCTGGTGATGTGACGGGATCCTGCTGATTTGATGGATGGGCCTCAAACACTTGGTGGTTCAATTGAATAAGAGAATCAGGGAAAATGCAGGTTTTTTTACTTCTACGTAATTGCCCAAAACCACAGAAGTCTACAAATCTCGACTCATAATATCAGATCCATGTATGATTTCACTGCTGGAGATTCAGCAAAACCTCTACAAAGTCAATGAAACTTCAGGCTTTGAAAGCAAACTTCCCACTTGAAAGCAAAAATGAAGCAGAAAAAACCCCATTAAGACAATAAGCCAACAGTTTTAGGCTCTTAACGCATTTTGTGAAGAAATAAAATGCCTGTGAATGAGCACTCTGTTCCTGTTTCTGGGACATCTATAAAATAAATCTCAATCTATCCTTTTATAATTTGAAACCAATATCCCCAGGTCCACTAGGTTTAGTGAACTGAGCAGCCTGCTATGCATGGAGTGAGAAGAATGATTTCTCAGCCTACAAACTGTTGCACCAGCCTTCCCTGGCAATTCATTTTAGGTGTGACTAACCATATAGTCTTTTCACACAAGCTGTTTTAATTATTTCAAAGATTGCTATACACCAAAATATAATATCCAAGCACAGACAGCTCCACTTGATAAGATACCTTTGCAACCACAGTTACATGCAAGCCTTTTCAGCTATCTATGAACATGTTCCGTGTTCCTCCATGTAACAAGAATCATGCCAAGCACCAGGCTCTGGGCTTGCTTTTGTGGAAGATGGAGACCAAGACAGAGAGATGCCTTTTGATGAAAGCTGCCCTTGCTCTATTGCTCTATACTGCTGAAATGCTGAAGGTGAGGCAGAAAGGGGAGACTGTGTGAAGTTTTCACTTGGAAAGTCCTTTTGAAGTCAGCAGGTCTAAGGTATTCAAGTGTAGCTAGTGACAACTTGCCACTGTACTGATGAGGAAACAGATCTGGGGACCTCATGCTCAGGAATCACTTTCCTCTCTCTGTAACTTCTAACTCTAATTCCTGGCATGACCCTGTGTGGCCTACACTCAACTATCTGTGCAAACAAAAATGCAGGAGGGGAGTGTTCAGCATTGGAGGTTTTGCAGCAGGAGGGGCTTTGCTGTCCTCCTCTAGTAGCAAAGTTAATAGGCATGAGGAGTTAGCAGGGTCTTTTTGGAGGCTCTGTGTGTACCCAGGAGCAGCAACATCACTTTATTCAGGATTCAAGAAGTTTGCAAACTGAAGATCCTCAAATTTTGGTCGCAAGATCACTTCAGCAGGAGTGGCTCCTTCCTGAGCTGTGCTGCATCCATAGCCTGATGGAAGGGGATGGTCAGTTGCTCAAGCAACATACAGATGCTGTGCTGAGGTAGCTCACACATAACGCTTTTGCCGCGCTCCTCTAGGTCAGCAGCAACTGCAAGAAACTCATTCTTCAGGGATAAAAGGCTTCACAGTTGGGTAAACAGCTCACTCACCCTAATCACATGTATCGTTGCCAAAATCTATTTGCTCTGCGCTCTCCCTGCAAGCAAAACTCTTCTGCTTGCTTTTCTCCCACATCTGAATCTGAATCAACTTAATCCTGCAGCATGACCTATTAAAAGCTTCCTAACTCTGCTGCGTGACAGGCTTGTTATAAAGCTCTGAGAGACAGAGCAGGTATCAAAGCACTCAAATGCTGACAGCCCTGGCTGCATACTTTGATCTGCAATAGCTGTCATGGTCAGGGGCATGCTGTCAATGAATAGCTGGAGGACTCCTCCAAAATGTACCATTCTACCCGGACAATGGCATGCCCAACACAGGCAAGCCTCTGACTGCAGCAAGGAAACCCTGACTGCACGGGGGACCTCCCCTCACATGAGAGCTGATTGAATTACAAGGGCAATACAAGCCTAATCAGAGGCCAAATATTTTGGCAGGGGTCAGAGTGTGCAGACTCTGCCTTTGTGTCCTTGGACTGGATATTTGGTGAGGTTTGAATTTCTTTCTCCCCTGTTCTGCCACCAGAGGGCACGGCTCTCTTCTCTGCCGGGGAAGCATTAGCCAGTAAGGGCAAGGAGATTGCCGGCTGGAGAAGTGTGATGTCCTTTTTCTCCCGCCTCCCCCTATACCTGCATTTCTGCCTTTTGGCTGGACCTGAAGCCCTGTCTGAGAAGAAGAAAGTACCTGAGAACTTTTCTCGAGGTGGAAGACAGACAGTTGTCACTTCATATGGCTTGGGACAGCGTGCAACTTGTCTCGATCCTATGTGGATCCTACTTAGAAGCAGCTCTGCCAACATGCCCTGTCTCCTGTCTCAGCTCTGCCCAGTTTGCACTGTGCCACAGGTTTGTGCAGCGACCACAGCCCTGCCTGGGAGTCAGTGAGGCATCAGGCAGAGACTGGGGCATGTGTAGGTGAGGCGTGCTGCAGCTCTTGACCTGTGGGAAGCAAGCTGGGTACTGAACCAGATGCTCACTCCTCCTTCACTGCCACTTCAAAACCTCAGCATTCAGGGCGGAGGGTAACAGGACAGTGACCTTTTTTTGCAATGGCCATTTGGTAAACAGCATATTCTATTTTATTTCTTCTCCAACAGCCACTGCCAGCACAGTGTGACAACCAGCATACCCTCTGCTTTGATGTGAAAACAAAAATCTAACCAGAGCAGCCACAGATTTAAACCATTTTCATCTTATTCCTTTTTTCTTTTGCCATAAATAAAATACAGGCTAAAATACAGGATGTTAGTGATGCCTTTGGGAAGTCAGAGTAAGGTGAGTTCAGGAACGCTGACAGTGAAACAATGAAGAAACACTGTGTACATGGTAATTTGCACTAGGCTGAGGCTCAGTTTAACTCAATTTACAGTGAGGCTTTCCAACAGCCATTGGGAAGCAAAAAATTTTAACTTGTAGCAAAGCTCTTCACATTTTCTCTAACGAAAGCATTTCCAAAACCAACATGGCCTTTTTGATGCTGTATGAGGACTTAGGACTAACTTCCCAGAGGTATTTCTCACTGATGAGAGTTCATTCAGGAACTTATGCAAATGCATTTCAGGTTGTGAGGTGCTGGGAAATAATTTGCTGTTCCTGAGAAGACATATATGCCTTGTCTCCAACAGTGGCATCTTCAGGTTTTTGGTTTGATGGTTAGAAAAGCAAAACTTTGTTTTTAGACATTAGAAGTCAGAAGAAACAGAAGTTGAATTAGTGAAACTTTTTGGTTTAGTCTGATAAACTAAGATTTCATTTATCCTTAGTTAATACTAGAGCAAGATGGATATAATTGTTCAGATGCAAATATGTATGGAGTTATAAATAACTGTAATTTTCCATCCATATGAACAACCACCCACGTAAAATAGGCAAACATGATCTCACCAAAGCAGTCACTTAATATTGAGAAAGAAATATAGTAAACATTATTTTTATTTTTTGCAGATAAAATGCATATGAACTGGAATTTAGCAATTCAGCGGTTAAAAAAAAATAAAAGACAGTCTAAGATACTGCTATGTCCAAGTGCCAGGTATCAGAGCCTGTTGTGATGGAAAAGGTTAGAAGTCTGAAAGCGGTGACTTTAAACATACAGTTTTCCCAGGCAACCAAGATTGTATTCCCATGGAAGTTATTAGGCTGCTAAAAATACAGGGCACTTTAAAGGATCAGCTTTATATAAGCAGAAACATTTACAAATCAGCATTCCATGAAGGCTCACCATCAGGCACTAGCTGGTCTTTTATGGGTGTCTTAAACATCTGACAAGTTGTCTCACTACATGCACCAGATGACTCCAAGTCTGTGGAGCTGCCAGGCAGTCAGCCCTGGAGACTCAGAAAGGGAAAGGCAATTATCACCAGCAAAGAGGAGCACAACATGGATAAGGAGTGCCTTCCTGGTAGACTGGTGGAGTTCCTCCCAAAGGACGCTCGAAATCTGAGCACTAAAACTGGGGGCTGCAAAAGCCCAGTGCAGGGCTCCAGGGACATGGTAGGCAGGTGCCCACAGTGCAATACAGCCACTACTACTCCCCCATGCTTGATCTCCAGCCTGGGAGCTGCAGGCCCACCACAAGAAGCGATGAGAATCCATCATCACCATGGTAAAACCCCTGTGATGTGACTTGTGATTTCTTTGAGTTATCTCCTGTCTAGTATAAGGCAACTACAAATATTTGCTCTGTCTCCTTTTAAACATATATTCTCCACTTGCCAAATGGCTCTTACTCTTCTCTGACAATGGCACAGTATAGATGGTACTGAGGAGCTTTGATGTGGCAGCACTGTGGTACCACTACATTAATCTTGGATGAAAATGCCTGGTGCTATAAATGCTTCTATGTATGTACTTCCAAATAATAGGTAATGTGGGCAATCTGAAATGTCCCTGGGCAAAACTTCTGAATTAGGAACTCAGAAAAAGCTGGACTGTTTCCTGACCTTGTGCACTAAGGACCTAGATAACTCAGATGTCAAATTCTCTTTCTACACAGAATTTTAGCCATAGTGAGAATCAGTTCTAGTGGTCCTTTTGTAGTGACCAGAGGGGAACCTCAACTAAACTTTCCATAATAATTTTTTGCTTCAGTTCTTAGACATAGGGCTATGCTTCCCTTGTGACAGTAAGATCAAGATGATTATGTAGCAAACCATGACATTCCAGACTTAGTCTTGGGTTCTTTGGAAAACTTAACATGCAGTCTCCATTAAGAAATTCCTGGATGTGAGATGCAGTCCACTTGTAATTCCCCAAACCATCAGCAAAATTGGATAAAAATATTATAACAATTGTATAGGCAGGGAAACTGAAGAAGGTAGGGGCAGAGATTTCCCAAGGTGAGAAAGAAAGCCAAGAACAAAATCAGGCCTCACACTGCTTGCAGTTAGACACAACCTACTAGGCTGCAGCTGGTAGTGGTGAAGGATAAATGAGCATCCCCACAAAGGAGATGGGGATCACTGTAGCCATCACTGTAAAAGCTCATCAGTCACACTGGCTAATGGGTAAGAATAACAGACATCTCTGTTATGGGACAGAACCTGACTGTCCCACTGATAATGGTGAAGGGGGCCATGGGCTGCACTGCACATCACGGGAAAAGTCCATCATCGTGTACGAAGCCTCTTGGCATTTCCCAGCAGGCAGCAGGGCTACACAGCCCTGCCCTGTCAGGAGCTCTTCTGCCTTGAAGAAATGGCACAGTGCTCCTACTCACCCTTTCACAGCATGGCGTGTTGTGCATGGATCTCTCGAAGCAGCCCCTAAGAATGAGTTTTGGTCCCGTCATCAGGTGGCAAGGTGTTTTGACATTTAATAATCCACCAGGACTTGGGCTGGAAGTGTATTTTCTTTTCTTTCCAGCCCTCCCACATATTGCATCATTACAACAGGTGTTGGCTACCAGACCAAGCAGAGGGAGATTGCTTTTTTCCTTTTTCCTTTGTGCTTTTTTCCTTTTTCCTTTGTGCTTTTTTGCAGGGCCAACACACCAGCTTGTTCTTTCTGGTGAAGAGTCCTTCATTTCATTCCCAAGGAGACATCTGAGAACCCTCTGTCAGGGATGCCTCTGGACAGATCCCGGAAGCTCTGTCTCAGCTTGGCTTGAGATCTTAAGTATTCAGTGTTGCTACGTGGGGCTCTGTGTAAGTAAGGCCTGTATGTTTTCATTTTCCCTCTGTGTTGTTTTCTTTGACAAAGTTAAACAGCAACTGGAGTTCTATTACAACCTTAATATTGTTTTCTGAACCAGATGCTTATTTTAACACTGTACACAGAAACAACAGGAAGTTCCTCTAGAAGTGATGGCACTGCAGCTTCTTCAAAGTAATTAGTATTTTTGGCAGTGGCTATTTTTACCCACCGAATGCAACTCAGGGTTAAGAATGAAGGTGTAGAAGAAGCATGACTGATCACAGCTACAGTTGGTTGGTGCTTCTATTATAAACCTTTGTATTTTCCCTTTAGGAATTTTTCTTTGGGCTGAAACCCAGCATACCGGTCAGAATTACTTCTGATCCTTATTACTTTTACTGCTTCAGCTGAGACACATCTTGAAAACATATATTAAGTTTTGAATTAGATCAGAGATCCCTTCCTTTTTGAACCCTTCACTGTTTTCCTAGTTTGGGACTGCATTGTTCGATCTCCCTTCCCCATTTAGCTCTGCATAATTGTTGGCTACCTAGTGGAAAAGTATTCTAGAGCTTAATAAAGAGCAACAGTTTTGCTATAAGATGTTTGATAATGTCTAAAGGAGTACAGAGCTTGTTTTGACTCTCTTTTGGTCTCTGCAGGGCAGTGTGAACCCTTGCAGAAAAGACCTCCTTTGTCTAGGAAACAGTTTTGCTGCATCACTGCTATTCACCTCCTGCTTTCTGCAGAGCTTCATTGATTTCATCTCAGGAAAGGAAGCTGAAGGTTCCTTGGAGTGGGACTCCAGCACACTGCAGAACTGACCAGAACAGTCTACATAGAATCTCGTGAGGCTTTGGTCACTAATGCAGAAAGGAGCAACCTAAAGTTACTTTGTAAAGTGAACCAGCAGCTATGGATAATTGTCAAAAAAATAACTAAGATTTCCTGTTTACCATTGGTTTTCTGCAGTTCTAAAACTGAATTAGGACTGTTGTCAGGAGCCAACATTTTCTTGATACCTCATGCTAGTCTGCCTTTGCTACACTCAGGGACACACCATACAGCAGGAATTGATTTGAGAAAGCACAGAGAACCAGCAGCTTTTGCTGAAAGGAGTTTTCTTGTACTTTTATCATGATGATATTTCTGGGTTTGGTTGAAAAAGTTTATCCAAAATAACAAAACCTGAATTGTTTTCTTTCCCTTTATTCCTCTCACTCTTCTTTCTTGTTTACTCCTCTGTTTCCCTTAGCAACTGGTATAAAGAGGAGAAAAAGAAGTGAAAAATAAACAAACAAAAATATTTTTTTAACAGGAGAGAGAATACTTCTGTTTCTGCCAAATAAATCAGAAATGTTGCATCAAAACAGAAAACATGTGAAAGTGGTTGTTGGGATAAATTTTGTCAGACTATTTTTATTGGTATTTTTATCACCATCATCATTAACCCACTATTCTTTCAGAGCTACCTCTCATTGCTAGGAAAGACTGACGACTTTTTCAGAAATCCTGGACTGGATCCAAAGATTTCAAGTCCTGAGATAGGGTCAGGCCATAAAAGCAGGAGGGTGTCAAACAGTGTTGCAAGGGCAATTCCAGCTGTGGAGCTGGTGATTCACTCCTCCCACTCTGAACCAAAGACCACCTTTTCCTCATCACATCCTGGCCTTTCACTGCCACAGAACACAAACAACAAGCAACTCTCAAGCAAGAAAGTAACTCTTTGCCAGAGTAAATTGCCTCAAAATATCTATGCTGTGATCAACTAATGTTCTGTCCAAGGGACATCCAATCCCGACTTTTCTTTTTCTGCAAGAATAAGGTATCAGGCAAGGACAAGCCAGTGCTAAAAACATCATCAGCCCTAAAGTGCTAGGGACATCCCCCTGCAGGAAGCTGGGCTGCATGCTGTGCCCCAAGGTCTCCTTAGGGCCACCCTCTGTGGGAAACTGCTTGAACTCAGTCCTGATCAAATCTGTGACTGTCTGGACTCTAGGACCAAGAAATACTTTTACACCTTTGCTTCTGAACAAGGTCAAGATAACACAGTGAGTGACAGCTTCTCCCTCCAAGAGGTCCAAGGGAAGAGACCTCCCACCACAGTGTCACATCCTGCAGTTGTGTTCCTGTGCATCAGCACAGTGCATCTGAAAAGTTTGCATAAGCAGTATACGACATGATAGGCAGGTCAGAAGAATTTGTCCCAAATCTTGTAAAAAATATAGATGTTCTGCTGGACAGGTTCACCCAACGTTTGATAAAGCTGGTGCCAAATGCAATATAAGTCTGCTCAGACAATACAGGGATGCTCGTATCTGGGAGAAGTTGTGCTGTGAGAAAATATGATAGAAGTCCATAAGCTGTCAACTGAAGTTGTCAACTGCTTGACAACTGTCAGAGGTGGGAGAGTACAGCCAGAGGTAACTCTGCTCTGAGACTGCTCTGCAGGTCCAGAAAACCTTTTCCATCGTTGCCTGACAAAAGGGTAGCATTGCTTTCAGGAGCAGATCTCACCCCTGCGGTCCATCTGCAAAAACTATGTCTAAGAACAAGGAAACCAACACTTCATAATTTCACTGATCTTAAAAAATATGCTGTTTTTCAAGATTAGGAGCTCAGTTTTCCTGCTTTGTCCAAGCTCTTTATACAGGGAAATAAAATAAGGAAGGGTCAAGGAGTCAACACAGTCCCACAAGGCAAAGTAAAGGGATGGGAAATGGAGGTTTGCTCTGTGCTGGGGAGGAGTCATACAATTGTAAAGAAAAAGCATTTTGACTTTGGCAACTGTTGTGCAGCATGAGCAATTTATCATATTTCAAATATTTGTTTGGATTTTAGACAAACAGATTTTGGCATATTAGCTTCTCCCATGGGTATACCCCAGACATTCTCAATCCTTGGTGGGAAGGACTATCCTGGAAATAATTAGGCAGGTTGAGGTGTGAGTCACCATCCTTTTTTCCTTCAATTGATGAGATGTGTTCAGTCCTCGGGGAAATTATGGAGAAATGCAACCTCCCTATTAATGGGTCTGGCAGAAGAGGCATTTTAGCCAGCCGTGAAAGACTGATACAGACATAACAGAACTAGGCTTTGCAATTTGCCATGGACTCATTCAGTTTGTGACCATGTGCTGGGGGCAGCTCTGGTCACTGCAGTGGCTGGTGGACCATGTCATGAACAAGAGGGAGCTGCCTCCCCGGAGCTTGCAGGAAGACCAACACAGCAACAGAAGGTGGGGATATTGTGCCTGTGCCTGAGCAATGAAAAACTCACTCCTGACAGCATATTTCACACAAAGAAAAGAAGGATTAACCTTGAAAAGCATTAGTACAGAGATGAATAGGTCCTTCTTCATAGCTCTCACCATTGCACTGCTCTGTAAAACTGAAGGGCTGGTTGTAGAAACCGATCAGCCCTCATGTGCTGAGGAGAACCAGCACGCAGTATGATGGCTGCTTGCACTTCCATTGGCTTCAGTTTTCCCTTCCATGGGAAGACTCTAAAGTAACTGAAAGCAAAGGACAAAGAACATGAATGCCCCTGCTCCCAGTGTGCTATGTACACATCACTTGACACAGAGGAGATGAGAAGGAACAGGGAGCGGAGTACCGCAAAGTTGCAGTTGTCATCTGTTAAGTATTTTGCAAGTGGCTGCCACCACAACTGGATCTTCTTTTGAATGAAGATTATTGGAAGAAAGCGAGTGAGATACATCCAGAAGAGAGCAAGGAGAAGACTGAGCAGCAAGTGAAGGAGGCAGAGGAAGTCGAAGTAGGTTCAAGAGTAAAGAGCCCTTCAGCAGTGATGGCAGTGTGGGAGAAGAGGATTGGGTAGGGCAAAAACATCTGCAGGTGAGTAGGGAGGAAGCAGACACGTGCAAGGCGATGGAGTCAGGGGTAGTAGGAGAGCAGGAAAAGCATCATGTCTAAAGAGCCCCACAAGGATCACACCAGAGGTAGAAATCTTTCCTTTAAGGATTGCAAATCACAATTACACTGGTTGGATTAGGGTGATATGGCACTGTAAATATAAGTGGTTTATACAAATAGCAAACCTCTCTGCTAAGAGGTTATCCAGAGAAGCAGGGAGACATTAATTTAGGAGGCAATTTTTAATCTTTGCAGCTGCTTTACCCATTCTCCCCAACAAGGCAGATGAAAACTGTTGGACACAGGGGTCTGCAATGCTACTGGGTATTTCTTGTTTAATGAATATTCCTGATTTATGCAATGATAACAAGAGCCCAGGGAAAGCACTGCTCTGCTTTTCTATTTCTATAGGTCAGAAGTTTCAAGTTTTAGTAGTACCACCATTTTTTTTAAACACTGAAATACCCAGACTGGACACTGTGTGTCTTTCCCGCTAGCTGGCATTCTGCAGCAACAGCCTCATTTGTATTCTGTCTTTTACTTCAGCAAAAAAATCTCCACTCTGCATTGCCACAACTAAGTACTTCCTCACTGCAAAACAGAGGTTGCCAAACAGTCACAATAAATTCAACATGTCCCTACTAACATATTTTATTCATACTGATGGTCTGCTTCACAGTGTGTTCCCAAAGACTTGATTTAAAATTTAAGCCCCAGACTTCTAACAAAATATAGAAAGGAAAACAAAGTGAATATCTTTTTCTATGCAGCAGTACGAGAGAGCTGCCTCTCCTTCAAAGCTGATCTATCACAGATTTCAGGCTGGAGTTTTTTCCTCACACAGGATTTGAGTGTCTTCCTGTAGAAAGGAAAAAATTGGGACTTCTTAGAGTCATTTTCTATAAGGTCCTGCTTCTTTCTCCAGTTAAAAATTAATTTCATGCTGTGGAGAAGTTTGGACTGGATGATCCCCAAAGTGAGGCCCCCTCCAAAATAGTATTCTTGAGTGGACCCCACCCTGACCGGCCAAGGCCCTAACAGCCAACCAGCTCTTGGGGCACTGTATTTCTGTCTTGAGAAGCAGGATTTGTCATATCTGTTGGGGATTAAAGTTTCACTGGCCCATCCTGTTTGGGTCTTCACACAGCAGGCTTTTCCTTACACTCTGTTTGTGAAAGGAAATCCATCCAAACCCATAATGTAACTTCAAGTGAGGCATTGTATGGAAACTGAAGGCTTTGTGGGCCAGAGCTGTTTTCGTAGGGCTCTCCTTTGCTGTCAGCAAGTCCAGGGTTTTACCCATGGGTCTGGGAGGCACTTACAGGAGCATCCTCCAGGTGCAATAAAGGCTGCGTAACATTTGGTTATGCAGCACTCTGTCACATATCGGATACTCAGGTAGCTGGGAAGTATCTGAGCTACACTAAACTCTTTCCACAACCCACAGGGAAAAAATGAATCTCCAAGAGATTGTTAGCAGTGTCTCAGATATGTTTTAGGGCAGGAGGACTCACCATCCAAAATTCTCTCAATCACGTCAGAGAGAAGCAGGCAGAGTTCACAGCAGGCACTGCTACTTTTCAATACTCAAACTGAATGAAGCAGATCTATCCTTTCTTTTGTGGACAGAACAAAACACCTGGGGAGAAATGGGGGAAAAAGAAACATCAGCTGCTGGTGGTGATCTGTGTTGGAACAGCAGGCCAGAAAAGATGCCTCCCCTTACCCTGTGTGAGCCACTTCCTGCAACACTTGCATTTCCTCTCACTGGCTCTTGTTAGCAATTGCTTTGTGAATTTTTGCTGGTGTCAGTATGAATACACCCTTGGCACCACACACACTCCCTATGGTCATGAGGTTGAGCACTGTTTCATGAGTGACAGTGTAGCTCAGGGATGGCAAGACTGGAATGAGCTGGGAGCCAGACAAGGTGATGGGGCTGGGGCCAGGTCCAGTGGCAATAACCATGACCAGCCACAGCCCAGTGATGTCCAGGCAAGGCCAAAGTAACAAGGAAGGTCTAAAGTCAAGCTGGGAACTCGAGCCAAGGTGAGATACAACACACATTTCTCACAGCTCAGGCCAGCACTAAGGTCAAGGATCTGAGCTTCAATGCTACTCGTGAGCCAGCAAGTAACGGAGAGTCAGGAGAAGGCTGGTTGGAGCAATGACAGCTTGCTGGAATAGTCCAGTTCCTGACAGCCATCGTCAGGGGAAGTCTAGGAATAGCATTGCCACTTAACTGGTTAAGCACTTCTAACACTTCACCAATAACAGGACTTACCCTGAGACATTCAGCTTTTTAATTGCCACTCTACTTTATTCTAAGACCTCTTCCTCTCCCACTTTTCAATGTTATATGACTATTAATAGCTTCTTGTGCAAGGAGCTGGAAGCAGAGGGAGACCTAAGAATATTATACCCAAAATGGTAAAATCAATGACCTGCAAAGGAGTGGAGACGAGATGCTTGCTGCCATCTTCTCCTTCTCCCACCAGGGCCGCCTAAGTGGCACCAGCTCCCTGGCTCAAGCAGTTCAGCCACAGCTATAATTCACCGTGACTCAAAAATTTTACTTTGACAGGAAAAGCTGAAACAGCAGAGGGCTTCTTGTCACCGTCTCTGGACAAGCCAAGGAGAGGCAGAAATGGCTTGTTTAATGCCATCTCTCATTATTCCGGGCGCTTTATGACTCATTAAGTGTCCTGGTTTTGTAACTAACTCCTGCTGAGCTCAACACTTAAAACACATTTATGAGTGGCCTGTTGTATGTACTAATGATTCGTAATTCCCCTAACCACGTTAACTCCTTCATTTGCACGACAGGTTTCCTTTAAACAACTATAAGATAAAGATACTGGGGACCTCAGTTCTTAATGCAGAATGGATTACATTTATCTGGACAATTTAATAACATACCTATATGCTGCAGTTGACGCGCTTGTTCTGAGCTCAGATAAACTATGCTATGTCTTAACACTTCTTACACTGCCCCCCTTCTGTATCCATTTGGCTTTTTACCATGGATGTATCCCTGCAGGTGGATGCCTGATACTGATCCCCCTTCAGAAGAAGGTCAGCAGCACACACGTCAGAATTTATTCGCTTGTATGGAACAGGAACAGGAGACAAATGACCATTATTGCCCATTACATGTGGGAACTAGAAGTAAGGGACCTCTGTTCAGGAACCTCCTTGTGATATGAATGATTTTGTCAGCTTCTTCCCTGTTTTCCAACTTGCTTTCTTTGCAAAAGGTCAGTGAGAATTCACAACAGAGCCCAGCAGCATGTTGACCCAGCTTGACAGGTGATGCAAATGGAGCAATTGCAAGCACTCAGCACAAGTTTGACAGGCACAAGTATTTTTTTGAGATGACAGCACATTTAACCTGTCTCTTCTGAAAGTGTTATGCCTATCACCTTGGAGATAGGTAGACAGGTCTGTGAATAAAGTTAATTTTTCTCTCATTCACTTGAAGAACAGAGTCACTTATTCTGGTGACTGAAAAGATGTGACTTTGTGTATACAGTCTAAAACATTCAGTCTGTGTATTTTGGGGCATGACTAAAAAGTCACCAGAAAAATCACACAGCTCTAAACTGAAGGTCAGTACCTGGTGTTACTTTAAACTCAAGGTGGAAGTTATTTGCAGATTCAATCAAAAAGTGTAGTAGAAGTGTGTCTGATTTCAGGTTAATTTATATGAGAATGGTCTCAGAAATTCAGTGGTGTGTCAGACTATTCAAGCTGGCTTTGTACTGGGTTTGGTTGGGATGGAGTTAAACTTCACAGCAGTCTGTCTGGTCTGTGCCTTGCATCTGTAGCTAAAATAGCATTGGTAACACACCAAGTTTGGGTATTGCTGAGCAGTGCTTGCACAACATCAAGGCTTTCCCTCCAACAACCCACCACCAACTTTAAAGGACTGTATGCTGGAGATGGACAAGAGATTGGGAGGGGAAATAACTGGGACAGCTGCTACAAATAACCCAAGGGATATCCATGCCACATGATGTCTTGCTCAGAAATAAAAGCTGATGGAAAAGAGGACGATGGGAAGACATTTGTGGTGATGTCATCTGTCTTCCCAAGCAACTGCTATGCATATAGAGGCCCTGCTTCCCCTAAAGTAGCTGGACATTTGTCTGCTGACTGGGCTGTAGCGAATGATTTCCTCCTTTTACTATGCTCCCTTGTGCAGCTTTTGCTTTTCATAGGAATTGCACCTATATCAACCCATGAGATTTTCCATGTAATTTTTTCCCCTGGTCTTTCTGAGGAGAGGAGTGAGAAAGCAGCCGGGTGGAAATCTGGCAGCCAGTCAAGGTCAACTCTCCACAGGGTTCTGGACAAAGATTAATTGTCTTGACTGGTTCTTTCCATTTTGGTTACTGCTAATGGCAAAGAAAACAGATGATGTAAACTTCAAAGGCATTTTCATAGGAGAACTGTCAATTTCATTTAATACTGCCAATCTCAAACATTCAGTAAACATCAGCCCTGATAAAAAGAAGAAAAAACACTTGGGGTCTTACTTGTCAAGCCTTGGTGCGTAAACCCAAAAGGATGTGGTTTTATGACCAGCATGTTCTAGTTCTAGCCTGTGTTACCCTGCTGAGAGTGGCCCCGCTCTCCTAAGTGCTTGTTTTATATTCCCGCTGCTTTCCTTAGGTCAACACCAGCCGTCAGGAGAAGAGTCAAATGAGCTCCATGATCTGGCTGACAAAATTAGAGACAAGAAGGGTCTTGTTCATTCTTGCAAAATCTTTTGTTTCCAAGGTGGTTTTGCAATAGCAGGCAGGCTGTGTTCAGTCTGCTATAAAGGTGGTCCAGAAGGAGCAGATGATGCAGAAGGTCTGCACAGGAGTACAGTTTGTCATCACAGTATTTCTAACTCTGTGCAGCAGTCCCTGTCAGCAGGAGAAAAAACAATCACTGATTTCAGTCAAGTGCTTTGACTGCAGTATTTCCATCTTTGTCCTGCATTGCTTTATGCAAGGTTTAGACATTTACTATTGGTGACTTGGGCTTTTGCTGAAGGATGTGTTTTAAAGTTAGAGACATGGCTGTTACGAAATGAAGAAAGTGCACAAATTCACCCTTGGAGGAGTAAAAACAACAAATTGCAAAGTATAGGATTCAGTGTCAGAGAATATGCTTCTCTGGAAGGGATTTAGTTAATTTTTTACCCCATGAAACAAATGACATCTCTCAGAAAACACTCCCTGTGAGGACCTTGATTCTTCAGGAGGTAGAATGAGTTAGTGATCAGAGATGAAATGCAAAGGTGTTTTCAGCATAGCAGCTGGCTGCTCGATTTTCCAATACAGTACATTACGTTGTTAATGGAAATGTTGCTTTATACCTTCTGTTTTTCTCCCAGTAGAATTAATTTCAGCACTGTTTGCATGCCAAGCATGCACACTCACAGCTATGAGCTCTGGGGAGAGGGAGAAGGCACAGCTTGGACAAAGATTCTGCAACAGGGCTGGGAGCTGAACCTGCTGCCTTTGCCAAGTGACTTCACCACATGACCATCTTTTCTCCTGCCCATAGGAACTGTCTCACACCACTACAGACAGGCATCAGGAGCCAGCAGATTCAGGGAAAAGCATCTGGCTGTTTCAAAGTCCTTTGGGAGATCTGCAGAAACAGGAGTTTTCTGTTCCACTCTGTGATGCAGCAAAGAGGGGAAAAACACCCACCATTTCCCACAGAGCGGCTAACCCTTCCCAGTTTGCTAATCCAACCTACACTCCTGCTCCTGCCAGGAATTAATCTGTTTCAAGGCTCCATGTGTCATTTATTAAGAAATAAGAGAGCAGGGAGGAATAGCTTTTAAAGAAGAAAGCCACGTATGGGCTGGGAAACACAGGCTGCCAAGTCTTTGGAAACACTCAGAGATGAAAGTACCAGAGGAGTGCCGCATGGCAGTGCTGCTGGTATAGGTACTGTGCTGCTAAAATAGCTCTCCATGTGCTGGTCATGGAGAGAGACAATTTTGGAGCTGGGGACACAGAGGTCACTAAATCCGATGGTCACAAAATGGGAAAGTAAAGGGAGTAAATTCTTCCATGCAGTGGGAGTCACTGACCCAAACTGAAAACTCTGGGGAAAAAAGAAACAGGGCATGTAAGTACTTCCTTGGGAGCTGACTGTGAATGAAGCAGCTTGGTTTTCACTTGGATTTGCAGCCACATGTTTGTGAGGAAAATGGGGGTGGAAAAGCTGAAGAAACAGCAGGAGAGATTTCTGAAAGGACTATAGGCTTGCACTTGAGAGTGGGAAAAGTACCTCCTGCTGTGTATGTGTGCAGGTGCTCGAGGTACATGAACTTCAGGAACATCCAGTTTGTATTTCATCCTGCTAGAAGCAAGTCACAACTCCTAATTAGCTGCTAAGACCAAAAGGCGATCATCGATTTTCCAAGTGCTTAGAAAAAAGAAGAGTGAAATTTGAAAATGTGAGGCAGAGCTTTTGTTCTATTATTGCAGTGCCAAAGCACAGCATCTTTAAATAAAGTCAGCAGTATTATTTTGTGTGTGCTTAGGAGGAAACTGTAATCCCTCATCCAACATTACCTGAGTTTGCAGAGTTACCCCAGTGTAAATCAGGCCATAACTATATATGCACAGCCATTGACTTATTTGGTCCCAATCAGCATAACTGCTATCACTGTTTTGTATATCAGAAGAAATAAAAAAACCAGAAAACTTGTTTACTGGCAACTTTCTTTCCAGAAAAACAACTTGCATATATTTTCCTACATCTCTGGAGAACAAAGCCTTTAATATCAACAAGAAAGAAACTTCCTAAAGTCAAAACCTTAGAATCATTAGGGTTGGAAAACATCTCTAAGATCACTGGGTCCAATCATTAACCCAGCACTGATCTCTTCTCTCTGGCAGTCAGTGACAGGACCTGAGGGAATGGCCTGAAGTTGTGTCAGGGGAGGTTTAGGTTGGATATTAGAAAAAGGTTCTTACCCCAGAGGATGGTTGGGCACTGGAACAGGCTCCCCAGGGAAGTGGTCGCAGCACCAAGTCTGACAGAGTTCAAGAAGTGTTTGGACAATGCACTCAGGCACATGGTGTGACTCTTCGGGATGGTCCTGTGCAGGGCCAGGAGTTGGATTCAATGATCCTTGTGGGTCCCTTCCAACTTAGGATATTCTGTGATTCTGTGATTCTGTAATTGTAAGAGTCTCTATTTTCAGCAGTTTGATATGCATTAACTATGCTTTCTAAAACATAGGAATACTGTTGAAAAGGGCTCCAAAAGCCCCTGCAGCAATGCTCCTCCAGTTTTGTCTCCCAGCAGGCAGCAGGCAAACAACACAACATCCCTGACCAACTCATTCCCAAAGGCCCTCTTCTTTGTGGGGGACAGGGAAATCAACTCGCTGGGACTATTGTCCCAAAATAGGTTCTTTCACCCGGCATGCAAGAAGCCAGAGAGTTAATCAATTACCACAGAGTCCAGGTAATTGATTTATTTACAGTTCTGCACAGAAACAGTGGCAAATCCAGAAAGCCAGCAAAAACTTTTCACCATTTATATATTTTAGCAAGCAAAGGCATTAATGTTCAGTGGCTACAAGTTACCTAGTTCTCTTATTAATTAGTATTAATATATTGCATTAATTAATTATTATTCTATCTTCTATTGGTTAGTGATTCTCTCGCTTCTCATGCTAGTTATGTCCACATGCTCAGTCTTTCACTTCTTTTGAGTCAGTGGGCTTTTTGGGTCATTGGTCCCTGAGTTGGTGGTCATGATCTGCCCCTTCCAGAACCACCTTTAACCCAGTCAGAGCTGATTTCAGCACAATTGCCAAGCTGCCTTTATTAGTTTCTTCCTTATCTTGGGGGCTCTGCCAAATGTCCCTGTGGCCTGTAAATTCTGCATTCTCTGTATCCACCGTCAGTGGTACATCCTTCTTCCCAAGCTTTGTTAACATCCCAGTAGGCCTGAAATCATTGAAACAGGTCGAGCCCCAAACCTTAATGATTCTACCAACAAGTAATTCGTTTTTCCAACACCTGGACATCACTTAGAGCTTGTTAGCTGCCGTTTCGCGGACTAAATCTCCTTTCTCGTTGATTAGGCTTAAAAGCATACAAAGATCAAACATCAAAGGACATCCTTCCTTAAGAAAACTTCTACGTATTCCACATTTTTCAACAGGACTGCTGTCCCACCTTTGTCCCACCCGCCCCGAGGTGCCCCGCACATCCCGAGCCCCCCTGAGGGGAGCGGGCGCTGCTCCCGCCATTCCCGCGGGAGCCGCAGGGGGCGCGGCGGGGGCGGCGCCGGCAGGGCCAGGGTCCAAGATGGCGTCGGGGCCGCCTCCGTCGGCCGCGAAGCTGTACCGGCCCAACGCCTACGTCTCGCTGCCCGCCGAGCTCGACCCCGACACCTACGATGCGTCGCCGGAGAAGCGCCGCGCCGAGGCCGAGCGCCTGGCCATCCGCGCCCGGCTCAAGCGGCAGTACCAGCTGCAGCTCAACAACCCCAACCCGCCCGCCGCCGTCATCGTGAGTGGGGGGGGGGGAGCGGGCGCGGGCCGAAGGGGCAGCGGGGGAAGCGCGGGGCTCGTCCGCCTCACCCGGCGGGGTCCGGGCCGGGCCTGGGGCCGGGGCCGTGCCCGGGGCCGTGCCGGCGGGACGCTGCCCGTCCTCCCCGTGACCTTGGTGCCCTTCCCGGCGTCCCCCGGGTGGAGTGGCCATGGCAGGGCCCCGCAGGCCTCACCGCGGTTTTCTTTGCACCCCAGGAAGACCCCGCCATGATCCGCTGGGTCTATGCGAGGACGCACAACGTGTACCCTAATTTCCGCCCAACCCCCAAGACGTCCTTTCTAGGAGCTGTTTGTGCAATAGGCCCCATCCTCTTCTGGATCACTGTCTTCAAACTTGACAGGGTAAGTCATCTGGCGACACCGAACGTCGGTGAACAGCAAAAACACCGGATTGTGAAGTATAGATCTGCACCTCAGAATGATTAATACCATTAAAGTAATGAGGAAAGGAAGACTGATACCGAGCCTGCTATCTCAAAGCCTCGTAACTGGTTGCAAAGTCCTGTTTTTCTAAGAGCCTTTTATTGTATGCTGGGGTATGGCCAGTCACAGTTTGCCCGATCAGGCTGTTTTGCTGTAATAAAGTTCTCTGTAGCACTAATAGTGGAAATTAATCATAAGAGACTCTTATTTTCAGCAGTTGATATGCATTACCTATACTTTCTAAACTTAAATAGGAAGCTTATGGAGGACAGACTTATCAATGTCTCAGTGCAATTGCTTGACCATTTCTCTAATCTCATGAAACAAATCAGGAGGAGTTATAATAATGTTGATTGCAGTGCCTGACCTCAACTGGTTGTTTTAAGATTTTGGAACGTTTATCTTTCTTCCATTCTAAATCCTAAAATGTGGACATCAGAATCTGAGAATGGTAGATGATTATGAAAAACCTCAGCTTTATGCATACATAAGAAAATTCTAGGTAACTGGCAGACAGTGGCTGGTTTTTGTAGAGAGTTTGGAGCTGTTGTAAAACATTTTTTGTTTCCCTCTTTTGCATAGAAGTAACATTTTAGATCAAGTCACTAACATAAATTAATAGAGTCTTTGTAGGGAATGTTATTTGCTAGGATGAATCGAAAATACAGGTTTTAGGAAACATGCTGAGCGTGTTGATATGAATATTTTTGAGACTTCAGTACCTCTGCAGTATTTTGTCATACTGAGGTCTTTAATTAGTGCCCAGGTAATTTGTTTTCCTTTATTGCAGTTCCTTTAGTGATGTTTGGGGATTTTTCTTGTTTTTCTGATAGTAAATAACGCACAATAATCATTATACATTTTTCTCTGAGAAGTGTTTGCTCTTTGTCTGGGAAAGCAAAAGATACACTGCTAAGTCTTAAGCAAATCTGCTGGTTTTATCCAGCAGAAGGAATCTGGGCAGTATCCGCAGTGTCCGGTAATGGTACCTGACAGAAAGGTAAATGACTGCAGAGTGAGATACGAAAGGGTTGAAAGTGAGCACAGTCAGACAAGTTATTAGGAAGTTTCTCCATAATTATGTCTCTAAGCTGGATTATTCAGCCACAAGGAGGAGGTAGAAACTAAGGTACTACAAATTAACTGTTACACAACTAGTTTGGTGAAAAGTACTTCACAGGAATTGGTCTCTGCTGGCTGTAAGAGTAGCTAGATGTGAGGTGAAGTCAGTCTGAGAAGGTCTTTAGTAGGTGAAGTTAAATGCCTTATTATCTTTTTAACCACAACAGCTCTTACCAGAGTATGTGCTTATAGAATCATTTAGAGTGGAAAAGACCCTTAAGATCATATATGGTGCTGTCTCTGTGTAGTCCATGCTGAAATACTAGGGCTGCTGTTCTCTTATCCCAGGCTGACTGAAATCCTTCTCTAGTAAAATAATAACAAATGTTCTTTTTCTTCCACAGGACCATAAAGAGAAGCTTATCAAAGAAGGTAAATTCGAACGGCCATTCAGTGTATTCTGAGTTCCTGGAATTACAGTGGTGTTCATGGAATATAAATAAAATAAGATATATTATGTGCTGACGTTTCTCCTTCATAAAAATAAATCTTAATTGCTTGTTGGTTGTCTTGCATCTTTAAAAATAATGAAAAGTGTGATAAAGTAGGATCTCTGTATCTAAACCAGACGGATATGGAGACAGTGTCTGAAACTTGGCCAGTGCACTCTTTTGATCTAGGTACAGAGGCTCCTTTTAAACCACGGAAGTTGTTGCTGTCTAAGCAGGCTGAAGTCTAAAATTTCTAGCCAGGTAAAATGTTAAGAAAGACCAAAGCAGTTTCCTAAAGAACTATTGCTTGCCTTCCAGATATTTCTTCCTGGTGTCAGTTTGACTGTGTGGTTTGCCCTAATTGGGAATAGGCAAGTTCTGTGATACATTTTTAAGAACCTGGGAGCCTGCCTGACTGGTCTAATAAGTTGAATTAATTTTTCTTTTCCTTAATAAAATGCAAGCCTAAATCATGTATATTGCAATAAACTTCTGGATAAAATTACAGTACCATATTTGGAAACAGTGAGCTCAAGGTTGTCATGCCATACGTGACTAGCATTTCTACTAATTCTGTTATTCCTGTGAGTGGGAGATAAGAAGTAAAAGAGAAAGATTTTTGTTTTGACACTGGATCCCTTGCAGTGTAGGAAAATTCTGTTTCATCCCTGTAAAGGGGCTGTGTTCAAAAACAAGAAACCAACACCAAGCGAGCCTTGTGCCTGCAAAGATGCCTCCTCTGTTTATTCTTAGAAGAACACAAGACTTCTCTACCCAGGTCAACTGGTATAGATGACTCTGGAATTGTTACTGCCAAGGTACTGAAATGTGAGTGCAAGAAAAGATTTTTAATTCAGAGATGAATTTTCAAGTGGCCTGTAGGTGCCATTGTGACCCAGACAACCTTCATTCTTTGGACATTGTATGGGAGTGGTTTCTTCCCAAACGTTGAGGTTAATGCCAAAAGCTCAATCTGATGCAAAAGTTGAAAACTTCCCTCTGCCTTCTGGGAAAGCAGCCAATGTTAAGTCAGCAAAAACAGCTCTACCGAGCAAATATGGGCCATTTGCTTTCCTGAATGTAAATATGGGCCATTTGCTTTCTGTCTTCAGCAGAGTGAGTTAATGAGCTTTTTCACATAATCGCAAAATGGATGAGGTTGGAAAGGACCTCTAGAGGTCATCTGGGTCCAACCTCTTGCTTAAGCAGGGCTGTCTAACGTGGGTTGTCCGGTGCCATGTCCACGTGGCTTTTCAGTATCTCCAGGGTTGAAGACTTCACAGCCTCCTTGGGCAACCTATGCCTGTGCTCAGTCACCCTGGCAATAAAAACGTTTCCTGAAGTTTATTTTTGTTTATAATTTCTTTAATTGTTTCCTGTTGTAGCTCTTTCCTTTCCTGTCTGGGTCGCAAAACGTTCAGCCTGTGTGGAGTTTGGCACTAATTCTGTGTGCAGAAGCTGTGCGAAGACGTGCCCTGCTTTTGCAATCCCTTATGTGCTCCCAGCAACCCTCTTGCCCTTGTTTCTGTAGCTTGTTCTTGGGCAGGGTTAACTAAAGCAAACCTGGATTATTCTCTCTGCAGAACAGCTTCTAAAAGACTGTCACAAATGATATTACAAGATATGGCTGTGGATCCATGCAGAGAGGCATCAATGCACGGAGAGAGTGGTATTTAGGGAAAGAAATGATTGCTTGTCTGCGCATGCTAAATTAACTATTCTTGCTGCCACAAACTAATTTGATCTCCCAGGACCCATTTCCTCAGCTAATTGCAACTCGAGTTGCCACGCATGTAAATTCTCCCTTGCAGCTGTATTTGTTTCAGGCCAGCTGAGGCGATGGTTTGGGATGGATTGTGGATGAGCACAGTGCCTCTGGTCTTTCAGGCCAGCATCAGATTGATGCTTGCGGCACCTGCCACAGCCCTTTCCTGTGCAGATAAAAGTCTCTGATGCTACATCCCTGCGGATTTGAGCATGGTGCTTGGGGAAATGCTGCCCTACTTTTCTCATTATTTGCAGAACTCTCCATGCTGTTTTCTTGCAAGGAATGAATGTGCCGTGCTACTAGAGGTGGGGTTGGTGTTTGAGGCAGTGGTGCTGGGTGCATAGAGGAAGGAAAGGGAATTAAGTTTCCCTTTAGATATGTAGAATGAAAACAGGGAATTAAATGTGCTTTGTGGAACTTGACCCTTGATTGATGTGTTACCACCCATATCTGCTTCAGTGATATGTGTATACAAGAGAAATTCAAGCCTGCTGGTCACCACATGATAATTTAAGTCCCAAACAGAAAACAAGCTTTTCCCCTCTGCACGTGAAACATTCAGACCTCATTTATCCCTGAATCAGTCTGATTAAATCAGCTTGTCTGGCAAATTGATTCTCCCGAACGTCCTTTTCTGAATTGGTTATTTTAGAGTAAACATCTCCGTGTAGATTTTATAATGTAATACTTTGCTCAAAGCTGATGCTTTTTTTCCCCCCAAGGATCTGGTGCAGATCCAAAACTGATGATGGATGTAGCTGACTGAAATTACATGTCGCAGTTCTACATTTCCTTCTTTTTTGGAAAATTGTTTGTCTTGGGAAATAAGAAACATAGATTCTGGTGGCACCAAGCTTAGAAACCTTCATGTGGGTACGTGGTAGAGACCTGAAGTGTGAGGTGTCTGGGCTGTCCTGGTTCCCACCCTATTTGGGGCTTTTTTTTCTGTCTCCACCAATGCAATGCTGCAAATTAGCACTGAGCTAGGGAGAGGATTTGTCAAGTGCTAACAAACAAGTCAATGTTGAAGGATGGCCAGGGTGTGGAACAGAAACTTTCCCTTACTTATCAGTGAAATGCTTTGGATTCTCCAGCCTTTCTTCATTTGTGGTCTACTTTTCTGACAATCAAGTCTTTCCTTTGGCAACCCTCCACAGATGAGCAGGTTGAAGTGTTCTGCTCTAATAGGGGGCTTAGGTCTGATAGAGCCTTCGGCTCTGTAAAGCTCTTCCCATACAGACAGCATGAAATGCTTTGTCAATCCCTAGCTTGTCCCTGTGAAAGACACATGGGGTTGTATTTTCTGAAAACCCTCTGAACAAGAGCCAACTGTCACCTTGTGTCCACACAAGGTGCAGCTTTCACACCAACTATGTATGGTGAGAGACACGCAAGTACTTCAGCTTCAATGTGTCACCGGGAAAGCTTTAATTGGATACTTGAAAGTTAAGAATAATGGTGTTCTTTTACTGCATTTCCCAAGTTACATAGGGATGATCATTTTCGTGGCTCGGTGGCTGCTGGAAGTGCCGTTCTGTGCTAGGGCACTCTGCATTGCCCGAGTTGACTGTGCCATCACTCGTAGGTATGCTGGATTTCCCTGCCTTCACTCACGTGTTGCAAGCAGCAAGCACCTCCTCTTTACTTGCATTTAGGGTTGAAATGGCTTTTCAGAGGTTCCCAGCACTTGTAGTAGTTTTTATCTAGGCGGTTGGAGGTCTGGAGGCCCCACTTGGTGACAGCAAGGCTGAGGGATGATTCGAACATGAAGGCCTGTTGGGAAGAAGGAAGGTAGGTTAGGGCAGGAGAGCGAGAGCTTAAATCCAGGCAAGGTGTCTGCTCTGCCACAAACAGGATTTGTATGCATGGTCCAGCACTGCCAGGCTGTATCTCCAACCTGATCAACCCAGGGGAAGAAAGATCTTATCTGGCATTGCAATGCTGGTATTAGTCACGTCTCAGGAGTGACTTTGGACTACCTGCACGCCCAGACAAGCCAGGTTCTTCCAAAAGCTCTAGTTCAAGGTCTGTTGATAATCATCATTAGATTTTAGGGGTAGAGACAGGAGGACAGTCAAGGGGTTTGCTTCTTTGTCCAAAAATTCAATTAATCAGTCTGAAAATTCCCAGCTTCCTGCACAGGCAACAATTTACATGGGCAGATGATCAAAGCCGCTTGCCATCGTATGTCTCCAGGTGAGCTCCTGGGAGTTGAATGGTGCTGATCAGTAAGGGAGGTGAATGCTGCAGCACTTGGGTCCAAGTACTTTTCCAGCTTGCCAAAATGCTACAGTACTAGGCTGTAGTTTAAGAGTGGCACTATGCCAAGCTGTATTCAAAGTCTTACTAGCTCCTTTGGCTCCTTACCATGGTCCCGTCTGCAACCCTCTCAGGCTCCAGCTTGGCTTTGCTCGCCTTCTCAAAACAGTCGGCATCCGGCCCGTGAGGGGTCATCATGCTGTGCAAGCTGCCGCCTCCAGGCTGGAAGCCTTCCTCCTTTGCTTCATAGTGGCCCTTGATGAGCCCCATGAACTCACTCATGCAGTTCCCTGGAGGCAAAGAGAAGAGTTTGCAAAGAAGTGTGACTGGGAGGGATCACAGCTATGCTGTGAGCTCCTTGAAACCCATGAGCTTAGCTGGGCCAGGTTGAGGGTGGAGTGGAAGTTCCTTAGAAGGGTATCATGTGAGGGGACATCAGGGATTCTACAGGCAGTGCTTTTAAAGCTGTACAGGATTTTATTATCTGGATTCAGAAACAGAGCTCCTTAATGAAGGCTCTTTCTTCATTATGAATCACCCTAATGAAGGTGGTTCCATCAATCCCCAAATGATTGATGCACAGGTAGACCTGTGTTTTTCTTACCACCTTGAGCTTTCTAAGTACTACACCGGCATATGGACTGCATGGTGTAACCTAATTTTACACACTTGGATTAGAGATCTTAAAGTGCAGGAAAGGAAGTTCTGTGCTACAGACACAAAATGCCTGCCTGGTGAGAGAGCCTCATCTGCTGTCCCAGGTTATAAGCATGAAATTATTTTGTTTGATACTCTTCTACCACCTCCAGTGCAGCAGATGCTTGACTAGCTTATGCTTTTGATTCATGCAGTATCTACCTATCTTACTACAGCCACTGTGTGCCCAAAGGCAAGGAACCAGATTCTGCCTTTCCCTAAGGAAGATCTTCTTCTTTAAGAAGACCCTCTGAAACACGTGGAGTAATATACGTTAGTAACACTAATCTAAGTTAGTAACACTAACTTAGGTAAGGATGGCTATATCTAATAATTCAGTACTTACGAGTTAGGCTCCCTGTAAGGAAAGTACTTTAACAGCTGCCTTCCAAAGCTTTCAGCTTTAGTAGACCTGATGTGACTAAACAATATGGCAGCTTTCTGCTTAGCAGTCAGTTTTTGCAAAACCAGGACGCGCTTCTGTAGCTGTGTTATATATAGACCTTCTTAACCACTAGTTCTGTCTTTGTTAAGTACAATCCAGGGTCTGAAATGTTTAACAACAAAACTAATTTAGCTCAAAGAAGAGTTGGCCTACATATGTATGCAAACATTCATTAATTTTCATCCCAAGTTGTCAGTGTCTCATGTAAAACTGGATTGTTACAAGCTTTTCATTGAACCCACTCATGTACTGTGCTTGGCACATTTAGACTACAGTACAGTCTGATGATCCTAGGAGCTGGATCATCAATGTGTCTGCAACAGGACTTTTAATATCTCTTAGGAAGAGTGGGCAGGTGAGTAGGAAACCAGGCTGGAACTTAAGAGATGAGCTGAGTCCAGTTTCTTATTCTTTTACAGATTTCCTATGTGACCCCCAATGACTTACGTGTGCCTTTAATCCCTAACAGTAAGATAGTGCTGTCTCTACAAGCAGGCTGTTGTGAAGTTAAAATCCTTTAGTGGCCATTAGGTATTAGATCCCCCATAATGCGCTCCCTCAGACAAAGAAGTAGTATATGCCTGTGGTATAAAAACTGCATCAGATATTTTTCGGCCTGTGTTCCAAAGTACACAGAGTAATTCACAGCCCTTGAGGATGTAAAGGTGGCCAAGAGAAGTCAGTATTTATAAGCTGTACAGCCACCTTTGTATGTGAAATTGTTATAGTGTATGGGGGAATATTTTTGGACCACCACTGCTGTACTTTTACTTGGGGCAAAGCTAAAGCAAGACAAAACCCATGACTCTTAGGTGCAGCAAAATTCTCTGAACACAGGCTTTCCACAAAATAGGCCTCTTGTACAATATATGCAGAGGGCAGTCTTCAGCAGCATTGAACTTGTTGAGCTAAATATTCCACTACCCCAGACTTGCTCGGTCCTGTTACAACTCTCTTCGTGGTATGAGATTCTCATCATGGCACTAAATTCAGAGGGAACTAAGATGTGCAGTGTCTTGATAACTGACTTATCACCATGTCTGCCTTACCAGCTCAAGCTCTTCCCTTCCATGGCTGGGATAGAGCAGACAACCAACCTGCTCATCCTGAATTTAGTGCTGAAGCCTGTGGCTAAGGTACTGTGGTCAAGTGAGTAGCTGTGGTAGCTGTCTGCATAAGTACTCTTAGATCATCACAACATGGACAAGAGAAGGAGAGTTATTTCAGCTGGTTTTAACACAGACAAAGCAAGGTTGAACAACTTCATATTTGTTATGGCTCACAATGCATCTGCATAAACTTAGCACAGCTTTGCTGATGAGCAGCAACTTCATCGTGGTTAACCAGCAGCGTGTTTCACCTCTTGGCATCTAATAAAAGTTAATTGGCACTATACCAACCAGTCAGGAGACATGTTTGCATGTCTCCCTCATTATTGCAAATGAAATCAGAATGACAGGATGGGACTTTGTGGGATTTACTAAGCTGGCTGCACAGGTGCGTCTACTGTGCTTCCAAGTGCCATTAATTCTGCCAGCCTCCAAGATGCTTGGAAGTAGTCTAAGTAACAGGAGGAGCTGGCTGTTAAACTGTGGTTAGTAAGTGTGCAGAAAGCCTCACAGCACTTCAAAGTGACCACAGTATGGCCACTTGATATCTCCTGAGATGGGGCCTCTTAGCTATTGACAGAAGGGGTGCAGGGTGGCCAAGCTTTGCCCCTCAGTCTCACAGAGCAGCGTGCCTCATCCTCACACTGGAAAGTTCCATGTGGGGAACTGGATTTCTAGCACCCATTCAATGCAACATGTTGCCATGCTCTGCCAAGAAGAAGCCAAGAAACTGCCAAAAACAAATCTGCTCTGGTGATGGCAACTAAATCCCAAAACCATCAACCAATGCCCTGCCTGAGAAAGAGCCCTGTTCCTGATCACTGTCTTCTTAAATGGCAGCGGTACCTCCATCAGTGTGCAGGTGGTGATGAAGGGCTCAGGAGAGCCAAGTCACTCCTTCGCTGTAACTCTGATCTCACCACACAAGTGCCAGCTTTACACCCCTCTGTGCTTCTCACCACTTGTAACACAATATTTTCCTTTCCCCTGTTCTTTATCTATGTCCTCTAGTGAGATATTAAGCAATTCATGGCTGGATGACAGGACAATATCTGACGCATTTGTACCATGCCAAGTTCAATATGCACCTGGTCTCTCTGGGACCCCCTCGAGTACAGACACATCCATCTATGTAGACACAATGAGCCCATCGCCTCTGAGTTTTCATGAGATGCTCTAAATAGGCACATCTTTGGATTTGTTCATTTTCCACGGAGGACTGACTGACTGACTCCAAGAAGCTGACTAATTGAGCCAAGGGCAACAAATCAGACTGCTGCTTCCCTGCATATGCTCTCAGATAAATGGAGGCTTATTTTTTTTCTGTAGTGCTGAGCTCAAGCACACTGAGCAGACGTACGGTGGTAGTATGGTGGACGGAAGGTGTTGTTAGCTACCCCCCATCGCGGAGGGAATATGACAAAGTCAGCGAGTGCCACTCCAGCACGGGTCGTCTTGGCTGTCAGGACAGTGAAGATAGAAGGATCCTGAAAAAAAAACCCAAAGCGAAAAGCATGAAACAAAGCAGGGCTCAGAGCTGTCTACTCATGTCATCCAGGTGGTAAACATGACTGATTGCACCTCTCCCTTGCCGAAATACTTTTTCTACCTGCACCTGGTGTTATAGATGAGATCTGGGGCCCCGTGGGACAGCACCCAGCATCTCAATCCCATGCTTAATATGGGGGACAAGAGACTGGACTAGATGGTTCTTCCTTTGAGTGCTGGAGATCCTTCCCCATCCTGGCCATGATGCCCTCATAGCTGGGGCCCAGATGCAGGGAGTGAACAGCCCTGCAAGATAAGGTACTGAAATTCCAGGAGCAGTCTCCAGCACTTCTCCTACCACAAAACCACACCTTTTGCTTAGATGGTTACAGGGGACCATTCTGCTGGAGGCATTTAGCCTCATGACTGTTAGTTTACCAATAGGGAGAAGAAATTTTGGCTCGTGGAAGTCTCTAGTCCAGTAAAGTGATTTTCTGGGATTTGATCCCAAAACCATCCTTCTCCTGGCAGGTTTTCTGGAGTTTAAACAATACTGTCTGTTGGTTTTCTCCCTAGAAATGCTCCAATCTCCTTGCACACCCACTTGCATTGCTGTGGGCACCTCTCCCACTGGGCTGGTTTCCTTTTTAGAAGGGCTGCTCACATTAGTTTTGGCTTTAGTTATTTTCCATAAGATCTAGAAATTATAACAATGAAAGCTGCCAGCTCTTCAAATTAATTTCTATGCTGGACTCAGAGGATCTGGGGAAGGAGTCTGTCCAATTGCAAGAAATAAATCAAGGCAAGAATTTGAAGCAACAGTCTTTTTGCTGAGTTGCACGGTGTATGTTGGCTTCAGTATTCATCCCTCCTCCAGGGCACAGAAATTCTATGCTAAGCTGTATAGAGCTGTTTAAGAAGCTGATCAATCTCCAGTTATGTCTTTGCACCACAAGTCTTGCTCTACAAGAGCTTGGTTTGGGCTCAGGGAAAGCAGCACAAGAGATTTCACACTGTTTCTTAGAGCACAATGTATTTTTTAAGAGGCGCTGAGCCCTTGGAACTCAGGGCGGGTTTGGATGATGTGGTAGCCACAAAGTAATGCTTTGCCTTGCCCAGCTCCAGAACTTACCGCATGATCAAAAGCAACAGCATTAATGACCATGAATTTTTCCAGATGGTATTTGTACGGCGTGTAGTTCCCATGCCAAGCTACAACATTGAAGGGGGAGAAATCCTACCAAAGCAAAGAGACAGACAGAAGGTTACCACACACAGACTTCCAACATGCTGCACATATGCAGGACACTGCTCTTTCCCAAATGAAAAATGGGTTTAGTGCCAATGAGAGGTACACTGGCAGCCCTTTAGGCACAGCTCAACATTGTGAGGATGGGAGTTTTCCTCAGCGTTTCCACTTGGTGAGTCTCAGCCCTCCCTCTGAGGTTTGGTCTCAGAGGGTTTCTGATGCCCAGGCAGTGCTTGGAAAAGGCAAGCTGCAACACTGGCTCTCTGGTTAGAAAATTTTGGCTTTTCGCATCCCCAGCTCCTCTTTTCTTCTCTGCCGCTATGAACATATGGAAACAGTGAGGCAAAGAACATCACTGGGTCTTTGGGCAACCGAGTCTTCACTAACACTTTTTCCCCAGACTGAGGAGCCTCAGGTGGGAAGATGAATGACACAAGAAGACAAGGGATCAGTTCTATTCCGTAAAGCCCAGAAGGACCTCCTGAGACTACATCCATGCTACTCAGCTGCATATCCAGGCCATGCACTGGCACTGAGTTTCGGTGTTACCTGTTGTCCCAGGGCATCCTCACCTGCTGGGCTGCAAACAGCTTGCCCTGGTATTTGCTGATCACCGTGTAGCCCCCCGGCACTTGGCGGTCCTCATACCATGCGACGGGCACCAAGAAGTCACGTGGGTTGGCCAGGCCATTGGCTCCTGGGAAAGAAGGAGAGATGCCAGAGCTCTTTGAGCAACCTGGTAGCGAAGTGAGAGACCGGTACAATTTCCTGGCTTTGTGGGTGCCCTTCTGCATTGTGAATGACCTTATTGCTTCTTGGCCCACCACAAAACCTGAAATAGTCATGTACTTGTGCTCCTACAAGTAGGTGATTGTAATACATCCTAGCATTTAAGTCCCTTTTGTGACTAAGACAGGTCTCCCCTAGTTGCCTTCTGAATAAGATTAGTACATCATTCTCATTTAAATGCATGTAACAACTAGGAATTAAGTGAAAAACAGAGGGTGAATTGCTCTCTGTTCCTGGACGTCCTGCTGATTGGATGCTTAGCCATGCAAAAATTATGAGCCATGTCGTGAGGGGGCCAAATACATTTCTGAATACTTACAAAATGAGTAATAAAATAGTGATACCTACAGACTCTGGGCGTACTGGGGGGTTGCTCAGTGTGAGGAGTGCATTTTCAAAGTGCAAAACACCATATGGATACTGTAGCATTCTTCTTCCTCTCGTTAGTATTATTGTTATAAAGTAGTTTTGAATTTCTTGGATAAAAATGCAGACATTACTACCTGCTGCTAAGGTTTAGCAGTCATTGCTTTTCTCCAGCTGTCACTTTTTTCAAGTGAAAAGTGAAGTTAAAATAAAGTAAGAGTGAAATACAAAGGATTTTGGTCTCTGAGGGGAAGGCAGGTAGGTGGTGAGAAGAGGAACTCTTATAATTACCACCTCCTGAAAAGGTTTACAGGCAAGTGCACTCTTTTTCTTTTCTCCAGAAAGTAAACCTTATAATAGATTCCTACCTTCTGGAGACCAAAAAAAAAATCCCATCAAAGCCAGTCCAACTGTGTCTGAAAAACTAGCTAATGGGAAAACTTGTTACAAACAGGCTAGGGCAACCATATCAATAATCAAGTGGAGCAGGCACAGACCACAATAAGTGGGTGAAGGCAGAAATCTGCAGCTGAAAGGCAAGCTGCTGAAAAATCACTGTAGGCTCCATGTGGAAAAGATGTGCCCAGCATGTCATACAGGAGAGATGCTCAAATGAGGTCCCATTAAACAGCTGCAAGTTGGGTTGGTCCTCTATTGCAAAAATGACCAGCTTCTGTTTCACCACGGCCATGAGATGTTTGCAAATGCCCCCTGAATGCAGATGTGTCATGCCAAGCTTGTTACTGATTGGTAACATCTAGTTTACTTGAAGCATGGCCAGTCTTTTAAATCACACTGAGAGTTATGAAACAAGCTCAGTCAAGTGGGGAAAAAAATCCCAATCCAACTTAAAATGAAAAACAACCAAGCCCAAAACACCTGTCTGAAAGTGAAGAACTATTGGAGCTGGTTTTGTAGTTATTTTAGCTGTTACAAGAGCTGTTTCACTTCCTTTCACTGAGACAATCTTAGTAGCAGTAACCAGGAGGCGTTTTTCTCAGCAAGATAAATTTGGAGGCAAGCACTCCAGGGACAAGGAAGGTGACATAACCTGAGTTGAGCACTGCCAGAAAGCTGGCCGGGAAATCACAACATGGGTGTTGGGGCTTCAGATGCTGTGCCCTCTCACAATATCTTTGTCATGGCAGCAAGAGGCTGTACCTTCAAGATCTGTGACAATGCACAGAGCAGGAGGCAGCTGACAGAGAGGATCTGTGATTTATGAGAGCTAGACCTGCACTCAGTGAAAGCAGATCGGCCCTGGCAGCACAACACTGAGATGTGAATGTGTTGCTGATCTGAGCCCTCTGCTGCTCATTTTATTGGTTTCTAATTCTCCAAGGGGAGCAACTTCTGGCACTAAGGCACTCTAGAATTCCAAGGTGCCTCTGTTAAAAGAGGTGGGGGGGAAAAACCCACTTGATTAAATCTTAAGCAGGGCTTCAAGAATATCTGTTGCCTCTGAAATCTGCCTTTCTTTTTACCACATAAATTCTCTCCTATTACTCCAGCTGATGCCTTGTCTGTAAGTAAGAGGCATCAGTGGTGATGACCTTTTGAGTTTTTTTCAGTAGGAATAGGTTCTGAGCCAGCAGATGGGGACACTCAGGCCAGAAGGGAAAAGAGAAAGTAGATAAAAGGGTAGGATATAAATAGTGCCTTTGGTGCCAGGGGAGTCTTGGGACAACTAGGCTGTCACATTTTTTCAGGAATGCTTGCTCTGCTGGGGACTAATAGTGCTGGGTTGGAAACCATCATTGTGAAGGAGCATATGCATGGGAGGATGTATTACATAGGATATAAAAGGATGGATTTGGGCTTGCAATTCATGCCTGTCCCTATGAAATTCACTGTAGGTCTAACAGGAGATTGTTACCGATGGGTCCCAGGTCAGGCAGCTCAAAATGTGCCCCATACACCTCCAGAATGTAGCCTCTGGTCTCTCCAAACACCTCCACACTGAAACGCATTCCTTGCTGGAAAAAAAAAGGAAGACACTAGGATCCTCCCAGGACTTTGCTGACAAACCACAAGCAGCTGAGTGCAGGAGTTGGCTTGCTCCAATGTCTGGCTCTGAGCCACAGGCAAGGCACAGTCAGCCCTTACCTGGATGACACAGATTTCATTGGGCTCCACTAGCATCTTCCCAAACTCGGTTGTGATGAGCAGCTTTCCTTGCTGGGGCACTGTGGAAACAAAATGCAGGCAGAGGAGCTGAAGTAACAAAGTGACTGGCACCTTCTCTGTCCCTGCCAGAGCACCAGGCTCCAAGGAAGAGCAATGGGCTCTTTCTGACAGAGCTACACAATGGGTCCAGGCTCCCATGCAGAGCTTTGCAGCTGAGATGCCTGCACTGGAGTGAAAGCTTCCAGACCAGCCCCATCGTCTCCACAGCACAGAAGGTACCTGTGTGGGCCATCACCTTGTGGCCCTTTGATATGAGGTTTACACCACAGTCTAAATAAACGGGACTTGATATATTTGGGGTCACACCTGTCTGTCTCATGATCTTCACATAAAACAGTGCAGACACCCATCCTTGTCATGGCTGTGGCAGTGTGAGATGTCTGGGAATAACTTTCTCCTGAGGGTAGAAACAATGCTTTGCTGACATCCACATTATTTTCTATGACTGTCCTGGCACGAAAGAGCTCAAATTTTGACTTGAAAAACTAGCAGATTTACAAAACCTGCCCTGGCACTTCTACTTCACGGTAGTGAGGGAAGTAAGCAAGAACAATTTAATAGCTGTTTGATGGGAGAAATGTTCCTATTGGTGACCTGAAGGCATTCCTGTCCCTTGGTCAAGAAAGATACAAGCAAATATCTGGCTTCTGATACCGCTCAGAATATTTTTCAGAATGTACGGATTTTATGTGCCAATCTCCACACTCACCGTGGTAGTCTGGTTGCCTGAGGCTGGCAGAGCGTGGGAGCTAAGCTGCTGTGCCAAATACTCTTGGGCTGAAGCAACAAAGGCATCTAACTGTAAGCTGTTTAGAAATCCTGAGGTTTATGATTTCCAGAAAACCTCTGCCTGTGGCGTGTCTAATACCAGTCTGGGGAGCATTGGGAAATGATCCCTGAGCACTGCGCCAAGGAAGCGAGGTCACTGCTCAAACAGTTAAGGTCTGTCCCAGAGGTGAACTCTCTGAGCTGCACAGGAGCAGTGCAGTTTGCCCAACAGCCCAGCTGGTGCCAGACCACCAAATCTACATGGAATGAGGGTGAAGCCAACCCTCTCCTCCAAATCTTGAATGTAGGGCCCAAGGTTCCGGAAGAATAAAGAGGCAGGCAGGTGGCAACCGAGGTAGAACCAAGTGAGGGAAAGAAAAGGCCAAAACATCAACTCACCAATCAGGAAGTCACCATCTGAATTATAAAGGCATCTAAAGAAAAAGGCAAACAGGAAGGTCAAGGTGGTGTAAGCCCCAGGCCATTGTGCACACCACAGCCACAGCTGGGGAGTTCTGAGCTGGGAGACTGACATGGCAGAGATCTCCCTTTGGTCCCAGAAATGGTATTTGCAGGTCAGTGAATGCAACATACTGTCTGGTGTGAAGGAAGCAGGGAGGTTTAACGTGCCTGGCCTGGAAGCAGGACATCCTCCAACCTCTACCATGTATCTGTCTTCATGGTCATGAGCACATCAGTATTTGTAAACTGAGGATGGGGCTGATTTCCCCCATGAGCCGCTGCAAGGAGCAGCAATGCCCATCAGAAGCTGAATGTGTGTTGAACTCTGAGAAGCAGCTCCAGTCCCTGGGACAAGAGCACTTGGATCCAACACATCTCCTCTTGATCCACCCCCATGTCCCACCAAGCTTCTCTTGGTGGCTCCTCACCCCCTACCCCAGTGCTTGCCCATAGAGCACAACCTGCTTCACAAACACCTGCTACGGACACTGTGAGCACCTTTGCCTGTGCACACAAGGAACACAGGGATATAGAGACAGTGATGCTGGGAGCAGGTGGACTCAAGCATGGTGGCAGCAGA
The DNA here is from genome assembly GCF_001604755.1 of Lepidothrix coronata. Lineage (NCBI taxonomy): Eukaryota > Metazoa > Chordata > Aves > Passeriformes > Pipridae > Lepidothrix > Lepidothrix coronata. Next base: position 2,859,501 of record NW_016690226.1, read on the forward strand.
CCTACACGTGCAGGCAGCCAGCCTGGAGTAGCCCGAGCCCCAGAGCAGCAGCCACTGACCTGTCGATCATGGAGGTGTTGCAGACAAAAATATGGACGGCAATGCCGTTGCGTCCTCTGGGCTCACCGGCACCACACAAGGTGTACAGTCCCTGCAGGCAAATCCAAAGCATCAGGAGCGAGCAGCAGGCAGGAGAGCAGGAGCAGCCCCCTTTCCTCCCCTCATCCAACCCTTTTGTTGGGGCTCATCCCTTCTCCCCACTTCCCATACTGCTACCAGCGTTTCTGTGTATGGCCTTTTGTCAAATATGTTGGCTTTTCTTTAATATATTAAGGATTTCTTAAAACTCATGTAAGCTGATGTTTTCCAGCCAGGGATCTGGGGAGAGCTGGAAACTGGGGCTTTTTTTTTTTTTTTTTGAGAGTTCCTTGAAAGGGTATGAAGAAAATTGTCCACTCTCAGTTGCTTGAAATCCGTGCTCCTCTCCCCTCCCATGAGTGTTCTGCAAGCCCAGTGGTTTCAAAACCACCACTATTATCTCAATGCTGAGTACCTCGTGTGCCCTGCTACCCCCTGAGGGGGAACGGAGATGGAGGATGCCCAGATGCCCTGGTCCCCCAACTTACGCTCACAAAGTCGGTCTTATTGTGAGGGGCTTTTGGAATCTCAAAAGGTTTCCATCGCAGCTAGATTGCAGCAAACAAAAAACAAGAAAGAGATGCCAGTGATCATAACACAAATGGTGGTAATTCAAAAGAAAGTAGACCCTTGTCCTCCCCCCGCTTCCCTACCCTCTGCTAGCTGAGGTAGCTCTCCTTCCTCTTTGCCTTGATAATCTGGTTTACAGGTAATCTGATTTTTTTGAATTTTTTGATTTATGGAGCCCTTTTAATTTTTAATCATAATTTTTTAAAATAGTTGGCAGGCCTGTGGAGTCCCAAAGTTAAAAAAAAAGTCCTGTTTAAAAGCTGTGTCTCTCTCTATTACTAACAACACCATTGAGAGCAAAGAAATTCAGATGAGCTGGTTTTTCACAGCCAAATTGTCATGGTCCTGTGCTCCACTCCACTCTGGATGATTCAGTCCCTCCATGACCCAAGCATAACATTCCTATTTGCTCCACCTCATTTTCCCCACATAAGAAGCAGAAATAACTCTACCTGCGTGAGGGAGAGCCATGAACAGCACTAATTACTTTTTGCAAAACCTGTTGAGATCCTCCGGCAGAAGGTGCCAGAGGAGTCCAAAGTATTTATTGCTGCTACTGTAATATTAAGGGTCTTTGCAGCTCTTGGGAATGAGGTGCTGCAGCTGAGAGCCCCTCACTGAGGGGTCAGTGCAGACTAACTCAAACACCCCAAATTAGGAGGATGTTGATGTGGCCAGATGCCAGATATAACCCCTGCATTGATATGCTTGACGCCAGATGAAAGTACCTGTGACTCTGGGCAACCTCAAGAATATTTTTTTGCTTTTATCTACCCAATGAAGTCTCTCTTAGCATGTTTTTAGGCTGGTGCCCTGAGAAAACAGTTTATAGTACTTTGTGTCTGTGCCTGCTGCTCCAAAAAATTATGGACTATGCCGAATTTCAGCTAAATTTGAAAGGGATTCCCCCAAGCCTCATGGAAGTTTTCCAAACCCAAGTCAAAATGTAGGTGCCTAGGCAATTTTTCAGGCTCTCCTGGAAAGCCAGCCTTGGGAGGAAACAGGCAACTGTACCCAGTGAGAGAATCTGATGGTAAAGCTGAGTGAAGCAGGGGCCCATCCCTAATTAAGTTGCACCCCAGGCCTGGCCCTGCAGCTTGGCCCTCTCTGCTCTGCTCTCCAACCCTGCTGCAGCAGCCCTGGGTCACCTGGTTGGATCCATCCTTCATCCCTTCCTCCCCCCATCCCATTCACTGGTGGGTAGAGGCACTTTTTCCTCCCCAGGAGACCCTGGCTGCTTCGTGCCAGTGCCTGCTCAGGGTCACACTGCAGGGGGTGCTGGGTGGAGGGGAAGAAGCTGCTGGAGAAGCCGCATATTTCTGGATGGTGATAAATACACCCACTAGAAGATCAGATCAGATGTGACTCTTGCGAGGTATTGATACCTCACACACATTAGTGAGGTGCTGAGCCACAGGTTTTACTTTCAGTGGTGTTTAGTCCCTTTCCTCTCAAGGGCTTTCCACCTGCAAAGCCACAAGCTCTGTGTGCTGCTTGTCTGGTGCATCTCTGCTCCATTTGGGTTTTAGAGATGCAAGAAGAAAAGAATTAATGTCTTGAGCCAGAAGAACGACCAAGACAGACACAGCAGCCAGCACCAGCCAGCACCAGCTGCTTGGGGAAGCTTTTAGTGTTGTTTCTTTGCTCTATGACCCGTGACACTCCTGAGATACAGCACCTCTGTGCTTACTATTACTTTATAGGTTTTATCTCCCAATCACTCTTCGAACCCACCTGCATCCTCTGGCAAGATGTTCCACACTTTATGCTCTTTTTTCTGACTGTGACATTTGTTATTGGTATTTGTTTTTTCCCTGCCTCTCAATCATAGCTTCCCTAGGTCATCTCTGTTCCAGGCTGGAGAGCTTTCTTCTGTTTCAGCACTTCTTGCACAGATGCCACCCCATATATTTTCATCACCATTGTCCCCTTTTCAGTTTTGACCTCTGTGTATTTTTTAATTCTGCCATTGTCCTAGGGTAATGTATTTTTTTCCATTGACTTCAATGGGCTTTGCATAAGGTGCCTCCATATGGCCATCTTTTCAGATGGATGACAATTGGGAAAGCTCCTTAAGAAAGCTGGGTGAGACACAAAGCACTGCAGGGAAGAGTAGATCTTGTCCAACAAACAGAACCTTGTCTCTGGCTCTGCTTCAGAGTGGATGAGAAGGAAAGCAGGAAGGTGGCTCCCACTTACTGCTAGGAAATAACTCCTCTGGGTTTGGTGGTTGCCATTGAAAGCGGTGAGGGAGAGAGTGGGCAGAAGCTTTGTTGCTGTTCCCTTAGGTAAAAAATGTACTACATGTAAATGGCTTAAGATGTTTGAGAGCTGGACATCTTGGAATTACTGTAATCATAAATAACCGTAATGGTAGATGCGGGCTGTGAAGAGGCATCAAGGATGGATGAGGTGGTAACAGAAATCATTGGAGCTTCATCTGTGAAGGAGCACCAAACACATGTAAATATGAGCCTGTCACTGCTCCTTGGTCAATGGCTGGAAAACATATTCCAGCAGATCTGGGAAAATATTTAGACAAATGGTGAGGCTGCTGGGAGGCTGGAAATTACCTAATGATGATGCATCAAAGGGTAAAACCTGAGATGAGTGAAAACCAATGACCATGAGATGATGCTGAGAGGAGAACAGCAGGAGAAGATTAGCAAACTCAAATGTTCTGGGGCTGGCAGGGAAGAAATCATGATTAAAGATGATGGCAAGGCTGTAACAGAGGAAGATAAATGCCATGCCTCTGTGCGACTCTCTAGAAGGAAGCTTGATTTCCCATGAGGGCTGCAGAGAAATGGGCTGGCAGCCAGTAGCCTCTCCAAAAGCACAGGGAAGGAGAGAATGGATGACAGAGGAATGCTGCTGCTCTGCTGGCTGGGCTGGGGCACGATGAGCTTTTGATGGGGGACACTGAAGTAGAAGAAAAAGCAGACTGAGAGGTGGCCAGCAGGAGCCCCGAAGGGAGATTCCAGATGGCACAGATCAAACCCTATGACACTGCAGACATGCTGGGAAGCAGCACAAGGATCCAGTGAGGTGGGAAGTAACAAGCATCGCACAGCGGGCTGTCCTTCCTTGGGTGACCCATAGGTGAGGAACAGTGAAGAGGTGGCAGTCAAGACCCTGCTCCTGTGTTGGCCAGACCCCCGATCCCAAGGCTCCCCTCAGACCTCTTGCAGCTCAGTGCCTTTGTGCTCCTGGTGAGTTTAATATTTGATCATCCTCCTGGCAGGGCCAGGGCTCCTTCCAGCATGGTTACCTGGTTGGGGTCAGGTTCAATTTCATCCCAGTCATTTGTCAAGTGTCCGTCCTCAAGAGGTTTGAAGGGTTTGTGGCAGACTGAAGGAAGGATTCGATACAGCCAGCTACAAAGAAGGAAAACATCTGGATTAGCCTGAGGAAGAGGTTAAACCTCTGGGTGGCTGCTGGCTGATAGAGCTCTTAAAATAACATTTACATTGGTGGCAACTGGAACAAAAGGTGTATTAAATATCAATAATATTAATATTAAAATTAATATTAAACATCAAACACCAGCTCACAGCCAGAGATTTCCAGAGAGATGGCTTTTATTATTGGCTCTAAATATAAACCCATCCTGCTATACATAGGTTAATATCTATATGTGTATTTACATATAATTACATATGTCTAAATTTACACACATACATATGCATATAAAAAATGAAGCTTTTTCTGTGGCTGAAATACAACAATCTCTCAGTTGGAAAAAAAAGCTACAAAGCAGCTCGACAAGACAGGGATAAGCACGGTATCTAACTGAAAGAACAGAGGGGCTCTCTGGAGACAGAAGGTCACAGCTTGTATCTGAATTTGGATGGATTACTAAGAGTAGCATCCTATGCCTGGCTGGTCATGCCCATAGGGCAACTGGCGAGCCCATGCAGTGAAGACTAGATATTTATATGATGCTTCTTGCCGCTACAGGAGGTCACCCATACCTCTGTCACTGCCTGGGGCCATCACTCTCCCTCCTGGCTGCCTGCTGTGCCTGTGGCTGTGCCCCTTGTGGCCCCTGCGGCTCCAGCAGCCATGGCCAGCATTCGCATGCTATGCGGGGTGCAGCCGCGCCCAAAGCTGGGCTTTTAATCAGGTGAGAGAGCAGAGGCAATCAGGAAAAAGCCTGAGCTAGGCAGGTCTGCCAGTGCCTTTGATGTGTTAACAGTGATGATTACAGTTTGGGTGGGTGGGAGAGAGGAAGAGGGAGCTCTCCCTTGAGAGCTGGAAAAATTCCATCAAGGACATCTTCGTGCTGCAAACAATGATTCATCCCTTTCCCACGCACACTGAGAGCTGGCACCAGCCTGGAGAGCAGAGGCATCTCAGATGATGCATTTGCTTTTCATTTGAATGAACAACAAAAGGGACAGAAAACCCACAGTGGGAGAAGCAAAATGAGAAACCCATCTTCTGCAATCTGGTCATGGTCAGAGCATGACAACCGGGACAGAGCTCTGGGAAGTTTGCTGCTGGCTGGAACAAGCTGTCCCCAGTGCTTCTGAGGTGTTAAACTGCATGCTGGGTGCCTGGCACTGGTCTGAGCCCCTGGGCAGCCCCAAAATGGGAACAGCTTGAACTAGCAGCTCACTGGTCCCAGTCACAGTGCAGGAATATCCCTTAGGAGGAGAGCCTGCTCACAGGCTTGGTTTTGACACTGTCTATCAGGTGCTTACCAGTGCCCGTCACAGGGTGATGTTTCCGTAGTAGCATCAGGGCTGAAATCCTGAGGTTTTTTCACACAACACACACGACCCGCTGGGGACCATCTGGCCTCTGTGAGCATCCTTTCCTTCCTCACCTCGCTCAGAAAACCATCCTGGCTGGTCCTTTCTCAGCATTTTCTTAACTTGCTTGCCCCACCAAAGCCTTTCTTCTCCCTCTCCCGTGGTTTTCTGTCCTTGTCCCTCTCCCAGTGCATAGCAGAGGATTTTTACCAGTCTGGCCCTGCAGAAAGCACTGGTGGCACTGAGGCAGCCTTTCCACTGCTCCCCAATGCTCACCCCAAGTGCCCCACACCACCCACCCGCTGCCAGGGGCTCACGGTACCTTCGCTTGTTGGTCGGCCGGGGGCAGGTGAAGGCAGAGCCCGAGAGCTGTTCAGCATATAGACCATATGGGCAGACTTGAGGGTTATTCTGAATGGGAGGAGAAGGAAAAATAAGGAATGAGAAGCAGTAGCATGGGATTTGGCTCTGAAGCCTCCAGCAGAGCACTGCAACAGGTACCTGGCATCCCAATGCCATGGGGTGGTGTGCTCTCCTGAGGCTGTGCTTCAGTCCCAGTAGCTGTATCTTCTTGCTCCTGTGAGGCTGGATGCCATGCAGATACCAGCCAGACCCCAAATCCCATTCCTACATGTCACAAAAGTTCCCCAAGGAGTTGGCATAGCCATTAAGGCAGCAGTATAGGGTAAACTGCAAAGGGCAGTGCTTGGCAGGGTCAGCAATGGGAGCGTCAGGGAAAACAAAATCATTGCCAGTGTTTACAGACTGCAAAGCAGACCACTTTTATGCACAGATTTTTTTGAGACCAAGTGTTCATGGAGGTTGCCCCAGAGCATCGTGACTGGCTGGCTTCCCAGAGGGCTGATAGAGACTCACAGCAGCTGAACGCACTGAACCTTCTGCCCCTTCTCCTCCTGCCCTCTGCCCAAGGAACTGGTGCCCAGAGCAGTTTTGATGTCATGCTGCTTCTTCATGGCTATGCTGCTTGCTGCCCCTTCCTGGCTATGCTGCTTGCTGCCCAAAAGCATTGAGTGACCTGGGTAGGAGCCTTTGCTTTTCCACAGGGTTTCTGCACAGTGAGAGTCTTCATCTGGAGTACAAAGGGGGCACTTTCCCCTTTGCAGAGCTGTGGGTACAACTAGCACAGGTTTAGCAGCCCTTATGAGTTCATAACTGAAGGACAGATTCCTCCTCTTCAGAGAGCAGAAACTAAACATTTTGATCTAAGTAGGCCAGCATCTATTTTTTTGAGATCAGGAAGAAGCAAAGGCATCCAAGAACTGCAGGAAATACCCCAGTGGGGACAGCCATATACCATTTGCTATCCAGTCTCTCTCCAAGATCTGGTACAGCATCCTGTCATCGTGCTGCAGCTGAGCGGATCAGCCATCCACACAGTATCAAACACTGCCCTAACCGGTGGGCAGAAGGAAGAAGTAGAGCTCTCATAATATGTGTAACTTCCAACCCTCAAACTCTGTCCTGTTGGCATGGGTATACAGGGAAGCAGGGGGATCAATAGCCCTTGGAATTTTTATCTTAGCCAGCACTACTGCAGATGCCAGTTTTATAAATACTGCATAGGAGAAAGAATCCACCCCTGGGACTGAAGATTTTTTTTGTCTAGCTCATTTTTACATTTTTTTTATTAACTCTTTAGACACTGAGTCCAGACTCTGGCCAGATGAGAGCACCTCAGCCAGGAGCTGGAGGGGTCTGCCTCTGGAAAGTGGTGCTACTCTGGAAAACCTGGTGGAGCACATTCACCACAGCCCACTACCTGATCAGACCAGTAGCCACCACTATCGATCTTCCAGTTTTACGGTGTCCCTTTCTTACATTTTTTTCTAGCCAGCCTCAGAAGCAAGATGCTGAGCCAGCCAAACCATCAGTCTGATCCAGCACAGTGGTTTGTCTTTCTTGTGAGCACATCATAGGCTGCCATGCAGACCTGGGGGACATATATATGCACTTAATGTGTCATTGTGTTTTATGTTAGTATCCACGCTGGCAAACAACGTGCACAATATCAGAACTGGGGAGATCCAGAGAACTCAGGAAAAGCAAAGGGTGAAGCTTCCCATTGGCCTCTTTGCACAGAGGGTGAAGAGGAGCACCAAGTGATTGACTGAGCATTAATCCATAGAATCATAGAATTATAGAATGGTCTGGCTTGAAAGGGACCTTCAAGATCATCTAGTTCCAAAACCCTGCCATGGGCAGGGACATCTTCCACTAGGCCAGGTTGTCCAAAGCCCCATCCAACCTGACATTGAACACTTCCAGGAATGGGGCATTCACAACTTCTCTGGACAACCTGTTCCAGTGTCTCAACAATCTCATAGTGAAGAATTTCTTAATATCTAAACCTACTCTCTTTTAGCGAAGCCATTCCCCCTTGTCCTATCACTACATGCCCTTGTAAAAAGGCCCTCTCCAGCTTTCCTGCAGGCCACCTTTAGGTACTGGAAGGTGCTAAAATGTCTCCCTGGAGCCTTCTGTTCTCCAGACCAAACTACCCCAACTCTCTCAGCCTGTCTTCATAGAAGAGGTGCTGCCATTCAAGTCCAAGCATTTACAGGAGATCCAAGGGAAGCCACAGGCAGCCTTAAAATGTGTGCTGGTGTGAAAAAGACTGCACAAGGGAGATGAGAGAGCTTTAATTCTTCAGGATTTTGTTTTTGTCTCTGCAGATCAAGGGGCTAGCACCACATGGGTCACGATTCCTTTCTTTAAAACAGAACGACCCAACATAATTTATTTTCATCAAACATATTCAGAAGTGACCTTTAAGAATGAATCTGTCAGTTTGTTACTACAGGCCTTCATGTCCCTTCCCTACAAAAAAGCTGCTCTCTGGCCAAAGGCTTGGATGTCAGCTTCATCAAACCTGATTCTTAAAGAGATTGAAAAAGCTGCCTCTCCTGCACAAGCATGTCTCTCTGCCAAGCTTCAGGCTTCTGCTTTGGTTTATTCCAGAGCCAGTGGCTTCCTTCTTGGTGTGGCTGAGCCACTAGTATTGCAGACTCCTTCAGGAAAAAACCCTGCTCTTGAGCAGAGGTAATTTAGGCAAGTCCTAACCCCCAAGGTGAAATTTGGAAGCTCACAAGTAACTTAAAAATAGAAAGTATGAATGGAAATCTTTAATTCTGATTTTTTCCAGCATCTTATTATTCCAGTCTTGCATAAAGAAGGTTCCTGGTGATTTTCGTGGTGGCAGAGAGAAAGGAAACAGTTTAAGATGAAAAGAAGCCCAGGGAACAGATATTCACTATATTCCATGTCACTCTGATAAATCACTTTAAAAAAGCTCAGTACCTGTCCCTCTGGCAAAGCTCCTGGACAGCGTGGATCCTCAGAAACATGTTCATTTCCAAATCCTGACAAGTACTGTAAAATAAACCACACAGCTCATCAGCATTTTGAAAACACAAGCAAAACTCCAAGCAACCCATCCATTACTTCCCCATGCATTTTTTCAGGCTCTTTGTATGCATTAAGACTTTCTCAAGCGATCTGCTTGCATATCGCCACAGACCATTTTCTCAGCTCCTGAATTTGCTTCATTAGCTAACCATGTGGTGGGCTGGGAAGCACAGACTGGATTTGCTCTCCTGCTAAGTCTGCATGTCTATTTTGACTGCACTCTGCACCATGAAGTTACTTGAGAAACAACGCAAATATTGCACATACAGCCAGACTCAAGAACAACAGGGTGATGGATAGGAAGAACTGCACACCAACATTATGGATGTGTGCTAGCACTATTCAAGTTCAGTCTGACTTTGCTTGAGTCATGGATGTTCCAAAATCTGCAGATAGCCTAGCAAATTTGTTCACTGAGTCCTGATTCTCAGGAAATAAAACTGGGAGTTGTTTGGTTGGCATGTCTTGTGATACATCCCCGTGTTCATCAAGGAAAGGGTCAGGACATAGATGGGATGAGGGAGGGAGGAAAGGAAACATAGTCAAGTTAAACTGTGTCACTGATTTGCCCTAAATAAGCATTGTCCAGTTGGGCATGAACCATCCATCATGGTAGTGAGTAAGAATTAATCCATTACTGGGTGATAATCTGGTTCTCTAGGGCAATGAATACCCGAGAGACCCATGGATGGAACAGACGTGCATGACCTGCCATGCCTACCCTGCCTACAGCTGCCGTGGTCTGAGTGTGGCCAAAAGCCACAGGACATGGTGGGTGTGGGTCCCAGATTTGCAGCACTGGGAAAAGCCCCACAGCAAGCCTGAGCCACACAAAGGAAGAAGGAATAACAGAGACCTTAGCTTTGCACTGTCAGAAATGTAAATACAGTCCCTTCAGATCCTATAGAAAGGCACGAAGCAGCACTTCTGAACTCTGCATGAACGCAGAGGTGTTTTGGCAGTGATCAACAGTACAGCCCTCTGGCCTGGGAGGAGAGTTAAATATTAATGCTCCCCTCTAAGTACTGCAAGAGTAGCCAGGCTGCTCATCAACCTTCATACAGCGGTGCCGGGATGGCAAAACCCAGGAGCCCTTGACTGACACACCCTTGCTGTGACGGGGTCGCTGCAGTGCTGCTGTGCCCCAGCTGCGGGCTCCTGCACCGAGCAACCCTGGCAAGCAGCGGGACTCTCCCTTAGTGCGGTGTGACACCTTGAGAGGCACAGGTCTGAGTCAAAGGTGGAGGGACAAAGCCCTTAGACCTGGTGTTGTTTTGGTTTTTGGTTTTTTTTCTTTTTTTTTTAATATTATACAGCCCCTGGATTATTCCCCCCAGGAGTGTTCAGCCTTGGGCAATTTGCAGTCCCCTTACAATTTTCCAAATGTAGCAGACACTAAGAGAGCAAGCTTGAAACCTCCTGAGAAACAATGTGTTTTCCTCAGGCCTCTTTCAGCGACCTGTAAGAAAAGGCCATTCCCAGGGGAGCCAGGCTGGCTGCAAGCCCTGCTCAGCCTGAACCTGAAAACATCCTGGTTTCCATCGGTTCAGGGAGGATATTTCTCTCCATCTTGCAAATGAACATACATCGCTAGGAGCTGCTCTCTGCTGCTTTCCGCAAGAAGCATATTGATATGCAAAGCAGCGGGTCACCTAAGCAGCCTTGGCAAATGTATTGTACTGGAGCATTTTTTTCCCTCTTTCTTTCCCCCCTTGCTTCTTTTAAACGGAAATGCAGCAATATCTGATGGGACTGCAGCAGTTCCAGAATTAACTGAGACCTCCACACTGCATACTCCTCTACCAGTAACATAAAGGTGGGTCTGGGCATTTGCCTTCAGGGCAGCCTTGGTGAAAATGGGAGGAAAGGGGGAAGAGGAAGAGGAGGAGGAGGAGGAGGAGGAGGAGGAGGAGAGAACACACTGATTTTCTGGAGGCACAGCCAGCAAGGCCTGAAAGGCTCTGCCATTAGCACAGCAAGGAGAAGTTTAATGCAGCGTGCAGGCTGCTTTCTGAGCTTCACCTACAAAAGGCTCAACTTAAAGCTGGTGGAGAGCTGGGACGGGACAGTCTATGTGGTTCCTTGATGGGTTTGTGTATCTGGCAAGCATCATGTGCTCCTTGGCAGCACATTGCCACGCTGCTGGGGTGAGGGGGGAAGGAGGCACAGAGATTCTGCTGTGACAAATCCATCCCCTGTCCTTCAGGCTGAAAAGCTGGTGACCTGCACATCTGGCTTGACCATCCACGTTCCCAAAAGTCCCTTTGCTTCTGTTTGCTGGGCCAGGGGAAGGAAAGAAAACCAACTCAGCAGCAAGCATTTTGTTACAGTAGCTGCTCCATGCCCACGTTGGTGCTGCACAGCACCTTGCCCGAGTGCAGCAATGCAGGAAAGAGCTTCCCACTGGGCTGGATGGAGAGCTGCTGCCTTCCTCAGCTGCACATCACTGGGGCTGCAGAGGGTGGCATAGCCCTGCTGCCTTGAGAGTGGCGGCAGAAGATGCTGCATCATTGTTTGGTCAAATCAATTCTTTCTTGCCAAGAAAAAGAATAAAATTCTCAGGTAACTGCATCGAGGACTGAAAAAAAGACATTGGCAGGACTGCAGCTGCGGGAGGGTAGATGTCTTGCTGATGATTTATCACCCTGAGTGTGGCTCCAGGGCTTTGCCTAGATGTTAAGTGTGGCTTTTCTCGTTCCCTCAGCTTTATTTTGTCTTTCCCTGTGGCAGACCTCAGAGAGGCTTCTCTCCTCTACATGCTTATAGGGGTTGGTGTCAAATATTACTTGGGCTGCAAAAAGAGCTGTGCTACAGCAGCTCCCTGTGAGCATCAGAGTCATCATGCTCCAGGGCTCTGGAGCACCACGCAGGAGCCCTGCTGATGCAGGTTGGTCAGGAGCAGCAGTGAAAAGGCCAGACACATCATGGCCCTTCTCCCTGCCAACCCTCTGAGTCCACGTCCTCCCTCTCAGTTTGTGTGGCACAAGGTGCCCCCAAGCCAAGGGAAATGACCCCTTGCACCAGCACCTGCACCAGAGCATCCTTCCTGGGTGAAAAATATCTGGAAAGATAGAAACCAAACCTTCTCCACAAAGTGGCACCATGACTGTAGTCCAAAGGGACCTCCCTCTACGTCTCTGCCTGGCCTCCAGAGTCCTAGCTATGTTCTAGATATCTCCAGACTGGGTAGGTTCATGGACGCTATTGTGGTAATTGGGCAGGTGGTTTCTCTGTTAGACAAAATGTTCCCTGTAGCTCTTTGTTTTCACTTCTGGTTTTAATTACTGTTGTTATTTTGTTCAAGATCCTGTAGATTTTTATGCCAACAGGGCCTTAGGAATTCATCTGACTCCACTTTGGTTTTTGTTCTATAGTTTTTCAATAAAATGAGAGAGATAAAAGCCCAGCACAGCATAAAAAATTCAGCAAAGCTCATTGATTGGAATAACCAGGATGCAAAGCAAAGTGCTCGCAATGGGTGTCATGCTCTGACCTATAAACCATAACCTTTTGTTCACCAGATTAGACAGCAGGCATGGGAAAAAGGCATTTGAAGTCTGAACACATAGTCAGCAAAATAATTAAGACCCTTCTTCAAACACTGCATAATATATTTCTCACTCAGCTCCTGCTGCAGGACACAGGAAAACAATATTCGTCTCTTGACAAGAGATGTATCAGCTCAGTCCAGTCAAAACCAGAGTGTTTAACACAAACATGCAGAAACAGAGACATGAGCATTTGTGGCAAAGCAGGTCTTACCCTCTGTGTGGGTCTCCACAGCCTCTTTGCAGCCTAAAACCAAAGCACACAAATCGGAGCTCTGCCCTGGTGCTGCAAGGGCCAATATCCCCAGCCAAAGATGCCATTTCCCTTGACAGAAGGTGGTGAAGGAGCACATATATGTATCCCAGGCATATCCAGGGCTAGGAAAAGGCTTAGTAACAGTCACAGCCCTGAAGCCTGAGGAGAAACCTGATGATCCTGCACAAGCTCTTGAGACCCACCATGTCCTGGGGTGAGGTCTTGCCACTCCTGCCTGCTGCAGCATTACTTGTGCACCCTGATGGCCCCAGAGTGGCTTGTCCCCCACAACAACAGTGAGATGCTGATGAGATTCAGGGTTGAAAGTCTTCATATTCCTACTCATGAGGCACAAGCCCACCATGTCACATCCTTCTCCCAAAACTCCCCCCTGCTCTGGCAAATGGTGGAAGGGAAGGGTCCTGCCAGCTGCCCTGCTGGGGCTCGGAGAGAAGGGCATGGCCAGAGCCTCACTGTGCCACGGTGTCCTGCAAGGGGTACTAAGAAATTGGCCTGAATGGAGTCACTCCCCTGGGCTGCTGAAGAAGATGGTTGTCAGGGTTGCAACATCTGGGCGGATGTTGCCAGCCAGATTTCATAGGCTGAGGGGGAAACACCCCCCCTGGCACCAGGTTGGGAGGAGGGGTGCGCATGGAGGGTGGAGGAAGGACAACTCCCACCATGAAGAGGTCCTGCGCTGGGACAGCCTGACCAAGAATGATTTCCAAAGGGGGTGAAGAGGGGGAGAAACACAGCAAAATATTTTATCCGAAGAAAGCTTTAAAAACACACCTTGACCCACAAAAGAGGGGCACAATACAATGAAACAGGCTCCAAAAAAATAGCGTGAGCAGAGAAGGGGTGTCCGCAGCCAGCACAGACACCCAACCTCTTACCTGCAAGCCTGTCATCCTCCTCCTGATTGTCCTCCTCTTGGAGCAGACACAAACCCCAAGCAGGTATCTGGCTGAAGCAGCCTGCCAAGCAAAGCCTGATCGCCGGTCAACTGAGCTTGGCTGGAGGCAGGCTGACAGTGCTGGAAGTGAGAAAGTCCAAGGGAATTTTCAACCTGTTTGCTCAACCCGGTGTGTGTTTAACCAAACACCAGCCCTTCTCTGCAGAACCAACCTCAGGATCGATTTGAAGATAATAAAGAGGCGGGAGGGCAGAGGGACTGGGTTTGCTCATCACTCCTGTTCCCCATAAATGTTAAAAAAGGGGTCACAGTTCCCACACATGGGGAGAAGGAGAGGACAAGGTATTTAGAAATGTTTCATAACCTTCTTTTATATATTATACCTCTAGCAATTTTCATTTACAGTGCTCTAAATGTGTAACAAATATTTGTTCATTATTTCTTCTGACCTGTGTTACAATGGGGATAGAAAGGATCGCATCCCCATCCTGGTGAAGGTAGAATTATTTGTGAAACATTGTGTGGCAACATTACACAGCATTTTGGAGCCAAAAGTAGGGGAAGATTTTGTATTCCTGTGATTAGAGTCATTGAGGGGAACTTACAAATTCTGAAATATTAATATTTTTCAAGAAAGCTGTTGCCAAGGAAGGAGCAGCAGTAAGCATTTAGCTACAGAATACTAATGAAAGTAGCTCTGCATTTCCAGAAGTTGCAGAAAGAAGGAAAAAACCCCACAATTGATTTTATTTGATTTTTTCTTTTTACTTTGAATTCTCAACTTCCTTGCCCCCCCCCCCCCCCAATAAATAAAGCAGTATTTTTTCCTCTTTCCATCACCTGCTCTACTATACGTCCTGCCAGCAGGAAACTTCTAGGAAATTTGAATGTGACCCTGAACCTAATATCTCCTCCTTTCATAGAGCACTCTGGAGCCTTCCCTCCCCAAAGCAGTTACCAGCTCATGTGACCCCCACTGCAGCCAGCAAGAGCTCAGGCTGCAAGAAGAACAGGTCTTAAATAATTTTGGCTTCTCTAAAAATAGGCACCTCCTCACACCATCCTGAGCAGTACATTAGAACCACTGGGAGCTGCCACTTTTTAAAGTCTGGCAAAATAGGCTGGCTGCCACAAGGGAGAAGATGGGGCGTATGAGGAGACAGTGGTTATGGATGGGGGAGAGGGACAGCTAGCTTTCCTTGGCCCTAGAAGACTATAAACTGAGTAATCTCCAAGTTTAGGTCTTCTTCGGATCTCCATTCCTGCTTGCCAAGAAGGCTCTCTCCATACCCTGGCCTCTTTCAACTTTGCCATAAAAAACTGCACCAGCGGTGAGGAATTCTCCAGCACAGGGCAGAGATTGTGAATATGTTAGCTCATCCCGAGCAGTGATTCATCATTGCCAAAGAAATAAAGTGGCTGGCACTTGTCACCCACCCCTGAGACTCCTTTCCTACCAGACAATATTTAAGAGTAAAGTTCACCTCACTTATTTTCTGACAGTGAAGAACTACACATTTGACTACAGTTTTGCAACCTGGAGTTGCAAAATTTCAGGGGTCTCCAAGATCCCTTCCTACTGAGCCACGCAGGAGAGGTAACATCACATTTTAGCTTACATTCCCCTTTGAGATACTACATTTCACCTTGCTCACACCTCTTTACAGGCCCTGTTCTCTTGTTTTCTTCTTGTGGCACAGGTAAAAATAAAGGTGTTGTTTTTTAATTATGGGTAGACCTACTTCCTGCTTGTTCTTGTTTCCTAAAAAAGGACAAGGTGTTATCACTTTACTCACTTGATGGCCATGTAATGTTTTAAAGCTTATTAGGCTGTCTAACCTTGCTTTTCCATACCATTCCATTCCATTCCATTCCATTCCATACAGGGAAAAACATTATTTAGTAACATACTGTTGAATTGGCACTTGATTTATTGACCTTTACATTAAATGAAATACAGAAAAAAATCTTAACATGTGTTTCTGACCCAGCCCATACTATTTAAGAGGCAAATCATAAATCCATGCTGATTATTCCAAATTATCTTCATATTCTTCATGTATGTGAAAATGTTTTCCAGGATTAGTTGCCTTGAAGCATCCCTTCTCAGGGAGGAAGGTAACACTGATGGGCCTGTAGTTCTGTGGACTCTCCTTTTTGGCCATAAATGGGAATATTAAGTGGCGGTCAAACACTGGAATCGGTTGCGCAGAGAGACTGTGTATTCTCCAACTGTGAAGATATTCAAAATCCATCTGGACACGGTCCTGGGCATCCTGCTCCACCTGACACTGCTCAAAGAGGCAGGCAGGACTAGATGATATCCAGAGGTCAATTCCAACCTCAGTGATTCTGTGATTCAGCTTAAACAACCCCTTTAGTTTGTTGCAGTAGCTCCTGAATATAAATCTTATATAACATTAAGTATAGATGTACTTCATTAATATTTTAGCAACTGCCCTCGTTATCATGTAAATATGAAACATAGAAACACAATGAATTGTTATTGCATAAACATGAGTCATAAACACAACAATTAAGCCTGGAAGAATGAGCATTAAAAGCATTCGGTGTCTTCTCAGCTGTATTTCTGGGTTTATGACATTCCATCCAGTGCATGGCTTTACCTCACCATTACTCCAAGGAGATTCCAGATGAAAGACATAACAAGACCCAAAAGAGATACATAAAAAAAGCATAAGACATCAATGCAACTGGATGGTACCTGCATACCAGCAGCTTATTACTTGTGGACTGTTCTCATGGGCATCTTGATGGAGGTGTGCAAGGAGCTCATCTGCGTCACAGTGGCAGAATGAAAGTACCAAGAGGCTCGTTTGAAAATTTAGCAGCCGGTCTTCAACATCTCAGCGGTGAATGAAGGATGAGGAAGAGAAAGGAAAAAATTTCCTTTCAAAGAGAAGCTGAGGCAGCTTATACTAGTCAATGCTTAGCACAGCACTTCCCAGCATGGGCTGTAATCTGCCACTGTGCTGTAGTGAGTACAATTGCTGGATCACAGTTCACCATTGCTTCTTGCAGTGAGTCACTGTCCAGTCCCAGAAGTAAAGCTCTTCTGCCCCGTGCACAACATACTTAAGAGGCCACTGAGAAACAGATCCTTCCTGAGGCAGCTGCAAACCTCCTGCTGCAATAGCCTGCTGCTTTTCACAATGATGAACCTTATTTCTAAAAGAACCAACCTCTTCTCCTGCCTATCTTCATCCAGCTAAAATGCATTCATTAATGTATGTATTTATTATTATCCTCATTGACTCCTATCTCCCCAACTTGCATCTCTTCTCTGTTTGTTAACCCTTTACACACCGCCAAAAGGGACAGCTCTCTAGAGCAGCTGTCTTTGTTTATCTGATAGAGTCCTTACCACCCAGTACCAGGGGATTTAATCTCTTTTTTGAACCTTTCAATAATATTTATGCTGTTTTTATCACTGCCAAGAGTGTCAAAAAAGGCTCTTTTTAATAACATGTACTTTCCTGTAGAGTGGCTCTTATGAAAATACGTCCTTGTCATTTTCTTGGGACTGTCCAGCAGGAGATGCCAGACAGGTTAATTATTATCATTTATTTGCACAGGAAAGATCATAAAAGTTGTCTGCAGCAGAAAGCACACACTCCCTGTTGCCAGAAAGCAGATGCTGCATGAATAGAGGCAGAAGAAGCCACTTGCTCACCTTGCTGTGATGCTTCTGCCTTCAGGCTAGAAACACCACTTCTAGGAATCAGAAGGAGATTTAGTCATATTGCCTTGTTCTTTCCTTCCCCACTCTGGTGCATCAGCTAAAGAGGGTGCTAATTTTGGGCAGTAACTGAATTTTGCAATCTGTTTTTTTATTCAAGGGTAGGACAGGCCATCAAACCCATGTAAGCCACAGCAAAACAAGCCTCAGGAAGAGCAGATGGCATAAGACAGCAAGATAAAAGCTCTGAACATAGTCCCAGCCTTCAAAGCTACTGGGCATCCTTATCCTTTAATAAATCTTTAACTCAAACCATGCACTGCATTTGCACTTTGTAAACATTAACTTTCAGGTTAAAGAGAATGTAGATGTGTGTGGGTTAATCACTCACTATTTCACTTCATGCTCCTCACAGTCAGAAGTATGACTGAATTTCTAGTTGGTTTGCCCACATAGCACAGACTTCATTTGGTTGATCTAGTCAAGAACAAGCATGTGTTTTTATTTATAAGCTCGTCTTGTATTCAACATCTTTTTGAGAGAAGTCCGTGCTGGTATGCTGAGAATGAATTTTCCTGTGCAATTTCAAGAGGTATGGAATCAGAATTTCTGTGCATTGATAAGCCCAAGGGGCACAAGCTGTATCTCAGTGATATAATGCCAAAGCAGGAAAAAGAAAACACATTTCTGTAGTTAATGGTATTTGCAGCAGGGGTTGGCTAAGCAGATGAACTGCCAAAGCTAGATTTCACAGTCTCTTTGCTGCCATAGATAGCTCTGATCACCTAAACCACCTTCCTTACAAGTATGCTGGGGGACTTTACCTCAAAGCTGTGCTAAAGCACGTCTTTCAGAATGCTACTAATGCTACCCTGAAAAGCCCAAACATTGACAAATCTGCTTTTATCCATTAACTGTTCCAGGCATCATCACTCTCAGTGTTGGGGAACTACATCTAATTTAAAGGTCCATTTAGACTTAGGTCCTGAGAATCACTGTTTATTGCAGCTTTGCCTGACAACTGGAAAGCCCTTACACTGCTCACATATCCACAATTAGCGATGAAGATTCTTCTTAACAACTTCTGCACTGGGTTCTCATGTACGAAAAAGAAACATGTTTTCCCCACTTACTGATCAGATGTTAGAATAAACCCACAGTAGCACAAGTGGATAATACTAAGAACAATACTTTTGGCTACATGTCACAGGCCCTCACCAGGAAGGAGAGCTTTGCTATTGATTGGACATTTGAAATTAAAGAAAATTGGGACTGGTTTTATTCTCTTTCCCCTCTTCCACCTGATACCTGTGTGTTCTTTTCCAGAACCAGTGTGTGTCTGAGGACCTAATGCACAGTGCTGCAGCGAAGCACACCCTAAGGAAAGCTTTACCTCTGCGCACTTTCTGGTAACTTGCCAGCCAGTGACGGGTTCATCAATAATGATAATGGCTTTTTGTCAAAGGAAACTAGTGCACTAAGTCACAGACTTGCTCAACCCTATAAAGGAATCAAAGTAACCAGCATCCTCATAACAGAAGTAAGACAGGAACATGATTTCTAATAGGAAGAGCTGACTAACAAAAGAAATAGAAGGATTAAGCTCCCTTTGCTGAAAAGCAGAAGCAGGTTTTCGATCACTGAAAACTGTCACCTTGTTATCCACTGAGAAATAAGAATTCAAGCTCTGACTTCACCATACCTGACTGATATTGACCGCAGGCTACGACACAGCAGTTCATATTTCATTTGTGACAAATGGAGCATACTGCAGTTGCCTCTGAAAATATAATCAATAATGAAAATTTGTATTAAGGTTGCACCCAAAACCCCATTACTGGATAGGTTTCAGATCCTTAAAAAGCCAGCGGCACCTTTGCTAAAGATTGTTGCGTGTAATCCTGCTGCTACGAGAACAAAAATGTATTACTCAGGAATGTAAGGTTACTGTACACATAGGTTTCCTACTTTTCTGCATGGAAATCAAGAGGGGCAGATCTAGTGGATTTTCAGTATTTAGGACATATTCGTGCTTCTCACTATCCCCCCAGTCATCAAAGTGGTCATAGATCAACCAGAAAGCTCTGCTGAGCCCCTTGGGAAGAGTGGAGGCTCGTTGTTTATTTACTCTGCATCTCACCTGTGCGTGCAGGGGAGGTCTAACACATCTCACATGTACCTGCATGAGCCACCTTCTCTGACACCTCTGGTGCATATGTCTGCCTGGGAAATAACATGGAGAGATCAAATATATCGAATTTAAAGGCACTGAGTAACAATGTTTTGATGTGAAATGTGTGTGCCTGTGATAGACACCAAAGACAGACATAAGGAGAGATGTAGGAAAACAGAGAGACAGAGACTTTAGGTGGTACAGCAAGAGAGACAAAGCATGGCAGAGAAACAGAGAAAAACAGGAAGAAAGGGGAAACCAGAGGGAAGAGTAAGTGTGACACAGGAAAGTCTGGTGTCACAGCCCCAAGTTTGGAGGTGAACCTTTTTTGGGCAGCTGACACAGGTAAGGTGCAAAAAGGAATCTGAGTCTGGCTGCTCACACACTTCTGGTTCTGACAAGGAGCTAGGACTTCCTTCCTGTAAAAATAAATAAATATACCTACGTGTAGTTATCTGCCGAGATCTAAACAAATAAAATGCTTAATCTGTACTAGAGGCCTATTTTAAAACCTACAAACAGGTGAGCTGCAACCAGGGCTTTACCCACTCTACAGCATGCTGAGCTATATTACTTCCCGATTACTTGAAGAGGGCTACTTTGGAAAGCCCCTGCCTCCACATCAAAGACCTGTGCAACCATCTCTTAACGCAACCTCTTACACTACATGGCCTCCCTTACTCTGCAACACTTCCAATTCCCCTGAAGAAGCCGCAGGGGGAAGGAGGAAACTGTGCTAGCTTGCTTGTTCTGCTCTGCAATTCCTTAGGAACCTGAGAGAGCTCAGATCTGGTTACCCTAGGACAGCACTTGACCTTGAAAACATAATTCCAGCTTTCGTTGTCAAAGGATCGCAGAGAGACATTGGTGCTGTCATGAGCTGCATGGCTCGGACGTAGGTTATTTGCTATTAATATTTTGGTACCCTATTTTTTCTGGTTGTAAACTAAATGTAAACTAAGAACCCATTTCATACAGGCATCTCAAAACTTACTCCACTCATGTTTACAAATGCGCCAAGACTTTTCTGGGAAATGGCCTAAGGAAAAGCAAAGTATCCATATTTTTAATAAGTTTGACTGGTGCACCTAGCTGTCACTTTTGTGCCTGATTAGTGGCAATAGGCAGTGTTCCATTTATTTCCTAGCAGCTGCTAGAAGAGCTGCAGGCAGAGGTAATCTGGAGTCTGCAGAACTCTGCTCCCTGCCAATTTCACACCAGCATTTTACTTTCGTCTACCCCCATTTATTATTAATCTCTATTTATATCTAACTCCAGCTCTTAGTTAGCCTTTGCCAGAGGCTTAACCATTAGAGGTGACTGTGAGGAAGGAGCTGAAAGAAGAAACTGACATAAATCGGGCTTTTACTACTCCACATAATTCTGGGGAGGTGAGAAACCATGCAAAGCTTGGGCTATTTAGGAAGACAACAGCTTGCACAACAGATCAGACCAGGTAAAGTCTCTTTTATCCTTAGTGCTAAATATGTAAAGGAAACATCTGTATTGCAGAACTTTCCTTCTAATCATGTTCAGTACCTACTTTTTACACAGCTTTATATCGCTTCTAAGTGTCCACCCATTCTAATTCAGAGGATGTTCTTACATTTCATGTTTTCTGAATCCACTTAGCCCTCAGGCTCAGTAAGACCATGTCACATTTATTTCAAATAAGCATTGTATAAAAACATACCTTTCCCATCAGTTTTCAAAGCACTGCCTTTTAATTTAATATAAAGAACAAGACCACAGTCAATCATGAAAAGACAAAAACTTGATTCACTTTGCCCTCTCCAAGTAAACAATTTTAATTTAAGCAGTAGAATTAACACCACTTCCTTTCTGCTAACGATTTTCTTTTTTTAATGCTTCAAACCTTTTCTTCATATAACGCCTTTCTTTTTTCCCTTTTGGATAGGATGAACAGTGTGTTCCAGGTGAGACAACACCATTCATATAATGAAGGCATTTGATTAGTTTCCAGACCGTTCCTTACCCATCCTTACATTTTGTTCACTTTACAGGAAATGTGAAGCCCACTCAGTGTCACCTTTCCTTTAGAGGTAAAATGAATGCAATTCATTGCAAAGACTGACTGTAAGTTTTCCAAAATGGAGAGAAAGATGTCACACAGATGTGCTGTGTATAAGGTTTCCCACAGCAGTGAGAGACATTCAACTTATTGCACACTTTCCCCAGTTGTTCCCATATATCCGGACAGCCTGCAATCCTAAGAAAGACTCTAGGCTTCAGATTAGGCTTCTGGAAATCCTTCCCCAAGTCTTTTCCAACAATAGTAGCTTCAGCAGGCTAGCCAGTTGTAATATTTACTCTGCTTGACATAAGCATTATTGTCTTTGAGCATCCAATTGGAATAGGAATGTCATTAGGAACTCAGAGAAGTCATCTTCCACTTCTTCAGTGTTCAGTCATAATGAAGGCTCTTCAGTGTTCCTCCTCCAAACCTTTTCCTTTCAGAGAAGCCAGGAATCTAGAGACAGGGAAGATAAGTTGCCATGTCAGAATCAGCATGAGCTCTCTTTAGCCCACACTTGAGTGCCTGTTACCAAGCCAACTGCAATATCCTCTTCCACACCATCTCCAGAGTCAGGACTACAATGCTTCAGCTTGCTGCTAGAGGAGCACCATTAATTAAACACTGCAGAACTTGAGTATGGCTCATTTGTTCCGTGGTGTTCCTTAAGGCTTTTTTGGCAAGGGTTACACAAAAGCCTTAATTTCTCAGGCAAATCCTAAACTAATTAATTACAGATTTCAAAGGCTGTATTTCCCCCCAGATTCGAATGCACACAAGAATTTTTCCTCCATTCATTTTTAAAACTATCAAATAGTATAATCGAGTCCTATTAAAGAGCTGTCTAGGCTTTATGCCTTCAAACCTGGGACAGCAGCACTTCACTGGCAGTTGAAAGCAGTTTTATCAATTGCTGAAAGCTTTAAGAAAACTGTTGGAATAGAAATGGCTGCAACAATACAAAGGATTAGGACTCCTGCTTTTGCAGCCAATCTGTAGATACTGCTTACACTGTGACAATGGATGTTGACAAAGAAAATCTCCTTGAAATCATCAGAGGCTTCTCTGGTTTAACAGTATTTCAGATGGATTTTCAATCCAATGCATCCATGAATCCCCAAAAGAAAGTGATGCGCTGCCTTCTAATACTGCATAAGGTATCTGCCCTATTGGCATCATAAAACTGATTACAGTCCAGAGTAACTTTTAGCTTACTAACTACACACAAGCAGAAAGAGCAGACCCAGTAAACACATCCTCCCAAAGCAATTCTACACTTTCATAGGAAATAGAGTATATTAAAATGGAAGGTGTCAGCCAAGCACTACAAATCATGCCAGGAGAACATTGGCATGTATGGATAGTATGGGACAAAAATGTATTTTACAATCCAAAGTAGACTGCTCAGGTTACACACTTCATTGATAAACTCCAAAAACTAAAGAGCTTTCCCAAAATAAAAGTTCACTAAGAACTCCACAAATTAATTTGCTTGGGGGTTTCAGGCCCAAAACTCAAACACATATGCCAAGTATTCACTGAAGTACTGTTTTATTCATCTCTGAAAAGCAATCATCTCTAAGATTAAAATCAAGCAGATGATTTTGCACTAAGGTTCCTCTCAGGAAAACTGCTTTGGGAATTTAAAAAGGAAAATCATTACAACTAAAAAGTAGTTGGACCGCAGGTAAAAAGTTATCTGCTTGAGCATTTTTTTAATATCAAAATCGCTAATTAAGAGCAACAATTATTTATTTATCCGAGATCTGATTGAAGTCATAGCTGCAAACAATTTGAAACTTATCATTCTTTTCATCCTGAGGAAGTCTACAATAGAAATACCTCAAAACACGAATGATCGAAGCGACCTATTGTAGAAAACCCACAAACACATTGGTAAGAGTTACATTAAGTAGATAATTTCAAATAGTAACATTAAGAGGTTATATTCAAACCTCCATTTCCAACCTGGAATTTTCTCTTTAAATATAACTGTCCACTACTTAAGATTTGTTTTAAGCTTTTGAGCTCTTGTCAGTGAAGTAGATGAAAACAGTCATCAGCAGGCTGTAATCTTTGGCACACAGTCATAAGGAATATATAGTTAATCCTTGGCTAGCCACTAAATATGATCCAATAATAAAAGTAAAAAGTAAATTATGCATCAAAGACAACGAGCACACAAGCAGATTTCTGCATTAAGCTACTATCCTGAGCAAGTTTGAGCTGGCTTCCCGCCAAATCTCTAACACTCAGGGAAAGCCTTTTCCCTCCCTCCCCCTTTAGGCAAAGGGGAAAAAAAACTATAGAAACTGAGAGAAATCGAAAGCAACCGAATTATACCAAAAATACATATTTACATATATTACAGTTATATAGAGTAAGGATATTATGTACAACTGCCAAGAAGGGGAAGAGGGGAAGGGAAAAATGGGAAAAAGGGACAAAAAGGGACAAAAAAGGAGAAAACAAAACAAAATATGCACAATCAAAAAACCTGTTAACCAGCAAAATAAAGAACTAGCAAAATCTCACTACTTCCCTTGAGAAAAGCAGGACAGCCAGACCCGGCCCAGCACTCTCCCCTCACACGTGACAGACAACAGCAGTCACTGCAGGCCTCAGCTCCAGATAAGCAAGACCAACACAGGGACCTACCATTCCCAAACCCCGCCAGAAGAGAGGTCGGTCTCTCTGACTGGCTTATTTATACCTCAGTTTACAAAAAGGAATAGCATGGAATATGCTTCCTTGGTCACTTCCCTAATTCCTTCCTGGTTACAAGCTGGTCTTCAGGAAGGCCTAGACTGAAACTATCCCAATCTCCATGAAAGGGAAACTTCCTTTCACTAGAATGTGGAGAGGAGGGGAGAGGGGAGGAAAAAAAGACATCATGCTGAACTGAAAGAGGCAAGAGCAAGTTTATTTTTAAAAGGCACTAAAAATTGCTTAAAGAAAGGAAGCATTTTGTAATTTGTGACTATTTTTTTCCCTGCTCTCCCTAAGGGGCTTTCAGCACAGCTAGCTCTAATGATACATTTGACTGTATTTTAGTGATGCTATTCATGATAATTTGCAAGTACCTGACAGATATGGCAAGTGTAACCTCGCTACTCTCTGTGGGGAGGTGGAGGACACGAAAAGTTGAAGTGGCTTGCCCAAACCAGAAGTCATTTTGCTAGTTCTTCACCAACTGCGCTGAAAACACTAAATTCAGTCATTTAGGAATTAATTACAAGCCAGTATCATACTCCCATTTTTCTTGTGGCTCCTCTGGGTCTGTGAAAACTACCTGTGCAAGATAAAATACTAGTTCCAGCTGTGCAAAAACAAGCCTTTTCATTGACCTTCCAGAGAGCATTTCTGACCTAAATCTGCAACCAAGAAGCTGACAGAGCTGAAAGAAATCACATTTGCCCATTTCACCTCACTCCTGCAACTTTTACTGTGTTAGCATACTTTAGTATTTCACTGCCGATCACATTACAAATACTTAAGCTGACAAAAGTTGGCCATTCTTCTGTCTATCCAAACCAGCTGTGCTCTCACAGATACAAGAACTCAACTACCAGCAGAGATTATCATTTAAGTTGTATGAAGCCCATGTTTTAAAGAGGATTGTGTCAGCAGTTCACATTACACAGGAAGAAATGAAACAAAAAAGGAGGAAAAATGACAAACCTGATTGCCATCTCTTAAGAAGTATCTCTTCTCTATGACCTGGGAACAACAGAGAATGATCTTAGCTTGCACAGCACATGCGTAACCTCAGATTCCAGCAAATACTTCACATGTGAGCACTGAAACCCATGGCTAACTTGGACAAGGTCTGAACCCACATTCCCTGGTCCAGGCCTATTGCTTTAAGTGCAATGCTCTATTACACATAGGAGTTGCCACCTCCAGCCATTCTTAGAAAGGCTGTGTTATCCTCAACTTCCACATACCTGATTTAGTTAGCCCTCCTGCATAATGGAGGCGATGGTTTGGGTGTCTCCTGCATCAAAGTCATTCCTCCCATTCCCTCTCCGCAGGTGCAGTGGTTCCACTACTACACAGTAGCTCCACTATGTTATGTCCAGGGGATGCTTAACCAGAGCATTCCTTGTCATTTTCACAGTGGACCTTGACGGTCTCTTTTTCAGGAAGGGAGACTAATATGACAACTTTCTTAATTCCTAAAGGTTGCTTTAACCAGGATCAACAGAGCTAACCATAGTCTTGTAACTATACCCGCATTAGTGCCTCAGAACGCTGCAACCCCTCTGGCCTGCCAGACAACTTCAAAAGCATATGCTGAGTGTCTTTGCACACTTGTGAGTTCTTTTTCACTGTTCTGTACAGATCAAGAATCAAATCTTCAAGCAGATCAGCTATTTTCTGGAGGGTTCCAAAAGCAGGCCAGTCTTTGGCCTCCCCATACCTGGCTTGAACCAACTCAAAGAGTGGAATGTGAAAGGAGCAGCTAACTGTTGTTCATGTTCTAATCACAGACTGTTTTATACACAGAACAATAAAACATCATTTAATCAACTTACCTTATCAAAAAATCTGCTTAGTTTGACAGCATTGGATGAACCTGCAGCCAGGTAACGAGGATTGGTGCAATCCTAGAACACATAGAAGACAACAATAAACCAAGCACACAGAAATCAACACAAGGAAGCCACATACCCTTTCCCCTGACACAGGCTGTCAGCTACGGCAAACAGTGTATCTGCTGATTTCTGCTCCGCAGTTACTAGAGAGAAAAAGCCAACTTCTGTTCTGTGAATCAACTGCAGAATCTAAGTAACCCCCTATGTGCTCCACATCCTCCTGCCATCACCAGCTATTCAGTCAGAGAATGATTTGTACAGGCTACACATGAGATCCTGTGTGTATGTGTATGCATGTGTGTGTGTATACAAGCATTCACACAACACGTGTATTTTTACACCCGTATATCCATATAAAGTGATCTTGGTGTTTCATTCAAAAGCAGCCTGTGTCAGAACTATGAACAGGAAAAAGAAAATTTAACTCCAAACCTCAATTCTAAAGCTTCAGTGACCTTATTTAACATCCATTACACCTCCCTGTAGTGAAACAAAGATGGCTGTTTCATCAAGCAAGGGGTACAGCCAAACAAAATGTGCATGCCTCTGGCACTACTGAAAAAATCTCCAGAAGCCCAATTTTTGTCACAACATCTTTACTTACTAAAAATTGGACTCGCTCCCATATAAAAGAAAAACAACACTGGTGACAAAGATACTAACCAAATTTATCTCTTCAGCATTGAAATCCTCAGCCAAGAAAGCTGTTCTGGTCAAAACTTCATTCCGCTTAGTTTCTGGGATCTGATCCAGCTTAGTTCCTATTACCAGCAGTGGAATCTGGTTATCAGCAAACTGTTCACGGTCATAGTCACTGATGAGGGAAACAAATACAATCCTGAGTAAGGTGATGGCCATGTAAGTGGGCACAGGGGCACTCTCAGCTCCCCTGTCCCTTTCAAAAAATGGTCATTTAATTATTAGGGGTCATGATTTATCTAAGTGAGAATGGGCTGTACCTGTTAATTAAGGAAGGGCTTCTGCATCTAAGTCACTACCCAGGAATTGAAAGGAAACAGAAAAGAAACCACCCGAGTTGGATTTCTTCTCAGCACAGATGAACCACAGAAGAAATGCTAACACGGGCAGGAAAGGAACTCCAGTATTGTACCGAGCGCATGCAGACACCAGGGACAGATCAGGGAGCTGGCATCTCTGAACAGCTGAAGTTCCTACATACGTATACTTTTAAAGGAGGGACAATGAAATAAATTGCACCTGTGAAACACTACCCCTTTCCATGTGTGATCAAAGAGGGTTGCAACAAAAATTGCATGGTGTCAAGTTATAAATTCATCTATATTCAAGTAAAGGCAGCCACTATAAGCTGAATTCCAACAAGCTTTGATTCAGATATGAATAACGATCAAAGATAGCCTTTATAAAATAAATAACATTGCAATTAAATGTCATCACAAATCCATGTTTCAATCATTCTCCGCAGCTAGGATAATCAATTGTCTTTCATTTTTACCTAAACCAAGCTTTCTAGAAAGTAATTTTACAACCAACAGCAACAACTCGACCAAGGAATCGCTAGTGGCAGAGCATCTGTCCTTGACAGAAGCTAAGCTTTAGAAAATTAAAACAATTGTGAAGAACCTGTCTGTGGAAAAAGTGGAGAATTTTGCGGTTTATACAATGCAAATCCCCTTTCTCAGCTTCCATGTTTCTACAGAAACACCTGTGTACCAGCACAGGCAGATAAACAATTAATATTTTTCCCACAAAAAGCTACTCCTTTTTATTGCCTTCCTGCTCATGTGTGAGGTTTATCGATGATAAATGTATAACAGGAGCACAGTGGTGCAGGAGGAAATACTTGACAAGATGTTGGAAAGCTAATTATGAACATGTTTATTGAGCAGTTTTTTAAGCTCTTTCAGCCACACTCCTGAAAAAATTCCCCCATCACCGAAACCAAAGATTTATGACGTGAACTTCCTCAGCCCTGGTACATGAAAGGAAAGCCTTTTGGAACACACATGTCAGCCCATGACATTTCCTGTATAAGGACACAACTCAGTACAGACAAAGCCTTCAGGTATCAAGGACTGAACCCACTTTGTCACAGAGGCCTCAAGCAAATGAAGGATGCAGTAAAAATCTCTTCCCTTAAAGCAAGGTCTCTGCTACACAGTTTGGGAATCTACTGCCAGAATGGCCTGATTAGCAGTACAGAACACAAAGAACAGCAACCTTCTTTGATATTCCCAATTTTTTCCTTCCTTTCTTAGAAGTCTAGCCACATCTAGTTTCATGTGGACTCCAAGTAGCCTGAGGGATGAACAAAGACTTCCATAACAGCTTAGAATTACCGTGTCTTAAGTCTGTACATATGTTTTACACTCACCCATTTGTCACAAGAACTCCTGTTGGAGCAACATCTCTGTTGAGTGCTTCCAAAGTCCAGCGATACAAATTCTGGGATGATTTCTTGTTGGTTAAGTCATGCACTAAAATTATCCCTAGGATGAAAGAAAAGAGAGCAAGATGCTATTTAATGATACATTTTTTTTTCTTATCTTACCAAAATGACATCTGCAGGTTTCCAGATATCTGAGAAGGAAGAAAGGGATGCATAACCAGTTCAGTTACAGTGAATGGGTAAGGCTGAAAATATCAGGATGCAACAGGTTTTTTAAAGCTGCTTATCAGGAATTGGATAAGAGCTAAGAGAAAAATCTCATGAAAGGAGGAAACAAACAGCCACCTCAGGGTTTAATCCACAAAAGGCTTGCAGGCATTTCCTAATTCTGCTCTATTTCTAATGATACTGAAATTCTGTATTACTGCAGCAGAAAATTTAGCCTTTCTCTGTTTTACCTAACTGGTAAACATAATTATCTTTTTGTCACACCATCTGAGAAGTCTAAAGGCTTTTTCGTTGTTTCAAAGAGTTTAGAGAGCACCGTTGCTTTCCTGCATTTTCAAGAATTAATGTTACATTCTTGGGGAAGTATCCAAAGGGGAAACAGACACTGATAAACTTTCACAGTTCACCAAAATTATAGTTCAGATACATAAGTTCAAGATTTCATGTCCTACTGGGCTGCTTTAGGATATTTCCTGGTAGAAACATGAATTAATAAGATTTCTTGTATTCAAGATTAAGCTACTAGCATTTTTCATTACTATGAGCCTTCAAAACGTAAACTCTGAGATACAGCCAAACTTCCTAGCTGTGCTATTAACAGACACCCACTTCTGATAACCACAGTTCCTAACTCAATTACCAACTACTGCTAGCAAATTTCTTCTATTTATTCACACCTTCTGCAATATGTGGATGTTCCCACTTCCTCCAGACTTCAAACTATGATTAATTCAAGGACAAAACGGAATTCTACCCCTTATCTGCATCGGGATTCATTCTCAAAACACTTCACAGCCTACAGGTGGAAAAAACTTAGTAATTTGACCTTTTACCTGAACTCCCAAAGGTGCCACCCACTGTACACCCGATCAACAAACCACATTTCCATAAACATTTTCCACTACCCCACATGACTGTGCACAGACTCTCCTGTCAGAGTTCACAGCATATCACAACCACAGCCCTATCTCAAACCAATTATCTCAGTAACAACAGAAAAAGGCAACTCAGCTGCGTGTTCACTCCAGTGTAGGGAGAAAAAGCCTGATATAACATAACCTGGCCTACAGCAACAAATTCTGAGGCACTGCTGCATAACCTGTGAGAAACACTCTCCACCTCCAGACGCTCTCCCTCAGTTATGTTTTTGATTGGTCAGTTCCCTTACCTGCATCACCTAAAACCTGCACAGTTGGTTGCACCAGCAGCAAAAGACTGCGTCAACATGCAAGAAGAGCAGGCAGGACCAACGACTACTCAAGGAAATGTTCCTCTCACATGAAAGCCTGCAAACCAGAGCCTTACTGCCTAGTCCCTGTCCTCAATTATCACAGTCCACACACCAGATGAAGGGCCAGCAAAACAGAAGATTCGCGGTCAATTCAAAAACAAACTGTTCCCAACCTTGTCAACAGCCCAAGAGCCTGCACAGGTGCTGCCACAACCAAACATTAACTGCCTTTCCGTCTCAGGTTTGCAGACCACTGTAAGCCCAGAAAGCACAAGCAGTCAGGCAGAAGGAACACATTCATCTTCTCTTCTTAAATCAAGTCAAACTGAGGCAATTTGTGAGACAAGCTCTAATGGAGAAATTAATCTAATGAAAGAAACAAGAGCCAAGGTTAACTACCAAAGTCAACACTTTTCATATGCAAGCTGCCTAATAATGTATTTTGGGCACTGGAGATAAATAACTCTTATTTTAATGATGTCATTAATTATAATTCAGTTCAGGATTTCATTTCCTAATGGGCTGTTCCAGGATATTTCCAAGTCTGACCCACACTCACTGGCATACCGTGGATTTGGTGTCAAAAATAAATCCATTTTTTCATATACCAAAGAATCTTCCTTTGAGGGCACAATTCAACTCAAGCCTTATTTACAG
This sequence comes from Lepidothrix coronata, assembly GCF_001604755.1. NCBI lineage: Eukaryota > Metazoa > Chordata > Aves > Passeriformes > Pipridae > Lepidothrix > Lepidothrix coronata. The sequence goes on from NW_016690226.1 coordinate 2,890,102, forward strand.
GGGGCCAGTTAACAATATAAGCAAGAGGTACCTACAAACAGTTTTCCTCACAGGGAAGGGAGAAGACAGAACTAGTTAATCACAGATCAAAAATATTTATTGTGTGGGTTAACATGTTACTGAAAGGCCTTCAAATTACTTGGAACGAGAAAAGAGAAACAAACAGAACATTTGAGACAAATTTTCAGAAGCAGTTGTTAATCTGATATACATCTATCTGTAGTGAACTACCCTTGGACGACAAAAAAGGAACAATTGAAATACTGCATTGCTGTGTTCATAATCTTTTATTTGCTCATATTAGTGGTAGAGATGAACTAATAGGACTTTAAGTCACTATCTCAACAGAAGGCATAAGATACTACTTTCTAAATATGCAGCAAGTTGCAAGATTCAATTCTCAAAAATAATCTAACTAAATGAACTATCATGCTAAACTAAATGAGCAGAGGAAAGATGGTTATCGGCATATTGCAGTTTTATGGGAGACAGTTCAAATTTGCCAAGATAGGATGCAACTATCAAAGTCCATATAAAGTCAAATAATCATTTCTCTGCTGTAGGTTTTGCAACCGAACAGACAAGATAATATAAATCACATTTCTGCAGTATACCAGGCCTGGAAGCGTGAAGGTAACATTTATGTCTGCAAGTGTAGCTGGAAGGGACAGTACTGCACCTTTAAAGGCTCCCTGCTGTGCCAGCTACACAAAACTGAAGTGAAAGGCTGATGAAGCTCATCTGCACAGCTTTGCCTAAAATATCTTTAGAGTTCAAAACAGAATCTATAAAATTCTGCCTATGAATGTTATCAGTTTTTTTTCTCCTGTATAAATCAGAAAAGAGAACAATATGACCCTCAGCCAGACTACAGGGAACCCTGCCCCAGAACCAAGAGACGGCTCTTAACAGAAACAGTAATAAAATCAGATTTACACCAAGCAAACTCACCATTTAGCAAGTTATAGAATACTGCTCGTGTGCTTTTCACACTAGTGGCACTACCCACTGAACCTCCAACATCCCACAGCTCAATGTAGTAGGTCTTCTCTTCTGGAGTCCCTTCTTTGTAGTCGTGGATCTGATGAAAAATTCACATAATACATAACCACAGCACCAACTCACAGGAGTCAATCCACACGACACTTACACATTCAGCTGGAAGGATTATTGCACTTGGATAGAAAATTGTAAATTCTCATGATGACACCATTTCAAACCTCTCAAGTGGAAGAGAGATGAAATGAGTCAAGCAGCAGCCACTGGATACCACAGCTCCTATAGGAGATGGAGCTTGGTGAGTAAGCAGTGATTATCCTTTCCATCTTAGTATGAACAAACCTAATGCTTCATGATGTGCTTGGAAAAAGCATGCTGCTAAAACAAATGAAAATTAAGGTCTTGACTTCTTACAGTTGTTAAAACCCACATTGTAGCACTGCAGGACTAGTAACACAGGCGACCACATTGGATTCCAATTGACCACATCTCTTTCCTCTCCAAATTCTCATTCACATCTCAACTGAATTAATCAACCAACAGCTTTTGCCCCTGGATCTGCCTGGTAGTTTTGCTCCACAGTCAAACAGGAATGCTGCTTTCCAAATTTTGGAAATATATTCCTAATCTAGGGAAATGTGTTTCAAGGAGAATGCAGCAAACTGTGGTGAAGGAAAAAAGCATTTATCAATGTCCCATGAGGGCTGTAGGTTGAGCCAAAAAAGTGCTGGATGAATATCCTCATTCCTCCCACAGCAGGTCCTACAGTGAGGAGTCAGGGGGAGAAGCAACCCTTCGGTCACAGACAGTGCCCACAACCTAAACCAGCAAACTGTTTTTCCCCAGTATGTTTGGCTGACCACGTGGCTATTCACTGCCTGTTTCTCAGGGAAACGTGGTTGGAATTCTGTGCCTTCTGACATAAACTGGCCCCCTGTGACTTGTAACTCGCCCGTGGCCACTGCAGCAGGGACAGGGGCTGAGCGACAAATACCTTGTGTGACTGACAACCTGGGAAGGTCAAAACTTGCTCATACAAGTGCTTGGCTCAAGTTGATGCTATTTGCCTTGAAAGATTAAGTGATCACCAAATCACATCATCAAAGCACACCTCTTTCTGTGGCGGTAAGTAATGAAAATAAAATAATAAAGTCAAGGCCCTTCTCTTCCCTTACACTGCGGGCTCAGGGGTACCCAGGGGCCGGGCACGTCACCTACTCGCACATCCACGGAGCAACCCACTGTCCAGGACGGGTTTCCCAGCACCTGGTTGTGGCACAACAGGTGAACGAGAGAAGATTTTCCGACACCTGCAAGGGCACAGAGAGAGAACAACTCCTGGGAGGCGGCGCCGGGGTTATAGACAGCGGGGCCGGGACCTCCCGCGCTCAGCGCTGCTCCCGGCCCCTCAGCGGGTGACGGGGAAGCAGATGAGGGGCGGGTCCCCAGGAGCAGCCCCGGGCACACGGCCTGGGGACAGGGACTCACCGGAGTCGCCCAGCACCAGCACCTTGACCCTGTCCAGAGCCGCCATCTTTACCCTGCCCAGCAACAACTCCCGGAGACTGGGGGACCCGCCAATCGCAGCGGGCCGTCCTTCCGCTTCTCTCAGCCTATTGGCTGTCTCCCTAGCCGCTGGTGCGTTTTTCACTTCTGATTGGTTCAGCTCGCGCGGGGGCGGGAAGGCGAAGGGCCGTGCGGGAGCGCGATTGGCTTGCGTCGCTGTCGCTCCCGCCGCTGAGTCGCGCCGGTAGAGAGGGGGCGGTGCCGCGCACGCGCGGCGGGTGCCGTGACGCCGGGGTCGCGCGCGGCGGTGACGCGCGTGGCGGAGCCGCTGGAAGCGCCGCCCGGAGCCGGGAAGAGCTGGAAGCGGCGCCAGGTCAGTGCCGGCCCCGGGGAGCGGGGTGGTGCCTGCGGCCAGCGGAGGCCCCCAGCCCGGCGCTCGGGTGCCGCAGAGCGGCCCGCGGAGTCCGTGCTCCACGCACGGTGTGTCCGTCTGGGCCCCGTTTTCGCCTTGGCTCCGAACCACCGCCCGCCGCCCCTCCTGCGCTGTCTGTGGGGGCTGCCTCTTTGTCTTGTGTGGTTTGGTTTTTTAGGAGGTACTGTTGAGCTCCTCGTGCCCTACAGAAGCCTACACAATCTGATGTTTAAACCTCAACACATTAAAAGTGGGTAGGGAATGGGAAGCTGTGCAGACACCATAAAGGGCTCTTTGCTTAACCTTAAAGCTTAGTCTGCTGTCAAAAATCTGTACAGTTTGTAATTTGAAGGAAGTTGCAGGATTGTGGACATCTGAGGAGTAGATGACTGGCAAATCCTCCTCATTCCTGTTTACCAGGTTTGGCTGCGGGTTGAGCCCATACAGTGAAACCATTCACTTCTCCAGGTGGGGTTTTTTTGTTTTGTGTAGGGTTTTTTGGTTTTGTTTTTAATTTTATTTTTTTGTAAATTAGTTTTCTTCTGGTCTCACAAGCTCTCTGGTTCCTTGAGAAGTAAATGACCATTACATCCTAATGGCACAGAATTCTTGATGTTAAATGGGCCCAGCTGTCAGGCTTGTGCCATCCCAAGTGGCTCAGAAGGAATGAGGAAGATTGGCATCCTGAAAAGGGTGTTCAGCAGTGCACAGCTAAGGTACATTTTCATGAAGTATAGGTGGTTTAATATTTTTCGGCCACAAAAGGTGGTGTTTCTTCTTTCATCTGTTCCAATGCAGCGTCATCCTCTGATACCTGCTGGTTCTGTTGCTCATCAGACTTTTCTGCTGACTCATTAAACTGTTGAAAAACATAGTAAAAAGGAGACAAAAAAAGGGGAAACATTTTTCTGCCTTTTAGTGGTGTAAATTGGTACACAGGAAGGTCCAGTGAGTGCCAGAGCTGGCATGAGAGAGGGCAGAGCCGTGTGCTTGGGAGAGGAGCACATGGCTTTCTGGGAGCAATGAGGCATGATGGGAGTTGCATTCCTGCCTTCCACTTCCTGTGAGATACAGCTTACTTTCTCACAGGATGCTTTAGGGAATTCTTTTGAACAAGAAACTATTTTAATTAAAGCTAATCAGGTATCTTGCTGATTTGTTTGTTTCTTTATTGCTTACACGCACAGTATATACACATTTGCTACACCCTGATGCACTAAAACTATTATGAACCTAATACTTCCAGAATTTTACGTTGTCTTTCTGGAATTCTCAAAGGTCAGGCAATACCACATAATCTATCATGATGACAAGTGTGGTGTTCCAGGTCTTATTGAATCCAGATGGAAAGCAATTAATGCTTCCTCCTGTCTGAAACTTAAAAAGGAATGCTGGGGCCAAGCCCAGTGTGCTTCAGTGTAATTGTGACTTCCTAGGCTTGATATTGGTGAGAAATGATCTTATTTTTTTCCCTTTAAACAAAAGGGAAACCTTACAACTCATTATGTGAGGATCAGTGCCAACACATCACCAGAATTACACGTGTTCTGCTGGTACACGTTCAGATTGGAGTGTAGATTGTACGAAGTTCTGCTCTCCATGGTTAAAATGTCCTTATATCACAGTTGAGTCAATTTTACCACCACATGGGGAAAGATCACCTAAATCCTTAGCTGTGCTTTCTTTTCTCTGCTCTGTGTTGGCTCTAGTCTGGTAACAGAAATGATTCAGTTGAACTTTTACCCCTTGCCCTCTCTGAAATACCCCAGTTTTTTGTTTTGGCATGTTGGCTTTTCACTTTTTATCAACTTGATTCGCACTGCTACAAGAATAGCGAACTGGCAGAATTAGCACAGAAGGGTGGGGGCTGTGGCTAAAGGCAAGGGAGGAAAATAAAGACTTCTTTATGGGAGGGAGAGTGTAACTTGACTTAAGCTGCAACAGGAAATGGTACCTTCACTCTTGTAACCACTAATTTTGACCTTCTGTAAATAGTGTGCTCCATTTTCTTTAGAGCTACAACTGTAAATAGTTGTTATTGCTCATATGCTTTTGAAGTATTTCTGAATATTTCATCAGTTTGTAAACATGCACACAGGTAGTCCTCTAATTTACTGACACCTTGCTATTGTTTGTGTTGTGTTAAGATTACGGATGTGATTGAGAATTAGATCCTGAGCCTACCTGGTTCAGTTTCTGCCTTGCACAGTCAGACCTTGTGGCCTTATCACATCTGGCTCCATATATCTTAACTTCTGAAATTAGGGGAAAATGCTCTGATTTCAGCCAGGCCCCTCGGCCTTTCTGTGCAGCTGCAGCACAACTTTTCATCCTCAGTGAAGGAGACCCCTTGATATCTGTGACCTCTTGGTTTCACTTTATGGAATGCCAACAAGAAGGTGGGATTTCAGTGAAAGCAGATTGTTCTTTTCTTCTCTAATACTTCAGGGTAGGTCTTGTCATGAAAATACACATTTTCTCATCAAGATGTGCAGGAGCAAGGCTGAGCAGCAGCGTTCCTGAACTCTCCAGGGAATGAAATTCAGTGAACTCTTGATAAAATGCGGGAAGACTTTGGGTTTGCAACTGATGTGGGATAAAGGCAATTCTGGATAATAGGGACATTTTCCAGATCATCCATGCACTACAGAGAAAAGCAAGTAAACGCAAGACTAGAAAATGGGAGCTTCTGTGCTGTATTGTGGAAAGGATGAGCAGTGTCTGAGGCTACATTGTACAGATATTTAAAATGCTGATGGCATGTTTTTGCCACTGAAGTTCTGAAATTTATGCCTTCCCTTGGTGTTCTCCAGAAGATTCAGAATCACTCCTTTCAGCTTAACCTCATCATCTTCTGGAAGGCAGAATTTTAAATTTTGTTAGAGTGAGAGACTGCAAAACTAGGATATTGCAAGTGACTGGTGGAGTGAGATATGGCATATACTGGCTCCAGGAAGCCTGTCATATTTACCTTATTTACAGGTGAGGGACTCTCTTCTTATAATCTGATTTTGATTTTACCTGAAGAAACTGTATCAGTGGTGTAAACAAGTGATTTTTTTTCCCCTTTTGAAAAAAATCGTACATCAGAAGCCTGCAGAAACATTTTCCAGACAAAATGGCAAAAGCTGGTCTCAAAGATTTGGTGAAAAAGAGCACTGACAATAAAAATTAGATATGGGGAAGTAGAGGAAGCACCTTTAGGTGTTAACAGTATGCCTGATAGCCTAAGTTCACAGACAAACCTGCAACTCCAAATTTTCCTCCAAAAGAGATCTGAGGTGTGATAAAGGGTTTGTATACCCAAATGAATCTGAAGAGCAGTCTGCTTCCTTTTTCAAGATCCTGCTTTTAAAATGTTTACTGTGTAAAATACATGAATAGTGAGCCGAGCCATGTTTATGTTTTCTGAGGTAAAATTAAAATAAGTCGCAAAGCTACATGTTAAAACCAGGTGATGTTCATTTGCAGTATTGGATAAAAATTCCTGCTAATTCATACTGGCTGATTTAGGCTTTCATAATTTCTAGTACTAGTTTCATCTACATTGTGGCTTCTAGGTATCACCTTTTTAAGACTTTGTCTCAGTTTTAGTCAGGAAAAGCAGGAAGAAAGATCTAACATCATTAGTACAATTCCTGTTTGAGTTCACAGAAGAATTCTTAAAATCTTTGTACGCAGAGAAGAAGAGTTTAGTTGCTTTGATATTGTGTCAGGAAAGTCCTGACCAGTGGGGATGTTTGCTTGGTTGAATTTCTGGCTTCTGTGTGGTCTTTGGTCCTATCACACCGAATGGGTTTTTTTGCAGTCACTTGCTTTCCTCCTGATTTCTTTTCTGACATCTCCGGTTATGCTGAAGGCCTGTGCCTCATACATTTTACTCAACCTGAAGTACAATCTGCATTTTGCAGAATGTACCCTGATTTTCTTCACCCAGCAGATCTGATTGTTTTGTGTAGCTGTAGGTCTCTTTTTCCAGTGTTGCTTTTTATAGCTACATCAATATTAATTCTTCCATTTAGAACGATTTTAAAAAACCCACAAAAAATGTGTATTTAGGTTTGCTGTCTTACTGTGTTAACACAGACAGGTCTACTTTCCTCCTATACCCATAATACTGAATTGCATTCACGTAATTGCCCAGAACAATTCCCCAACAGCTGTCTCTTTTAATAAAGCCCATATTTAAATTTTGATTGTTTTTGAGTATGATCCTGTCCAGTCTGCTTTATTATCAGGGCTGTCTGTAGGTGCTCACTGTATAGTGGAGTATCTTGGCCATTATTTTATTTTTTCCCCCTGAAAATGTTCCTTGATGTTCATAAATTGTTAAGGTCAGTTCAGATGTTATTTTGAAACGGTTGCACATCCACTGAAACCTTGTTAGAAGACGTTATCATATTTCTTTGCATATGTAATTAATTCAGGCTTGACTTACTGCTTCAGTGGAAGGTGAAATTGTTGCTCAAGGATGCAGTGGTGAAGTCCCCTGCTTATGAATTTTAAGCTGATATTTATGTAGTACTGGATTGCAGCGTGTGAGTTGCATCACTGCATTTCTTGTCTGGTGAAAGGTGGTAAGAAATTGCAACTTAGAGATTAAAAGCCTTGGATTTTAAATTGTGGGCCAGATGTCAGCTTCTCCTAGAGACACAATTTGTTAGACCCTGGCCTGGTGTGTTCTGGCAGTGGTACGTGCTCACTTTTGTGCCATCCTGTGCATACGTATCATGTGTCTTGTGTGAGAACATGATTATGGCGAATGATGTAAAATATGTCCTTCATCCAACCATACAGATCTTTTCAGAGCCCTTGCTTTTGATCAGTGTTTGCTCAACATTCTCATTTTTAGAGCTAAGTTATTTGTGTTCAGCATTGTTGACTTTCATGCAGCAAAGCTTGCTGAGGGTGTTCTTTCAGTGTTCTTTCTTGGCTTTGTTTCTCCTTGGGTTTTTTTTTTCCCCTTTCTTAAATATGACACTAGTTGATTGGCTGTTTCACCCAAAGGCTGTCTTCTGCAGGATTTAGAATTTAAACTCTGTTAATCCATTTTTTGAAGTGGAGGATAATAGGGAAGAATGGTTTCTGGTGTTTTCAGAATGCTTGTATTTCCATATATCCCCACCTGGAAGAAAACTAGTGTTACAGTTAAGATGCCTACTGTTACCTAAGGGCACAGAAGATTTGGACATCACTCAAAATCTCCAGTAGAGCAGAAGAAATAATTGTATTAAAACTCCTGGTCTCACTAGATCAAAAAGAATATTTTCTAGTCATTGACACTAAGAAAGATTATTAAATCTCTAACTATTGCTGAAAAGCAAGGGAAAAGATATACACTCTTAGATCTAGTTTTATTTATTGGTCCCTTATAGGTCTCAGTTTAAGCTGTTTGAGTGCATTATTTGGGAAATTGTACCTTAAACCTGTTTTGAAAGTGTCTGTGGAAATCTGCAGTTGTCTTATTAACGCAGAGAAAGTGCTTTCCATCAGCTCTCAGATGATGTATCCAGAGTGAGATGTGCTTATTTAAAAACACTTTTCTCCTTTCTTTTGTTGCAACTGATGTTCTGAAGGTCACTGTGCCCCTTCAAGTTTCATCGTTGAGTTTTCCTACAGGGAAGTTTTTAGTAAGAGTGAATTGATGAGGAGAGAAGGTTTTTTTGTCTGGTCTTCAGATCAGCACTTAAAAAGCTTTTGACTTTCAAAATTTGACTTATCTCCTGGGGTGCCAGGTTTTGTTTAAAATTGATCTTTACATTCATTCTTTACTGTGCTTAAGTTCTGAGTAAGATTTAATCAATTTGAATAAATAAAGGCTTCTCTCCAGCTTCTGCGTTGACATTGTTTTATAGTATCAGTGTGCTGCTGTTAGATGCAGTCAAAACCAAGATTTATCTTTAAGTGATTGAAAGACTGAAAAAATACCAACAGAATGAAATTGATCTTCAAGGACAATGTCCTATGACAGTATTTAGATTGGGTCTGACTTAGAGATTCAAAAATACTGCATGGTTAAGTCTTGATGGGGCATCCTTTATTGCTAAAGCTTTTACCTTTAATGCAAAGCCCTGTAAAGTGGTCCTTTGTGTGAGATAAATCACTATGGATCTGGCATGCAAAAGAAGGCTGACTGACTCTAGAAGCACTTGTTTCATGGTTAATTCGTGGTGTGATGCACGTATTTTAATTTAATTTCCTTGAAGGGAAGCTGGAGCTGGACATGCAAGCTTTGTTTTCTGTAAGCTATTCTCAGCCTGCATACCAGCAGTCAACAAATGTTGCTCAGTTAATTCCAGTTTGAGCACTGTGAATATCAGTTGTCCCTAAGTTAGAGAAAAAGAAATGCTCAAGCAGGGAAGCATTTTAAAAGAAAAGAATTAAGGTGTTTTTCTTACCTAAAAGGCAGAAAAGGCAGGATGATCCTTATTTATTTAGTGTTAAGCTTCACATTCCACAGCCTGATTGCTTTCCAGTTGCACTGGCCACAACCCTTGAGAGGAACATACCTCCTCAGTGGCCAAAGAGTGTAGGGGGGGGAGAGAAGTAAAGCTTCAGTGGATAATGTTACCTAGAGTTTTTTGAGGGGGCACTGTTTCTCATAAGAAAAAAATCCAGGCAGGCTACTGCAATAAATGATCACAGATTTTTGAAAAGCCTTAGCTGATGGAAGTGAGTCAGCAGCAGCTTGGTTACATGTAGAGTTGGTGACTTCAGGGAGATGTCTTAGTGTCAAGAGCGTAGAAAAGTTCTGTAATGGTGTTTGTCAAAAATCCTATCACGGATTTTGTGACAGTGATGAAGAAAATAGGATACTTATGCAGATCCTTTCCTCTGCTGTCACTCTCTGCTTTCCTCTGTTTGATAGACTTGAATATTGGGGAGGTCCATATACAGTGTCTGAAACATCTAAGGGAAGTGAAAATTGGGATTGGCAGAGGTTTACGATTTTTTATATTAGTTCATGGATAAAAACTGTGTAGCAATGATGAACAAACAGAAATTAATGTGTGGGGTTTTTTTTGAGTTGAAGGAATCTTTTGCTTAAGAAATAGTTATTCATGTCCTAAACCAGCGTAGAAGAATCGTAACTGAAAAAGATGATTCAAAGTTTTATTTGAAGTTATCTGGATGTACAGCCTTCTGAATGGGTATTTCAAAAGCACCTCTAATATTTCATTCTTGTCTTGAATCTTTTATATGTGGAAATCCATACATTATGAGTGGAGAGGAATTTTGTTATTGCCAACAGATGTATAGACTTGAAAGAGTGGAGAGAAAATGGGGAAAAGCACCCTTTGGAATGACAGTAACCCTTTGCACCTTATGGAATTCCTTCTCTTTTTCTCTTCACTGGACAAAGCTTTCTGCTTCAGAAGAGTTACTGCTCTTAGTTGTCTGCTGGCTAAATCTGGTAGGGTTGACAATATGAGGAATTCCTTGCATATGATTCTGTACATGTTCCCACATATGTCACAGAAGCATGTAATAGTCATGACCATTTGTGCCATTTGATGTTAAGCCAAAGAAAAGTGAAGTGAAAATGCAGTACTTGAAAATGATTGTCTTGTCACAGACAGCCTGGTAAGTCATGGTAAGTGACTCAAAAGGTACTTTGTGGAATACTTTTTTTGTTTGTTAAACACATCATCTCTTCATGTGCACTGTGTCTTGATTTTTGTTTTCTTTATTGTGCTATATTATTCATGGTCTTTTAAGGTCTGAATGTGGGACCCTGTAAATGAAGGATCAGTCCTTTGTAAGGACCTATTTGTTCATCTAAAATCAAGGCGGAAGTAGTAAGCTGTCCTAATACAGTATATCTGCCCAGTGATGTCTGAGGAGCAAAAGCAGGCAGGGCTACTTACAGTGTGACAAGTGACATCAGCTGAGGCCACAAGACTACTCCACTCTGGGGCTGTCTTAGGACCTTTCTTGCTGTAGCCTTTTTCTGCTTCTCCCAGGCTACAAGCCTCAGCTGATCATGAAGCTGTCTTCTGGAGCTCAGCTTCAGGACAGCTTTGCTACTCCAGCTGTGACTGAGTAGAAATGAAATCTGCAGTATGTTTTGGTACCAATTTCTTGTGTGCTTTTTAAAAAGTTTTCCATCATTTTGTTTTTAATGAGAGGTAACATAATTCTGTTTCTGTAGCATTGGCATTATGAACACCTAAGGAGACAGTACAGGGCTTGGGAAAGAGAAATGGAAAGCACCTCATCCTTTTCTTAGCTCTAAGTAGGATAAATAAGAATTTCGGAAGTTAGAAGACTAGCTAAGAATCCATCTGCCTGTTTTTCATTGCAGTATACATGAAGCTCAAGATCTGAACCTGCTATGACTGACCCAGACGTCGTCACTGAGGTCCCAGCAGCTCTCAAACGCCTTGCCAAATATGTGGTGCGTGGCTTTTATGGCATTGAACATGCTTTGGCTCTGGACATTCTCATCAGGAACGCCTGTGTGAAGGAGGAGGACATGCTAGAGCTCCTTAAGTTTGATAGGAAGCAGTTGCGGGCTGTTCTCAACACTCTCAAGGGTGACAAGTTCATCAAATGCAGGATGAGGGTCGAGACGGCTCCGGATGGCAAAACCACCCGTCATAACTACTACTTCATCAACTACCGCCTCCTGGTGAACGTGGTGAAGTACAAGCTGGACCACATGAGGAGGAGGATTGAGACGGATGAAAGAGACTCCACCAATCGCGCCTCTTTTAAATGTCCCATTTGCTTCAGCACTTTCACAGATTTGGAGGCCAACCAGCTGTTTGACCCCAGGACAGGTAAGAGTACAGGTAACAGAGGGCCTTGTTTCCTCCTGTGTTTCTAACTGCTGGACTTTAAGGAGACAGTGTCTTAGGAGAATTCTCTTGAGTTTGGCCGGAGCTAGAGGGCACTCTGTTTCTGCAGGTGGTAAATGTTTGAGCAAAATACAAAAGTAACGTGTACAGACTTAAACAGTCTGTGCAGACAAATAGCAATCTTGGTAAAATGCTTCTGATTGACAAGCAGTAGAGTGGAGGTCTTATCGCAGTCGAACTCAAGGGTGAATCAGGCAGTCTGTCCTTGTTAAAAGCTGATGCCTTTTCACTATAACTTGGTCTTGCCTGTCAACTGTAAGACTTACAGGTAGTTTGCAGAGTGCATATGTATAGTTAATTTTAGTGTGCAAAAATTTTTTAATTTAGAGATGGTCATGCAAGGAGTGAGTTGTTACTATTTAATATTCTCCTAGCCTAGTGCATTATACTGCACAGCCCTGTTTCTCAGTGCAAGGCAGTCTCACTAAAGTTAAAAGAAATTAATTACAGACTTGTTTGTGGTTGGGAGTAAACAAGATTCTTTTTCAAGTGTGAGTCTCAGTGGAAGTGCATATCTGTCTCATGCATATGAAATAAGAGTTTTTTCTGGGTGTCATTTTCTAAAGGGGCAGTCCAAATACTTTGTGCTTCTATGCCAGGGAAGAAAAGGGAGAACACCTGCAACTGATGAGATTCTATTTTGCTAGTTTAATCTGGAATTATTCTGTGGGGAAGGCCAGGGGGGTTGGGTGTTAGGCTTCCACCTTCTGAATAATTTTCTTTTTAATTTTTTCCTTTTGAATTCTATGTCTTGGTCTTTTTCACAAAAATAAAAGGGCAGAAGTCAGGAGAGCTCTCAGAAACCTTGGATTGTGCTGCTTTGTGTCAGGTAGCATAATGAGAAATGGTAAAAATTGCCTGTTTAGCAGCAGTGAAGCTTTTAATTTAGGGTTGCTGATGTCTAATCTGTTTTGGCGAAGGGCAAACACCCAACAAATATTCAGCCAATCACTTTCCCTCTTTTCTGCCTCCGAAGTTCAGAAGCTGTGAAACTCCTTTGACTTGAACAACCATGAAAATGATATTTAGTACTGGAGCAGCAGAATCCACAAAGTCAAGTAACAGTTGTTGATGAAATCCAGCGCAGCTCTGTGAGTAGAAGTTGCTTCCTTGGGGAGCACCAAAACCAGCAGTGCCAGCACAGAATTTCTGTGCTCCCCACCAGGTGCAGAAACTCTACGTTGCTCCCTGCAGTTCATGATCATCTCTGGCTGCTACGGATGCGTGTGTACAGGGGAACAGTGCTTCTGCAGCTTGCATCAGCAAGGAGAGAGTAGAGAACCTGTGCAGGGAACATACATCGTGGGGAGTGTGAGACACTGATCCCAAGGGCACCTGTAACACTTTGCAAAGGCCTGTGGCCATTGCCTCCCAGCCTGTGTGGGTGGTGAGTTCCAAGAGCAAAGAACTGGCTGTTGGGAGATGCTGAAGGCAATGCTGGGATTTGGCTTTGACAACAAGGCCTGTGCTCCAAGAACTGGTGAGGTCAGCCAAGGGTTTGTCTGCAGTACAGGCACTGGCTGTGTCCACAATGTGAAGTCATTCACTGGCACATGAGATGTCTTACAGTTTTGCTGATGGAGGGAAAGATTGAGTGCTGTTTTCTCAGCAGTTGGGTTTTGTCGGTATTTGTGCAAATAACAAGAGAGCCAGTTTACCTTATTTTCAATAAGAACATACTGTCTAGAATTTATGTGTCTTCTGTTTATCTTTTAAATCAATGAAAGCTTCATCTAGATAGTGCACAATGATACTGCATTTCTCGAGAGCTTTTACATGGAATACCAGTTTGGATAGAGCTCTCTAGTTACTGTTTAAGGTGTCAAACTCTCTCCAAACCATGAGACAGCTGCTTGTTTTTGTTCTGGGTGAATAAGTGGCCAATTTTGTTTGGGTTTTTTTAGTGAGGACAGTGAACAGCCGTCCTTTTCCAAGGATGTCTTTAGCTCTTATCAGTGCTATACATAAACCTTTCCTGCTCATTGAAACTCATGGCAGTACAACTGCTGAAGGGATAGCTGAAAGCCACATAACTTCAGTCACGGTTGACCTGAGCTGCTCTTAGACTGCAGCTATGTTGATAAAATTTTGCAAATTAAAAGGCCTTCAGGGCCAAAGTCTGTTAGTCCATGGAGCAGGTAGGGCATAGAAGGCATCCTCTGCACCAGTGTAGACCAAGCTGCACTTATACTGAGGATCTGTTGTTAAAAAGATACTCTGTTTCACTGATCTGGTTTTTGTCCTTGTTGTTTAGAAATGGGTATGATTCCGATGTCCTGTGTTTTCTTCTGCTTTGCTTTCCTCTTCCCTAGCTACAACTGAAATGCAAACTCTGAGCTATTGTTGTAGAATGAAAGAGTTAGAAGATGTGCTTAGTGCTCTTTCCCTTCCTTATTAGTGATGGTGTGGTTTCCAGAACCACTCAATGACTGTAGTTGTTCTGTTGGAATTTGTGAATTAAGAGTGCTTGTGAAGAACCTGTCTGTAAGTTGTGTGTGTAGAGTTCATTTATTTTTACCACAGCATCTGCATCTGTCTCAGATTTAGCAGAGTTACCTGTCAAGTGGCTCTTTTTTGGCTTTGTGCTTTACTCTTTATTCTGAATAATGTTGAAATAAACTGAAGTGTTTATTTTTTCATCAGAAGATGTGGTTATTAATGGTTTGGGAAAGTAGAAGTGTACCTGCTGAGAGAAAATAATTGATAGTAAGAAGGATATATTTTCAGGGTGTGTAGGTACAGATGTGCTTTGGTTGCTGTTCATCCAATTAACTGGGAAAAATATTTTTAACAGAGTAGCATGTTTGCCACTAGGGTAAGTTTAAATGTAGATTTTTAAATAGTATAAAAGTTACTTTGAGAGTGTGATCTTTGTTTTGAAAAGTATTTTAAGATTTTTCTCCATTCCTTTTTCTGCCATTCAATATCTCAACCCTAATAAGCTCCAAAAACTTACTATGCTGTCAGAGGTTGAACAGCCCTTGTCTGGTACTTGTAGGAAGTTCAAGGACAGGAATTGTGTAATGTTAAAAAACTGTGAGATGGTAAAAGTCAAGACGATGAAAAAACTGGAGTTTTCTGCTGCTTCAACTCACAAAGGAATGTTTTGAAAAGTGAAAAGAAACCAACGTTGTGCCGGAGGAGTCGCTTGGTTGTATGAGTAGTGAGTGCCTGCTGGCTCCGAGTATGGCATGACCAGGTCATGGGTTGTAGCCCCATCTGTTCTAAGTGAGGAGCTAGAACAGATCTCCAGCTGTCACACTTTCTCCTCAGTGGTGGTTTTTACTGTTGCCTCCAAAGAAGCAGTATCAGTAACCTCTGGTTTTAGAGGCAAACAGCCTGGATGCACAGTGCTTTCATTTTGCAAAAGTTTGCAATGGAAACTTGTAGCAAAGCTGAGAAGAACTTTCTGATTGAAAATTTGCAGATTTGCAGTTTGCCTATTGACCTGACAGTGCCTTTGAACTGGTGCAGGCTGGGTCGTTATGTGCTGAGCAGGCAGTCCTTGCCCACTTTTCTTGGTGTTTTGTAATCTGCAGGAGGAAAAATACTAATGCCGTATGAATGAAAAGTGTTACTTCCAGCTTTGTGTTTCAGATGGGATGACTGAGGATGGAACAAGATTGTAGTTTTCCTGGAAGATCCTAATATAAGCACTTGAAATACAAATCATTGCCTTTCCCTTGTGCCGTCACCTGCTGTCTGCCTGTACTCTGGTATTTCATCACTCTTGGTGCTGCATG
>NW_016690226.1:2906399-2961665 GCF_001604755.1 Lepidothrix coronata
CGTTGGAGTTAACTGTCAGATTCAAGGTCAATTTGAAAATTTGAAAGAAAGTATGTGACTAGAAACTTCAAAAGGGAGAGTGGGGTTGAAGTGAAGGAGTGGCAGAAATGAGATCCCACAGTGGATCACACTAATTCATCCCTGGATTTCTTGAGGTATTCTAAATACCGAACTGTATCAGGATACTCACCAGTGTAGCAAGTGAATTTGATGTTAGAAAGAAAATACAAGACTAGATGAAGTATTTTTTCCTCTCTTCTCTTTACCTTTGCAATATAATTTTTATCCATGTTTGAGTTTCTTTGACTTGTTACTGTGAAGAAAAATATTTACAGTTGATCTCTCTTATGTACATCTGTACATTAAGTGTCCTCACCATAAGATTCAATTAGATAAGGTGTGAATAATAGTGGAAAGAAAAGGATGAAGACAAGTGGGTAATGTGAATTGGTAAGATGATGCTTGTTGGGATGTTCTTAATTGCAGTTGTAGTCACTGGAGTCTTTTGTTGCTGTTGGAAGTCATAGCAGTTAATTACTTGCCTACTCTTCGTCCTCCCACAGTTTGCTCTTGGTTTGCTGAACGATTCTGGGTATAGTGGTCTTACTGTTCCTGAAGATGCACTGTAATGTAACACACTGTGTATCTGGGTGCCTTTCTTGTTCTGTGTGCTGATATGAAATGTAATTTGGGAAGAACAAATTGAAGGCAGCAATATCAGTTTTACAGAAGGAAAGATAACACCTTGAATATCATTTGAACCCCACTTGTTTTACTGTCAGCCTCTCACCCGTCGTTTGTGTACTTCATAACAAAATCACACATAACGTGTTCAGAGACTGGTTTTCGGTACTTATCACAAGGCACCTTATATCACTTTAAGGCAGCCTGTGTGCAGCTGAGCATTTGTATGGCTTGGGCCCCCTTACTGAGATTAGAAATTTGCCTGGTCTTTGATTTTTTTTTGCTTTGGTCTTATGCATTGACTTCTAGAGCTACTGCCTTTTCTTCTGAATGCTTGGCTTCTCACTTCATCCCCAGTGAGTTGTTCAGGACACATCTGTCTTCTCATCTTGTTTTGAATTTCTACTTCCTCAGGCAAGTTCTATGTGAGCTTCAAAACTTCCTCATCTGATTCAAATTACTTTTGAGCCTGTCCTATCTGTTTTATCATTTTTTTTCTTATGCTTCCCCTTCTCCCTTTTTGCCTTGCCCTTTCTTGGGAAGCTCTTGTGTCCATTTCTAGTACCTCTCCTTTTGCGTTCTGTCCCTTCCAGCCATTAGAAAAAATAAATCACTTGGAGCTATTTATTCTATATATTCACACTATGTGGTCAGTCCTATTTGATCTTTATGCTGTTGATTCTTGTCCTTCAATTTCAATGATTTTCAGAACAGGCATTCTGGATATCTTTGTCTGCCATATACTGCTGTGCATATGCTTTATGGTACTACTACTACTGCAGCAATTTACAGCTTTTAACCAGCCAAAATGAGGACTTAGTCTTTATGTAAGTTGGCATACAAAAACTTCCCTTGAAAAAGATAGGATTCAGAACAGTTCTGTGTTTAACAACTTCATGTTCTGTGAAGTCGTGTATTTTTGTTATCATTGTTAGCTTTCCAAGTGTATGAAAACCCATCAGTGTGATTTTCCTTGACTCTACAGGCACATTTTGTTTGTCTGTGCTGCCACTGAGAGCTTTTGGCAAACACCAACAGAAGGAAACTGTCCATGCTCTGCTTAGTTTTTCTGTTTCTATTCAAATTCCTGGCAAAAGCTGTCAGCTTTACTCTCTGCTTCAGCTTTGATAAGGCTTGGAGCCATAGGGAAAGGAAAACTGAGAAAAACATATCAGAATTAACGCATGTTTTCCTAAAAGTAAGGCTAGTCTGTAGAATGGCTTAAAGAAATGTGTAGGTTACATCTGTAACTTGAACTCATTCCCTGCAGGTTGGGCACCCTGTCTGAAAGATAACCAGCTGGTGTAACCATGGATCTCTCAGACTGGTGGAGAAATAGGTGAAGCCTGTGCTGTGTGGAATGTCAGGCCAGAGGATAAGGCTGTTGCCTGTAGAATGCTGGCTGGTCACTTCCCTGTATTCCACACTGACCTCTGGCTGGTGTGCTGTATCTCTTAGATTAGAAAAAACTATCTGATAAATGCGTGCCCTGGCTTACAGTATTGATGCTTTTTTTTTTGTCTGCAAAGGGCATTTTATTATTAGAAGTGCAAGAAATAATTGCCCTTCAAATAAAGGTTATCACTTTAACTTTTCTCTTGGCTTTGCAAATTGAAATAGATAGCAGCAAGAAGATCTCTGTAAAATCTGAATATTGCTGAGCCATTTACCATGATGAAAGCTGGACTGCAGCATTCCTATCTTTTTCTCTAGCAGCTTGCTGTTCTTTTGAAAATACCAGCTGCAAAGGGTGTCATCCTTTTAGGCATGGGCATCTGTAAGTCAGATCGAGAGCTCATGGAGAATCCTGTTACTTATATTGCAGCCTCTCTGCTGTTGGATGCAATTTGAAGGTATAACATGCTGGCTCAGTTGTATTTTGATGTAATCTTCTTGGTTGAAAGAAAAAACACCTGCCTATAGATCCCAATGGGTTTCCTTTGGATATTCCCACTGTCTGGTTGCGTCTTTGTCTGCTTACTCTCTGGCTTAATTTGTCCACAGTAGGACAGAAGGAATAACTCTGTCAGCTCAGAGCTGCTGAGGTTGTGCATATGAGCTGGAGCAGAAATAGCTTACTGAGAGAGGAACTTCTCTTCAAGTTTTATATTGGATACATATTAAATCATCTGGCGCTTCTGAATTTGATGCATCTCTCATGCGGTCCATTTTTTGAATGTTTAATTTACCTTTTCAAGAGAAATGTCTTTGCTTAAAAATTATGTCACAGTAATTTTAATTTAGTTCAGCTAAAAATGGTCTACACACTGAGATGAATGAGCAACTTGGTGTTCCTCTGTATAATATAAAGTTGTTCTGAAGGTGGTGGTTTGGTTTTTTTTAAAGACATTAAAGATTAAATTGTTCCTCTTCTCTAATTGCAAACCCAGGTCAGTGGGAAGGGGAAACTGTAGTATGACATGTATGTTAATGTTATTCTGAAATGTAGAAACAAATTTTGTTGGTATCTTTTGAATTTTCTTGAGTTTACTACTCAAACTATGACCAAGAAATAAATACATATAGGCAGTTCCACGTACACATTGCAGGCTATGATCAAGTTGCTATTTCACAGCTGAGTTACAGCACTACTTTGCCCTTAAGAGCACCTTGCATGCCTCATTCTCCACTGATAACCTGCTGTGGCCCCCTGGCAGAGCTTATTAACTTGTATCCTGTACAGTGCTCTAGAGAAATGTATTTTAAACTGCTGACTGGGCCCCTGGACTGTCTTTGTATAGCTGTACTTGGTCCTTGGCCAGAAAAAAACTAGTGTCTTTTTGGCTTTCAATTTAAGATCAGAGTAATAGAGCTGGGTGTGTTTTCTCCCAGAGTGCAATCAGGGTAGAAGTTAGAGGCTCAGGTGTGCCCCTCCTGTACAGATATATGTCTCCCAGAGCACACTGCAGGTCAGGAATGGAGCTTGAAGAGGGAAATTCTGTTGAGCCGTATTGGCTATGGAGGTAAGTGATTCTGCTGCTTGAGGAACAAACTTTTTTGCCATCTAGAGTTAACAAGCTTTTTTTGCTTGATAAATATGAGATTTGGGAATGCAGAAACAGGAGGGTAAAAATGGAAAGATTAGGAGATGGCAAGTGCAAGACAAGATTCATTTTAGAAGATAAGTAAACAATCCACTGTTCCACCTAACCTGTATTCTTCTGTGAGAGGCAACAATAGGAAGAGGCATGAAATCTACTTGGTGAAGATTTGCACTTCAAAAGGTTTGGCAAGGCTTTTAATTCCCCCCACCAGGGATGTCCAGGAAAGGCATTTCGTCAGAACACAGCATCCTGTCTGCAATGATTAAAGGAAATCTGGGTGTCAGAAGGAAACAGGCAGCTGCTTTTACAGAACAGGAGAAAACTCAATAATACAAAACTGCCCTGATAATGCCAGTCTAAAATTGCATCATGGAAGAATTTTCTCTCTTTGCAGTCAAAATTCTTCTTCCTCCTGGGCTGCTTAATAGTTTTATTCATACTCCCCTGTTTGTTCTTGGGGACTTAACATTAAGTTAACACAAGTGTCTAATAATGCAGGCTCTTTGGTTGTGCCTACAGGTGGAGCTAAGGCAGGCTCTTTTCTGGATTACCTTTGCTGTTAGTCTGAAACAGTATGATCCATTTTACTGACTTTAGGCTGAGAAAAAGAGTTAAACTTCTCTGCTTCTGAAAACTTCTTTTATTGACAAGTAGATAAATGCATTTAGCAGTTTTACTGCATGATTTGAGTATATAAGTTCTAATGTTCATGATTAGGGGAATACTTGAATACTGTAGTTTTAAGTTGCAAAGAAAAGATTATCAACTTCTGAGTGTAATTCAGTGGAGTTGAGAGTAGAGATACCTGCTTTTTAATTTCCATTATAATTGCACTGAGCTGGTGAAACTGATTAAAAAAGGTTTTGCTTATCTACCCTGAAGCCTAAAAAGCAGATGTAGGATCTTGCAGTGAGTGGAGGACAAGAATGTAACTTAACCATAAAAGACAAAGGATTAGGTGATTTGTGAATCTTCACTCAAGCTGAAACGGAGAGATGGCAGTCTCAGTGGTTCTTCCTGCTTTGTTAACAAGATCAAATGAACATATGATTATTGTTGGGAGCAGACCACATCAATTTTAAAAAAAAACAAACCCCCACATTTTTCTCATACAAGAAGACAGTAAGAGGTGTAATTAAATTGACTGATATGTATGTCTGTCTAAAAATATTGGTGTAAAAATCTTTAAAATGTCAGAGAAGCTGATGAAGAAAGAGGAAATAATTCTTGCCTGCTGTATGTGATGTTTTATCTGCTAAACCTTTGGGCTTGACTTGATCCTTTTTGGGATTTTAAACTATTTAACTCAAGGAAGTCTGTGTGTGCTCAAGACACAGTTGAGCTGCTTACTATCAGCCAAATACTTTATGTGATAACTGAATGTCGGGTGTCCAGACCAGAATGTTTTTGCTGAGGATCGAGTTCCTTAGTCCTGCCTGTAGTCCTCCCTCTTGGCCAGGGGTCTTGCCACTGGTAAATGGTTTGATGATTCATCTAAATCTGCCTGGAGCTGGAAGTTAATGACCCACAAAAGCAGTAACTTGTAAAGCTGACAGGAACTAGTTGCTTTCAGGCAATGAAGGCTGCTGTGCTTCTCAGCAGTTTAATATTTGCTTCCAAAATGTAATCATAATTGTCATCCAAAGGTGTAGTGTACATCCAGGAATCTGAGTGTTAAGGATCTGCCACCTTGTGCGTTGTCAAGACTGTACTGTTTGCAGTCTAATGCAGGGACAAACACCTACAG
Organism: Lepidothrix coronata; assembly: GCF_001604755.1. Classification (NCBI taxonomy): domain Eukaryota; kingdom Metazoa; phylum Chordata; class Aves; order Passeriformes; family Pipridae; genus Lepidothrix; species Lepidothrix coronata. The sequence continues at coordinate 2,911,875 of NW_016690226.1, forward strand.
TTGTGGAACCAGAGAAGGTGTGACTAAGCCTGAGCTTGACCTGTGCCGACATCAGCATGCAACTTTTGGATCCTCCTAAATAAATGTTCCTTGGGTGACTCTGTCATTTAGATACTACAGCTTAAACTTGTGAGTTGACAAACTGGGAATGAGCTCCGGAGACCCCGCTTCTGTCTTGTACTTGCATGGCTTTATGACTTACTACTTAGGTTCTCCATCTTCAAAATGGGAAATGTATAACACCTTTTCTTCACACTTGCTTGATTTGTCAGGTTAGACTGCCAGTTTTTGAAGCAGAATTTTTTACTGCGTGTTATTTGCAGGTCTCCAGTTCGGTGCAACTCTGAGTCTCTGTATCCCACATGAGTAGGACCAGTGCCTCAGAAATACCGATAAGTCTCTGCTGGTCTTCAGCGCTGTTCCAGAATGTCATCTTTATATTTAACTAGAAGACAAAATGATAAACAAGTGTTTACAAATTTCTGAGGTTCTTCTGCCTTTCACTGTTCTCTTGGATTTAAGGAGATTTTGTTATCTTTGGCAAAAATGAATCATTTATACCCTGCTTCTCCCTCTTCAGGCTACAGGTGATAAGTTATATCACAAATTCAAGTTCATTGGAGCACTGCCGGTCTTCCACTTATGAAGAAAAGGAATGAAAGCCTGCTTCTCTTAGCCCCTTTTTATTTGAATTTTAATTCATTAGCTCACTTCTATCAAATCTGGTGCATTTCTAACAGCAAGATGCAATTTACCTTGGAGTTGTGCCAGTTCTGCTTGCTTTGATAGAAGCGTTTGTGGCACGAGTGCCTACTTAAGGAAAGGGAAAGCAAAAGCAAGTAAACAGCACAGCAGGCCTTCTATTCGAAACTCCCTGTGAGAGCGGAAAGATTTGCAATTAATGTCCGTATGTTTGTTTATAATCAGTTTTGAAAGGAGCATTAAGACCCTCTAAGCTACTGAATGCTGAGAGACGGGAAATAGGCTTTGGAAATCTGTGTCTGAGCATTCATTTATGTAAGTTGTTGTTTTCTTGTCAGATCACTGCCTGTATCAAAATTTGTGTGACAAAAAATTTCAATTAAACATTTACTGATTTATTTTTTTAAGGCTACATAAAGTCACTGTCTTTAATGTAATGGCAGTGTTTGCTTACAGGTATGCTATACAATTCTCAGTGTCAAAACATTGATTCTTCAACTTGTGATGACTTTTCATTTAAGATCTGCTCTCAGCTGTGGTGCAAAATGCTTTAATATATTTTGTGATAAGCCTTTTCAGGTCATAGCAGTTGAAGCTTGGAATTGGCCTCTTACTCGGAAGTTACCTTGTTTGAGAATATCCCTAGTGATACAGTTTCAAGCCTAGGCACTCACATTGATCTTGTCTGCACCAGTCCTTGTAAGTGCCCTAATATTGCAGTGTCTGAATGGTGATAGGACGTAATTAATTTCATACCTCTTCTGCCAATCTAAAGGTGCCTTTGTAAGGCTCACATTCATCATCTGTAGGCAGTGTAGAAAGTAAAGTGCTGGTATGGGTGAACAATAGAAAAAGCAAGATGCTTTGGACTTTAGTAAACATCATCTTGTTGACTGCTGACAATTTCTGTAGTTCTTTGTAAAGACAATTTCTCATTCTGGTTGTGTCTTCTACCAAGAATTTGCCACCTATTCCAATTTTGTCTCACTAGTACATTGCATATACGTACATGATTCTGCATTCAAAATCTTCGTCTCTGCCCAAGGAGAATTCAGAGTATTGCGGTTTGGGATTGCAGTGATAACAAGTGATTGCTTTTGTGTCTGCTTCCCATTAGAAGCTCTTCTTTTCTTACTGTAGCAGGTGATTTGTGCAGGTGCTAGCAGAGCAAGGTTATGTGGTTTGAGGTTTTGCTTTTGTTTTTATTCTCTGTTCACCTTATTTTGTCGTAGCTCTAAGGCAAAACATCCCTTGGTTCCTGTGCATTCACATGGAACCAGAACAAATTACTCCACTCCTTAGATTGTTGTGAATGAGGCAAAATTCTTTTGGAAATATTTAGGAAAGTTGGAGCTTTTTGTTAAAAGTGATAGGATCTTGGATTGTGTAAATAAGGAAAGATCCTTGATCTGTGTGGGAAGATAAGTTTTTGATGGAAACTTGCTCTGTAAGAAAGTATGTTTAATACAGGAATAGAGAAGTACTCATAATAGTATTTGTTACATTTTTGGAAAATGTATACATTCCAGGATGCAAAGGAGAGTAGAGATTTATTGACATTGGACTCTAGCAGTTACTGCAGTGATGAACATGATATATCTAAACAGAACAGTACTGGAGCTTTCTGGCTTTGATTGAAAAGGAGCGAGCAACTGATATTAAAACATCAATAAATTAGAATTGTTAATGTGGATTTGCAGCTTTGTTTCTTGCTTTTGTATGGAAGCATCTGACACAATCTGCAAATGCCTTTTCTTCTGAGAAGAAAAGCAATATATTGTTTTTCTGCAAATGGGTTTACTGCCTTGTATGCTGTATCAGATGCTTGCACTAAGTTGTATTTTCATGCATATTATTAAAATATGCTGGCACCTATTGGCAGCAAAATTAATTTATTAAAAAGAACTAATAATTGTGTCAGTGATGTTCTTCTCTAATGGCAAAACCTGACAGTGTTACAGTGAGGTCTTTTGAAGGTATATATGTATGTAAACTTTAGTTGAATGGATGTGTATATGATGTGTTCCTAACTGGAAATACTTTGGTGACAAACCTAGAAAGAGACTCTGAGTTCAGACTTGTAAATTGTCTTCTCGGAGAAAACCTGAAAGGCTGGGATGTTGTTGTTTGTTTTCTGATGTCACAATTGGAAACTGTGGAACCTTTCATCTGCCTGTGCTGCATAATATGAAATGTAGGGTGGCACTCTTCATTTGTTAATTCTGCTAAAATAAAAATAAAATGCAGCTCAGGAAACTGATGCAACTAATTTCTGTACTCTTTTGAAGACTTTGGAAGGAAGCCAAAATTAACCTCAATACTGGTTTTGCTTAAAAATAAAATGTATTTGCAGAACCTTTGAAAATGTTCCAGTAATAGAGCTTGATCAATGGGAGAGAGGGAAAGAGGTTCTTCCTAAGGATAGGCACTGACGCTAGACAAGGTATTCATCTTTCCTAAACTTGAGCATTTACAGACCAGACATGGACACTCAAGTGGGCTATAATGGAGCTTCTTTCTCTCTGCTGCCAGTGAAGGGAGCTCTGCTCCTATTAGCCCCTATGTCCTTGTCTGGTTTTAAGTGTCTTAAGTTCCGTGGGAAGAGCCCTCTCTACCTGTCATGTGCACCATATAAATGCCAATTTCATTGTGTGACTCTGGAAGACCTATTAAACTGGCACATGTTAAAGTTAAGCTCACATATGGTCTGGTGTGTATTAAACTTCTATTTTGTAGGACAATCCAATCCAGGAAAGACATTGAACTGTCCTACAAAAAAAACAGGTTTTAGTTTTCATTTAGAACGATTAATTAAAAAAAACTTCTTGTTTATGAAAGCAAGATCTTATCACTTCATCTTAAAATGGTTTTTATGCTAGTCATTATTATTCTGCTGTGCTTTATTTTGGTATTTTAAAACCATCTATCACAAATAAATATCTTGACTCAGATTCTGTACAGTGTTTTGAATATGAAGGTAATCCTCATCTGTACAATTTTTTTTTCACCCCTGAAACTGCTTAAAAGAACAGAGGATCAAGAATTTTACTGGTTTGAGTTTTTTTAGTAGTGATCGCTTAAATGAATTCAAGCTGGATTAAGCTCTCTTCCAGCCCGCTTTGAAATCAGCAAGTTCAGTCTGTCCAGAGTCTCCCAAAGGGGTAAGTGTGTGCCTCCCAGCATACCTTGTGAGTGAGCGTGCCAGGAGCAATAGAAGGAATGCGAGGATCAAGTATTTCTCATAGGAATCAGCCTGCAGTTTTATACCCTTCTTTCAGCCTGCATGTGTTGGAGACTGGGAAAACAGAACAAGAGCATCATGAGATGTTCAGTGCCAAGTCAGACATGAAATACTGTGTTAAAGTAAAACACACTGCTGTGACTTTCACTTAAACAGGTTAGCAGATGGGCTGTCAGTCGTGAGTCAAGCACTGGTGCAAGTGTTTGCTACAATCCCAGCAAGAAAGGCATTCAGGATCTGGTATTGATTTAATTATCAGTAATAGAAACTAACAAGAACTGTTCTGTGGTTCACTGGCTCTGTGTGCAGGACTCTCCTTGTTGGGATCACTACTGTTCAGATGAGGCAGCCTGTGTTGTTCGTTCCTGCAGCAAGGGAAAGGTGTATCCTATCACTCAGCTCTCAAAAGGTTGCTGTGCTTGCAAGAGGGCAGTTGACCTGATCGTTTGCAGTGACTCCAGTATCTTCTAAAAGAGCCAGATTTTCTGTCTGTGTGCAGACTGTTGCATGGAGTTTGGATATTGAACCAGTTCTTTCTGGTCACTGTTTTTGTACTGCTGATGGATTAGTTTCAGTAAGGAATACAGGGCTCCAGAGGAGGTGTGGAGTTTGGTACCCTTCAGTTGCTGTGACCCTGGCTTGCTGGCTTTCAGCGTAAGCGTAGTGGAAAATTGTGTTCAAAAATTGGCAATCTGTACAATTGATTAAATTGTACAGAAGAAAGCCTGAAACGGGAGATAAAGCATTTGTTTGAACCAGAACGATGATGCAGAATCAAATTTTCCAAGGAAAGATGTTGTTAGCAATCTTATTTATTATACAGCCCCCAGTGGTGGGAAGGAAGTTCTGTTTGAATTTCTCATACTTGGTTGTCAATTTTATGTTTGCGGCTTTAAAAATGTTATGTATGTTTCTTCTTTGAAAAGTAGATACAAAGTAGGGAGTGAATATACAATAAAAATATCTGCATTTCAGAATATGCTGAAGGTTATTTTCAGACAGAGCTGCAGGGCTAGAAGAGATAGCCCATCATCCTGTTATGAAGCAGAGTAAATTTAACCTCCATGACTAGCATATTCCAGGCTTCTTATCATCAGTTTTCTCAATACCCTAACCTAAAGGTTTTTTTACCCCAAATTAAATCTGTGAGTAATCTTTTGTGTGTATCTGTGAAACTGAAGAACAGTTTGTCACCATTTTCATTACTGTAACATACTTAATATCCAAAATTTGCTGTTCCCTACCACCACCTTCTTAAAACTAAACAAGTCTGTCTTTCCAGTTTTTCCCTAATTAAACACGTGTTATGCTGTGTCATTTTGTTCATTTGGAATTGTTGCAGTTGGTTTCCATGTTCAAGTATGGGATCTGAAGCTGCACCTGGTTTGTCAGGAGAGATATTCATGGGGAAGAATAAAGCAGGGTAACATACTGTTGACTCATGCTTTGCACGACATAGTTATTAATATACATAGCAGCCAGATTTTCTCTTACTTTCCTTGCAGCACAACAAGGTTGGTTCCTGGCTTTGTCCTCTGTTATAAACCTGAGGGGTTTTGCAGTGTGCTGCCAAAACAACGATCCCCTTCCTTTTTTTTTTTTTAAACTCAAGTGTTACATTTTCTGCCTGTCTCTGCTGAATTTCATAATATTTATTTCAAGCATTTCTCTATTTGGAATTGCAGTCCTGTTTCCTAAAGCATTTGTAACCCCTGCCCTTCAAATTGTGAACTAAATTCACAAAATTTAGTTATCTTCCACTCACTAGAAAATACTGTGGTCAAACCCTTGCTTTGTATGATTATCCCAACTGATACCAAATTATTGATACCTATTCATTGAGAATATTTTTCAGTTGTGCATCCTCCTTATTGTCAATTCACCTTTAGCCTTTCTCCCTGGTTTGCTTATGAGGATGTTTTGCAGGACAGTCCAGCATCAGATTGCATCACATCTAATAGCTGTTCTTCAACATTTATAATGACAAGATCTCCAGGAAGACAAAGCCAGGATATTCACAGTGGTGCCTGGTAGGAGGACAAGAGATGATGGGTATAAAGCAAAATGAGAGGGTCCAGCCTGATACAAGGCCTTTTCACTTCAGGCAAGGTTGTCTAGAGATGTTGTGCGGTCTCCACGTGTAGCAGGGAAGGATGCTGAAACTGAGACCAGTACACCATTGAAAGCTCAACAAGACAATATTTATTACCAAGAGGTGGCCAACAAAACGAGAACCCGAGAGAGACGAAAGGGGAGGAAAATAAACCCTCAGTACGACTCCCCCTCTCACTCAGATGTTGCTTACAAAGTTATCTTACTGACCCCAGAATGCCTAGAATTACCCATAGCAGAAGCTGCATTCTTGGAGTGTCGGCAGCCTCACAAGATAGCGGGCGTCCCCGCAAAACGCAACATTGTCCTTTGATGTGAAGCTTGCGTCCCCTCCCAGCACGACCTACCTGTTTTTAATACAATTAACTAGTAACATCTGCCTGGACAGATGTGGCCAGCACTGCCCAACCAGAGGCCTTCGGTCCCTCCCCCCTTTATGCAAGAGGTATCTCTTCTGCGCACACGTGGATACCCTGGAATTTCCCCACACCTGTGTGCTACACCTTGGGGGGTCTTTCCTAAATGAGTCTGGGGGCTTACTTCATCACCCTCCTCTTCACTTTCTCCTTCAAATGCCCTTGAAGGACCATCAGCAATAGTGAGGTACCAATTAATTATAGTTTATACAAGATGCTTCCTTCAAGGACAAAGTTCTCGTTTATCAGTGCTTGTTTTCTCATAACTTGGCAGGAAAAGAATAGACTCTCACAGGTGGCTGGGCCAACCACAGACCAAAATTTTCAACATTTAATTAAGCACGAATACACCACCCTTGGAGGGGTTCAAGACATGAGCAGTCAAGTCTGATTGCCCTCATTTGTGCAAGAGGCTGGACTGGAGACCTGCTAAGGTTCATCCATGTTCCTGTTCTTTATCAGATCTTTTCTTTTTGGCCTTTGTGTTTGTCCTTCTGAGATTTGGACAGTTCTTTATATCACAGACCCTGCTTTCAACAGTTCCCTGTTTTCTGTGGGGAAATCATCATCAGATCTTGCTGATGATATATCACGGATGTTTTACTCATTTTACAAGGTGTACAAAGCTTTAAGCTCCACCCGATTTCTTTTTAAGTCTATTACAATGTGACATCAGTTTCCACATATGACATTGTCCACCTGCAGTTTGCTGGTGACAGTGGCACTTCTGAGCAGTGGCACAGCCACGGTGACCCTGTGATTGCCACCTCCTGGACTGCACTACTGTACTGAAAGTGAATGTGAAGGCAGCGAGCAGGGCCATGCAGTTACAAAATGAACCTGTTCCCTGCCTTATGACTTCATCAAGCCTGTGCTCATGTCTTTCCCCGCCTCCCAACTCCCTTCCCCTGGAGATGTAACATCTTCCTGCTCCTTTTCGAAGGAAATTAACGAACCGAGCCCATGCTACCCAAGGGATGTCATACATTAAGACTAACTGGCACCACAGCACAGCTCACGTGGGACAGTGTCTGTCTGTGATCATTGCATAGTTTTAACTTTCAGAGGCGAACTGAAGTGATCAGAAAAGCTTTTCTGTGTTGAAACTTTGGGTGGGCCTCCGAAAAATAGGCATGCATATTCCCATCAGTGACTAGTCAACATACATCACTTTCCCCTAGTTCTCCTACGTCCTTGGACCTTATCAAACTTGCCCACAGAACTGAAAAACCATCAGGCATTCTTTATCTGCTGGAAGAGAATAGCCAGTTGCCTGCCCCTATGGTGAAGATGCGGTTTTCCTTCATCTGATGCTGCATTTATCCATCTGTTTCCTATCCACTGGGATGCTCAGGGGCATGCAACTGGGTGGTCCCCCCTCGGCTTCTGACAGTGACTCGCAGCACAAAACTTCCAGGGGGAAGGCTGCCGTTCCTGCCACACTCTCCACACTGGAGGGAGCAATGACTGGTTAAAAATAAATTTGGGAGCAGATGGTGAGGCAGATTATTGTTCGTCCTAGGGCGATGATGATGATGTGCCAGCTAACTGCTGGTTGTCTATCAGAATTAATCAGGAGCTGTTGTGGCACATGATCAGTGAAGCCACTGCTCCCCCTGAGAAAAGGAAAGGAAGAACAGAGAAGCAGCTCTGTAAAATAAATTGTTGGAAAAGCAGTTGTTGTGAAGATATAAGAAGTTTCTGATGGAGAAAAGACTACATAAAAAGAAAAACTGGAATGTGTTTAGGGTTTGGGTTTTTTTAACGTACTCATGCTCTTTTATCCATCCGCAGGCGTGCTTGGCTTCTGAAAAGCACCTGGGAAATCTTGATCACCTTCTTGGATTTGTTTCTGAAATTATTTCTAGAATTGTAGCTGGAATTGTAAATCATCAGAAATAAAAGCATTTAATGGGTTAATAGGACCCTCACAAGCACTCTCTATATTGATAGTATGAAACTTTATCCATGAATGCCCCTGTTTTGGATTTGTGATCCATGCCCAGAGGAAAGGACTTGACACTTGCAATGCTCAAAACACTTCACAAATTTTAATTCTCTATATACTCACAAAACAGACCAGGTGAAAGCTGACTCAACCCATTGAGCTGAAAGGCAGTATCAGAGTTTTGAGGCTTTAGCAATCTGAATGGTAGTTTATGCATGTTACCTTTATTAATTTTTTTCTTTTTCACTAAAAAAGGTTAATAAAATGGTGTAAGAATTAGCAGATGATAGATCAAATTAAGAAATAAAATAGGACATTTTTGGATACTGTTTTGTAATGAAAATCAGCAGTAAATTTTGATCACTTAGTCCACTTAGATAACTTGTCAGTCTGTTTTGTTAGTCTAGTAACATTTGTTAGACCAAATTTCTTAATTTGTATCTTCAGCTTCTATTGTCCAGGCTATCTGTCATGGCATCCCCTTTCAGACTCTATCCAGTCTGATGTCCAAAGATATGTTTTACTGGGATGTGATTTATGGAAAACTTGTGCTTTGTTTTGGAAGATATTTTAAGTGATATATTAAATATATCATATGCAAGATATATCTAAGACTATCAGGTCTGTGCAGTCTACCTTAAAAATAGCACATTCTCCACAAATATACATTATGCAATACAAAAATTGGAATGAAAATGGTTATTTCTTTACATTTTTAATCTGTTCTTATTTTATACTTTCTTTTAAAAAGGTAGTGCTCTTTTAGGTTGTAACTTAATATGAAGTCTCTGTATGTAACAGTGAGTAGAAAACAAGGCAAGGCTGAATTAAGCTGCTCCAGCTCTTATTTTTTGGGTGATGTAATTTGATATGTTAGAAATCAGGTAGAATGGCATAAAGAGAGATAGTGCCTCTGTACTCAAAATTTGCAAATTCAAGGAGGTTTTTTATTTCTTTGTCTGGCATTACTATAAGCTTCATCAATATCTCTCTAACAGTTTCATGAGTAAGATGGCAGATCACTAGTGGGTTGTCTGCAACAGCAGTAATCTTTAAGTTAGGAACACTGTTAAAATAGTCCTGATACTAACAAGTCCTTTTCTGTTGCTTGGTGTTGCAAATTGTAAGAATGGAAATAAATTACTTTACTGGCTCTTTTCTTGTTGTGCATAGGTCAGACTGAATTGTAAAACTAGTCTCGCTGGCTTTGTTTCTGTTCAGTTCTGTGTGCTGCTGCAGGAAGGTCAGACTGTTCCTATTTTCCATCCCTAGCATCTGAAATGTCCTTTGTTACGTATTTTTTTAATAAGTGAAACAATCTCGGGACTCAGTTGGTTTCATTATCCTTGCTCTTCCAAACTGCTTGTTTTGGTATGCAAGTTGCTGGAGTGAGGGGCTGGTTTAAACAAAGTTATGTGCACATGGGGTGGCTTGCCCTTTAAATCTTTTGAAGTGGTTGGATGCTGGTAAGGCGAGGTTTTGTACAGACCCTGCAGTGCGGAGGTGCCTGGCTCCATTGGTGTGCATTACTCAGTTTTACCGTGAAACCTGTGATGAGAGACTGCAGTACAGAAGGCAGAAATTGCCTGTAGCTGTAGAGATATCTTTCCTCCAAAAAGAACATTAGCACCTCCTTTCCAAGCAGGTAGTGGAGCTGAGAGTGTTGGGAATTTGGTCTTTGAAGGGTTGTTAACAGAAATCCAAGTTTTTAACTTAAGCCCATGGCACCTTAGACTGTTTCAGTAGGCCAAGCTGTTGTTTTAGTCCCTCTCACCTGTGTGGGCCCATGCCATTCCCATGGAAAGGGATACATAAGGTCATTATTTGGAAAGGTAAAAAGTACACCTCCTCAGTTGCTTCTTTCCCTGAGGCACTGTGGGAGAGAGCTACCCAGACCTCAGTCCAGGCTTCACAAGAGATCCTGCTCCATATAATGGGCCAGCATTTGAGCAGCCTCAACAATTTCTCCTGCATGTTTTGCCTTGTGCCCTGTTATTCCCCTCCCCTAATTTTTTTTTCCAACATTTTTATAGTCCTAGCTTCCTTTCATGCTCCAGGTTATCTTCTGGCATCTGTGCAATTCTTTCACTTGGAATCTGCCAGATTATTTCTGTCCATGGCAATTCTGGCACCATCCTGCAGTTTGGAGCTCAGCTCAGTCCCAAGGAGCCTCTCTTTCCATTTGTTCTCCCTTCTATTTAATGAGAAAATGGGGTTCTTCCTGCCAGCTCTGCGAAGCACTGCCCGAGCTTTCAGTGCCACTCCCATTACTCTAATGGCTGTGCATGGACGAGAAGGGAAAAAGGGTGGTTAAGCTCTAAGTGCTGTCTTTGGAGGAAGCTTTGCCATCACACTTCTTCGGATTTCTCTTCATTCTCTTCTGCCAGCTCTGCCCTGAGCCCTGGGTTATGTGCAGGTGGGATCTGGCTCAGCTGTAATCCTTTCCCAGCCATGAGAGGTGGCCCTTTGTGCAGCAGTACTGGGACCAGTTTGGGCTGTCTCGTGTGGTGTGTCATTTTCTCGAGGAAGAGGGGAAAGGTATTTCCTTTGAAAGTGAAATATAAAGACCTTTTGCACAAAGGAGTTTTTAAAAGGCATAGCATTAAGGAAGAAAGAGAACAGTGGGTGGCATGACTGTCCAAAAGAATATCTAAAGGTACAAAAAAGAATTCATGGGTATTCCTGTTTTCTTGATGGCAGGTAAGAAGTGAGGCTTCTTGTGCTAAAATGTGAGAAATACGAAAAGAATCAATAGGTTTATACAAATGGTGTGTAAGGCACCTGTTAAGAGGTGGCACTTCCAGGCAAAGGGTATGTGCAGAATTCAGAAGGTGATCTGTTACCTTTTGTATGGATGAGAATACAATTTAGTTGAGTAGAAAATGTTAGTTTGCATCATCCTGCACATTCCCAGTAGGAAGTCAAGTGGAGAGCGGCACTTGTTCTTATCACATACTGTTGTATATTTTTGCACTGCTGAGGCACCTTCAAAAGCTGCAGGGTAGGAGCATAATCTCTTACACCAGTAAATAGCTGGTGAATGTTGCCCATGAACTATTTCAGACCTTCAGAAAGGAGGAGGGTAATATGATGTCTGTTCTGATAATAGACTGTCTTTATTCTTAAGTAACCAACATCAGAAAAACCTTTGTTTGTTGTGAAGGGCCTCCAAAACCTCTTGGAAAAGAAAAAGGGAAAAGCAGACTGAAGAACAGCTTGTCCTGTTGGTGTTGGCCCATTCCATTATGTGAAGCCATTGAAAATGAAGCTGGAAACAATGTGCTTGCTTGAGCTCACTGCCCTGCTTCCTCTTTCTTGCTGTTGCCAGCTGCTGCCATCCCAAGGCTTGAAATACTGGTGTGGAAACGCATACTTTCAACATTGGCCCCACTAGCCTTTCAAATACTGTCTTGGGACCATGGTTTAAGGATTTTGTTCTTACTCTTTGTTCTTAAACAGATTTTGTGTGTGTACATGAGCAGATTTGCATGAAATGCAAAGTCTCGGCATCCACAGTGTGTTCCCTTGGGTACTCTTCTTTTTATCTGGAGTTTATTAGAATGAGGAGAAAATGACATTTTACTTTTTTTTTCATTTTTTATTAATTTCTATTGTTCTCTGTTGGTGGCCCTCGTAGCTTTGTTGGGGAAAGCTCATGTAGGAATAGATTTTTCTTGCTACACTTTAGCTCTGAGGAGAATTTGAAAGTAAAGGATTTTAAGTTGTTGCCATTTCTGAGCCACCATCTATTGAATTTGAAGCCCTTTTTGACTATAAGTAGCATAGTAGTTGTGCCACAGTTGTAAATCTCTCTCCTCAGGGAATCTGTTGTATGATACTAAAGGGATTTGGTAGTGACAGAGAACATAGAAGAACAGATCTCCCTCAGAAAATCAGAAGTGCTGGGGTGGTTTAACATAAGCTGCCAATAGCTCCATTGGTTAGAGCACAGTACTAATAATGCCAGGATTGTGGGTTCGATCCCACAATGTATGGGCCTTTCTCTTAAGAGTTGGACTTGATAATCCTTGTGAGACCCTTCCAACTCAGAATATTATGTAATTCTGTAAATGGATCTCAGGCATGGGGAAAGTATTTTCATGTTTGCCATTGCCTGAAACAGGGCAATCTGGAACAAGCCTCTGAAACCTTTTGTTTCTCTAAATGCTTGAGATTTTCCAGGAAGAAAAACACTCTTCTTATGTATTTGAAGGTGTTGGCAAGGGTGTCTTATCTCAGCAATTTCTCCTTCTATTGTTAACAGCAGGGTTCATTTTGTGCCGAGAGGTTCCAGAACGAATGCCGGACACTATTCTTGGCCATCTGTAATAACATTCTAGCACCACCATTTTTCCAAATTATGCCTAAAATAATGTAACTGCCTGAGTAAAATCCGCTCTGCAGCTTAACAGAGAGACCTTCTGTTTCCAGGACTGCCAGTCCCTCAGTTTTTATACATTTACACACTGCTCTCAGGAAGAATAAATAATACATGAACATATGCACTGGCTAAGTGAAATTTCTTTCTGATTATAGTGAGACACTGCTTAATGGCAATTATAAAATATAATTCTTTCATCTTTTGCTGTTCCCACTGTGTATTGAAGAGTATGCCTTTATCTTGTTTTTGTTGTTGCTGTAAGTTACCATCTTGTTTTTATTTTTCAAACAAATTGATCTTTTTTTATGTGTTGGTGAGTTGCAGTTTTGAAACCTCTTGAACACATTTCTGGCAGAATTACCTCATCTGAATCAGAAATAGTGCTACTGCATAAGTGCCCTTAAATGCTGTGGCTGCTACATCTATATCACGATAATAGAAGCTTTGAAAGGAAACTGATTGACATTTATCCCAAATGAAATGTTTACTCTCTGTTTAATACCTGGTGGGCAACTCAATACTCTGAATCTATATTAAAGAAAAATAGTTAAGAAGCATTATTAAGGCTCAGGTACTCAAAAGTCAGAACTATATCTTGGTGTGCATGTATTATGAAATGGTGTTGAATTGTATGATGAAACACTGGGTTTTGCACTTAGAAAAAGCTTTTTCAATCAGCCATTTTCAAAGGCTGATTTGGAGGGTAGAAGTATATATGTATGACTGCTTCCCAAACCTGTTACACGTGTATGCTAGAGAGTTGAATGCTGTCTCAGGAACCTGGATTTTTTCCTTCTGTCTCCACCACACAGTCCCATTTCATATCGAACAGCAGGTCAAGGAAAGCAAGCTGTTTGCAGGTGAACAACCATTGCTCATTCTCTAATTTACAGAAACCTATCTTAAAACCTTATGGTCTGATACTGAGAAGTATCAATCTCATAGCTGTTAACTCAGTAAGAGTTGTACTAGAATATGTACAGACCTGAGAAAAACTGGATCTAGATTTGGGGCATATAAAGTTAAAAGGAATTTTTTTCCTTCATTGTGGAGTCTTGATCCCATTTGTAAACAGTAGATAATGCAATTTTCTTAGGTATTCAGATACTATGGAAAAATTCATAAAGAGATGAAAATCTCTCTTCAGTTAACAATATTAGTTACAGTATTTGTTCCTAGTCCCATTTTTAGCTGAACTGCCGTGCTTGACATTTTATAAACGTGCACTCCACATGCTTCCTCACTCTTCTGAGGCAGAATCGTGATATAAAAGATGTTTTAGCAAATTTCAGTCTAGGATCTGATAATAGGATATGTTAGGCAGCCTGTAGTATTGGTCATTGCTGTCCCTCCTGCCCGTAATCCTAATCGTATGTACCTGGTAGTGCCTCTTCAGAAAAGGAAGAGAGGGATAGAGAAGACACTGTACTTTCTTAGCCTGTTATTAGGCGAGCTGTCACTTTTGGGGGCAGGGTGCTGTATTTAGCAGTCCATGTTCACATCTGCTCAGGCCTCCTACGGTGAGTGCCACAATTTGGGTGCAGTGCTGTTTGCAGGGTGCTGTGTACTGAGCTTCAAAATACAGCCACTGCACTGACCATCTTCTCCGGGCAGCACTGTCCTGTGTGCTTTTCAGTTCTCTGCTTTCAGAGGTCACCCACATGTTCTGCTCTGACCAAGGCTACTCATCTCAGTCGCAATATACCTTATCTTCTCTACAGTTAGAAATTTTAAAGCGAATGGGATGGAACCTGATCCGTTTTGGGTTGCAATAGCAAAGCTGGATGTTTTATTCCAGAAGTGGGGTTAATGAATCTTCCCAAAATGTTGATACTTTCTACACGTGGTCCGGTGTTTGTTTTCATACTGTAAGAAGCTCTGAAAACAGGGTCTGCTCTGGGCTTTCCCAAACAGGACTAATATAAAAACTTGCACTTTCTGTGTCACATTTCAAGAGAGAGTACTGCAGTCAGCCCTGGTCTGTGGAGGGTCCCCAAGAGCTTGAGATCCAGTGGACCATGAAACCTGTTTCAGAAAGATGAGATGTGGCATTATGTTTTATGTAACTCACTATGCTCTGTAACCAGCTCTTTTAAAGCATGTGTAGAAACACTTGCAAGAGAGAATGGTATATTGCTGTGGTGTTCAGGAGACAGATTATGTTGGTGAATTTCTCTATTTTTTCTTAAAGCAGCTACATTTTTGGAAGTTGAATGTGAATACGAATGTACTTAGGTCTATAGGTTTCCAGTAGAGGAAGAGAGATGGGGCCAGGGAAGCACTACCTGATAAAATTGACAGGAGACTCATCTTTCTATGTGGCAGGAGTGTGTTTTCCACTCAGACACACTGAGTTGCTTTCTCATTGCGAAAGTGAGAACAGTTTGATGAGGGCAGAGAAGTCTGTTTAAGTTTGGGCATCACTAAGGAACAACAGCTCCTACTGTCTTATCTGTACTATCATTAATCCAGTTAACAATCAGCTGCTTTAACAATTAGCTCTGTTACTAGCTCAGTCTATTAAGATCATTAAAACTCTATTTGCTTCAATTTAACCCCTCAGGTTTCTATTTCTAGTAGGTAAGTATCCTTATATCCTAAGGTAGATTATGTTATCTTAGCTAATGATCCGGGTCTGTTGTAGCCACATGGCCTACTATTTGTGTCTTTAGTGATTCACGAGAGACATGCCTTTAGGTGCTGTTTTAAATAGTCCTCTAAATCTTGAAAATCAATGAGAAATGAAGGGAAGTTAATTATAATTTGTACCAATAGCACTGTCTATTACATAGTTTGCTAAGTATTTCCATTACATGAGTTTGGATCGTTTGTGGAGGGCAGGCATAGGAATTGCTCTGTGATTTTTGTTCTGTTCTAAACTTTGTCAAACACTTACTGTATGCTGAGTTTTTCTCATTCTGTGCATCTGACTAAATTTAAATTGCTTAGGAAAATTGAATTAAAAAAAATCTGGTTGTATTGAAGAATGAGCTGATGAGAAAGTAGGGGAGACCAGAGAAATGTGTATTCTTTTGCCTGTGTAATACTGTTCTGAATGACAGGTTGTGCTGTGAAAAGATCTTCCATCTCTCTGGCTTGAAACAGGAAATTAGTTTGATGACCAGGGCTCAAATCAAGAGGCAGAATTAACTGATCTGAGAGCTGGGGGCAGAGAGGCACGGGAATGGGGAGGGGTTGAAATTGGAAAAAGAAGCCCGGGAAAAGAAGAATGGACAGAGAAGTTTGAGAAGTGAGAAAAGCCCAGGCTTAGAAAGCAGGACTAGATAGACTCGCTAGCAGGGAGAATAGGACCTTCAGAGAGGGGGAAAGCCCAGAACTGGGATGGGAGCAGATGGGAAGAGCTGAGTAGAAAACCTCAGGCATGGAGCTAGTGGGTAGGATAACAGGTTCCACAAACCACTTCTCTTTTAAGAAGCTAGAGCAGAACCAAAGCTGTTTCCTTCTCATCCTCCCTTTGTTACCAGAAAGCAAGCTGGCAAGGTATCCTGCTCCCCCTGCAGCACGGGCAGGTCATCATCTTCCCAGGTGGAGGCCTGTGCAGAACTGAGGGCTCCAGGTCTGCAAATGAACCATATGGCTGTTGGCACATCACATTGTGGGAGGCATTCGTCTGGCTTCCTGTTGGTAGGAACCTAGGAAACTTTCATCCTTTCCTCGGGGTCTTAATACTCTCATTTTAACATCAAATGAAGCACTCAGCATTAGGGAGTGCTGAAACTAAAGCTGCTTGTGCATCCTGTAACTTTTTCTCTATGACATGATTCTCTACCACCACCCCAAAGTATGCTTTGCTCAATGAGAGAGAGGAGTTGTGTGCATATAAGGCACTTTTTGTCTGGCTTGCTGAAGAAGAAGGAAAAATGCACTGTGAGAGTCAGGGGATTACTTGAAGAAAACAGCTGTAGTAGCCACAGGAATGTGATCTGATCCTCCAGGCCAGCTGAATTTGTGTGAAGTTGAACTAGCCATTTTAAGCTAAACTTTTCAAAGGCTATCATTAGGTGTTGTACCTAACTGTACCTAACTGAGATGCCCAATTCTAGAGCCTGGAAGAAGATTGGTAAAAACACTGCATGCTCTGTTCTCAAATAGAAGTTTCAGAAAAGCATTTCTTAGGCATCTCAAATCAAGTACTGCTCAAATCAGCAGATACTTCTGAAATTGTGCCATCTGTGCCTTAGCTCACTCTCCATGTAATGGTAATAATGGTACTTCTAAAAGAAGGTTGTGGGAGATTTTGAAAATAAATTAGCTTAATGTTTTCTGATGCAGTCAAGAACAAAGAATTGGATGAAGATGAAGGCTGGAGGAATAAAAAGGAGCTGAAAGGTTATACTCTGAAGTACAGTGTCACATACCTAGCATCTCATGCAAATGTCTGCTATAAACATGGAGTTCATCAGCTGGAAACTACAAAGGAGAAAGATCTGGAAGCATTGCTAGATCTTGTGATAATTGAGACAGTGCTTTCATGGTTTGTTACACTGTGATCTTAAAAGGTCTCGGTGGCTATCAGAGAAGCACTAATGCCACTGGGCTATTGGGAGAATCCATCTGGACACTTCTATACTTCCATCTCTACAGCAGAAAGGTGAGAGCCAAGTGGAGAAAGGGCCCAATGAGACTGTTAAGGCTGCTAGAGGAGTGGGTGATCAGTTTTAAAAGGTAGAGAAAAATGTGTGGCCTTGCAAAATGGGCCAGTATGAGATGAGTAAGACAGCAGTTTTTAAATATACCTACAAGATAGAAGCTGGCTGAGCTGAGATACAGTTTTTGACACAACAGTCATTAGGTTTGAGATGAAGGGGAATAAGTTGAGGTTGAAAATTAAATAATTTTTAAGAGAGTAGTGAGAGTCTGGAACAGCATCCCAAAGGACAGAGTGGAAGGAACACACCCTGTTGGGCAGGAGATGAGACTTGAACCCTTTGAGAAGGATGTGAGCAGGGCCTGGGCTCAGGCTCAGGAGTCTGTAACCAGTTAAATGTGTTAATTGTAGCAGATGCAGCATGCACACTTGGACATCCTGCGTTCAATGTGTGTAGGTGGTTGACCTTTTCCTTCTCTCAAGTGAAATCAAGTCATTAGGAATTACCTCTAAATATTCTGGCCCCGTACTTCAGAGTTTAAACTGCTTTAATCTTAGTAAGCCTTGGGCAGCCAGATTACCAGCGTATCTGTCCTGGAGAGTCTGGGAACATGAGGAGATCTCTTTCAGATGGCTGGTTTTTAGCGTGCAGCCAGAGAGGTCTGTTGAATGCCTGAGCACGTGTGGAAAGGAGGGGATGTATGTGCTCTTCATTAGCATTTCTGAGATGCAGAAAAACCTCATGTCTCTCTGCTCCAGGATATCTATTTGTCTTGGTTTATGCAGCATGTTTGAATTGAAAAACTATAAATTGTGTTAGGGCTGAAGGAAGAAATGCATAGTTGGAGTTGAAGCATTGCCATTTTTAGCCTTTGGACGGCTTCCACTTCATGTTTGTCACATGCAATTCGTATCTGAAAGGAACGTGTGTCACTGCTGATGTGATGTGCCATGTCATAAAAGCTTTGGTGACATTTTATGACCTCTTAAAAGTTTATCAAAAGAGGTTTGCAACATGTAAATGCCATCTGCCATGGCAAAGCAGCTTCCCAGTTCTCTAATCACATATGCCTATTGTGAAATGCTGCATCACCTTGAAAAAAAATCAGCATATTAATGGAGGAAGCTTGTCATTTCACCCATTCCCAGATTCTTTACATAATTCATCTATTAACTTTTTTTACTTATTAAGAACCCTGAGGGATGGAAATTGCAGCAAATCCATGATAGCTTTAGGAGTTCTGTTTCATTAGAGCTGTATTTACTTTCTGATTTTTTAGTACTCTGAATTGGAACCATTCTCCCTATGATCTTAATCTTTAGCAGATACTCATGGGGTTCACAGATGGAAGCGTGAAAAGTCTGAGCTGTCTCAGGAACATGTAACAGGACTTACGGGGGGGTGTAAAAAGAGGGTTGTTTTCTTCATTAACCTGTGTTTACTCCCTTAGTCTGTTAGGGGCAGTGAGATGTGCTAATTATTTTAAATTGATTTAACTTATGTCACATCAATAGCCTCAGATGTGGGATAAGGCGACCAAACTTTGGTTTCAGTTTTTTCCAGGCTGCTAGCTTATATAATGTACAGCTTTGAATCATCAGGGACAGTTTTTACAGCCTGGAGAAAACATAAGCAGAGTGTTTCATGCTTGGATGGGAGAGAAGAGCACTTTATCCACTTACCTTTTACTTTGCGTACTGCTGTTGTTGGGTCCTCTAGCTTTTACTTGTCGATAAGACAAACTTTCTAAAGAGAGGGTTTATTGCAGGAAATGTGTACATATTAGAGGCCACATACACAACATGCATTAATTTCTGAGTGACAATGAGCAGAAGCTACTTCAGATGGTGTCAAGGTCGAAAACTGCATCTCTGCAGACTGTGGTGAGAGGCAACAGATCTACCTCCTGTCATAAACAGCTTTTCTGTGCTTCCCGAGAAGCGTGCAAGCATTGTCTAGCCCTCACAGCCATCCCTGAAGAAGTTAGGTCTGTTTTTATCACTGTATTATCGGCAGAGAAGGTGGTGTGCTGAAAAATGAAGTCACAAGACTAGCAAATCTGTGTAAGCAACAAACCAAGATACCAGAAGCCCTGGCTTGCCAGCCTGTCTCATTACATTATGCCCAAGTGCTCTGGGCAAACCCTGTTCTTTCGACTGTGTTTGTACATAGCATTGGTGATAATAGCAGGCTTCAATACTGATTCTAATTCTGATTTTTAGACATAAGATTACCATTTCCATGACAGGGCCTATCCTCAGGCTTCCCTGTAGATAAAAAGATGTTTTCATTTCTTTGTTGGAGTATTGAGAGGTGATGCTAGATGTGCATAGGTGTCACAGAATGGATAAATAAAAAATATCACCCACGGGCAAGAGAAATCAAGAAGCCTGTGAGCATCACTCTGCATGTAATGTTCTGAGGTGGCAGTGGTATGTTCTCAGTCCAGCACTTGCAAGACTAAGTCATTACACTGTGCTGCTCCCCTCATAGCAGACCATATGGTAAGATCCTACTGTGCATGTACTGCCCCAAGGGTCCTACTCACAGATGGAGCAATGAAACCAAAAAGCTGGCTGTGCAGGAGTTCAGTAGGTTTGTTGTAACTGCTTTGCCATGCAGCCATTTCAGTTGCCTTTATGTTTGACCTGTTTTTATAGGTCCTGACAAGGTCTGTAAAACAAGCTTATTCTTAATTGCCATTCACACAATTCTTATCTTTCCATTCTTAATTTTAAAAAGTTAATATGGGAGTTGGGTGGGATAAGTTTTTGCATTTGCTGCTTGCAGTAATGACTATTTTGCCTATTTTGGCCCTGAAACAGAAGGAGAAGCCATCTTTTTTTTGCAGTATTTGCAGAGTGACAATGGTTATATGAGCAGTTACTGCAGGCTGGTTAGTGCAGTGTAAAATTACACTGTTTCACTGGGAAATGAGCCTGTTGGTGTGGCCAGGGAGATACCAGTGCAAGCAACTGAAACAGACGATATTTGAACTCCTTAGAGGATATTGTATAGCTTTTTATCACAGCCCAGTCGTAGCTGACATTTAAAATGTGCAGCAAGAAAGAGGGAGAGAGATTAGGAGATGTCTCCGTAGAGGTACCGCAGCCCATCCGGGCTTTTCAGAGCGAGAAACTGTACCCAGCTGGGTATCACTAGATGGTATCAAAATGCTTGCTTTGTTGTCTGCTTAAATAATAACCAGGTACACCATGTGTGGGAAGGGATTTTCGGGGGAGAAAAGCTACTTAGCATCAAGCTAAGGAAACAGCAAGGCACTGCTGTTGGGAAGGCTGTGTGAAGAGCCAGGCCTGCTGTTTCCTTCCAACACTGAGCAACTTTTCTCGTTTTAGGAACTTTCCGCTGTACCTTCTGTGAGACTGAAGTGGAAGAAGATGAGTCGGCAATGCCCAAAAAGGATGCAAGGACACTCGTTGCAAGATTTAATGAGCAGATTGAGCCCATCTATGCGCTGCTTCGTGAGACGGAAGACGTTAACTTAGCCTATGAAATCCTGGAGCCAGAACCCACAGAGATTCCTGCCCTGAAGCAGAGGTGGGAACCCGCCTGGTCTTCTCTCACTGCACTGCTTCCTTGTAGTGTGCTCCTCTCCGTGGGGGTTTCCTAAACCTTGTGCAGTCTCTGGCTGCATTGAGGACTTACTTGTTCAGCACCAACTGTGCAAGAAACTAACAGATTCCCCAAGGAATGTGTGGTTTATAAGGAGACAAAGGGCTGTAACCATTTTTTACTAAACAAGGCAGATGGCTGTTCCTCTGGTCAGCTTCCTGCATGTAGTTTTCTGTGAGGTGGGATGCTTGAATTGCCTGCTGCTTGCTGTGCTGCGGCTGGTATGGATACCAAGGCCTTGCCTCAGTATTTAAAAAATGCAAACTGCAGCCCCTTGACAAAACTCTGAAGGTGCCATCTATGCTGTCTTCTTTCTCTCAAGCACTTATCTTTCATCTATTTATTTTGCTTCTACACGGCTTTTGAAACTAAGCTGTCTGCGGTCTACACCTTTTACTTCAAATCCACATATTACAACATTCTACTTTGAAGACTTTACTTGTAATAAGGGGTTTTTTTCTTCTGATTTTCCCCAACTTGTTACACACCTTTTCGGGAGGAAACCATGTTGGAGTCAAAAACTCTTTAAAATGTTCTTACCTGTGGAAATGACACTTTCTTCCAGAACATTCCTAGCTGTACAAAAACAGATGATGTTTAAATAATGCAGAAAGATGTGGGGAGCTGTCAGTTCTGTCAGTTCTGGTGAAATGTGATGCACTTCACTGTATTTAAAAAAAAATTAATTAACACAGGGGAAAAAAATGTAACATGAGGGGATGCATTCCCACAGTGCCTTGAGGTGCTTGGCTTTAGTTAATGGGAGAGCGAGCAGAATACACTTTTTTTCTCTCAGGCTAACCTTGAGAGAGAATGTTCCTCATATATTCATGCTAGACAGTTTCTAATTAATATAATAAAAATTCTTTGTCTATTCATAGGCTTTTTCTAGCCAAGAAGGTAGCTATTTTTCCTCATCATTCTGATAGAAAAACAGAAGCAATATAAAGAATGGAGGAGATTTTCCCAAGGTTGCTCAGCATGTCTGGTGATATGGGAAATCCTTGAAGCCTTTATACCCAAGCTGAATCACTAGACTTTGTTTTAAAATCTCTCTTCTGTAGTTTAAGTAGTAGAACTGGGATAACCCTACCAAAAAGAGAGTAATTTCTCAGTCTTCCCCTTTTGTGTACAGGAAATTATCACAGGAGAAGCCTGGTGCAGTCCCATGATTAAATAGCAGCGCCCACTTACTTGACTCTTAAATACTTAAAAAACATTGTAAATGATTAATTACTCTGTGAAAGGAATGACAAAATAAATAGGCAGCCTTTTAAATGCTTACTTGAACACAACTTGCTTCAGTACATACAATGATTTAATTATTTATTAACTCTTATTAATTCAAAGCAGCTAATTCCATGGAAGCACTGCTGTGAGATTTTTTCAAAGTGCCAAACCCTGGGTTATTTATTCTCTCTGTTTTTATGGAGTCTTGAGTGTCTAAAATCATTGACAAAACTGACATTTGGTGATTCTGAAACAAACGGAAAAGGTCACAAAATGCCTGCATCTTCTCTTTGCACTAACACAGGCAACTTATGTATGTTCAGGAGAGTTTTTAGGAGCTCTAAGCCACAGCACTGACATTGCATAACTGTCATTCACCTGCCTTGGGGAACTGGGTAGATCTTCATTTATATTTTTCTAAGAGGCTGTTAATTTTCTTAATCTTGGCAAAGCATGAATTAGCCCCACAGGTTTCATAATAAACCTGCTTTACTTAAGCCCTTCTCTGTGGTTTTCAAAAAATTACGGATTTTAATAACCCCTCTATTTTCTTGTGTCAAAATAGCATGATTTCAATTAACAAAAAGTCTTCACAGAATTAATTTTCTGTGGTCATGCTGTCAGGAACCATGGGTTGTTTGTTGTGAGGTTGAAGCTCTTAAGAGCAGCGCAGTGAAAAAGTGTTTTATTTCAGATATGGCAAAAAAAGAGTTATCCCCATTATGCAAGACCTTAATAGTCTGAGCAGGACTGAGATGAAAATTTCAAGTTGTTTGCCCATTGCACAGTGTGGTTTCTGTGGGCCATACCTCAGCTATGTCAAAGACTATTTATGTTGCCTTTAAAGGCAGCTAAACCACTCATTAAGGGATTTCCATCAGAGTGAATAAAACAACTGATGGGTAACAGAGCAAATGTAGCCACATCTGGGCCACTGAGCTGCCACAGTTCCTGACTGCAGGGTGGCCATGTGAAGTCTAGACCAAGGTGAGGAAAAAGCAGATCATGGATCTTAGAGAGAGATTTAAGAGTGCAGTCCTTTCATCTGCTCTGTGCTGTCTGTAAGGCAGCTCATGCACCTGGCGCCTGATCCGTGGTGGCTAATCCTGTACTTTGGAATAGAGTTGCTGAACGTAAGTTCTCTTCTTGCAGAAAGGAGTATTCCCCTGTTCAGGTAGTCTTAAGGTGTTGCTCATGTCTACAGACAGTGTCACTCAAGATACAAAGCAGTAAACTGAGGCACATTTGCAAAGCTCACCGGGCTCCAAAAGTGGACAGCAAGTGCCTAGATGGTTCCATCTCAGTGTGGGACATTGCAGTTGATCACTTGAAGTAATTAGTACTGTAGGTGTCTCTTAGAACTGTTACTTTCATTTTTGAAACATTCCTGACATCATGGAATAAGTGTTTCACTGTGAAATGATACCGTGTAGGAAAAAAGTCAATTTCAAGCACAGTTACAGGGGCCTCTGTGCAAAAGTATTATTGGGTAGTTCCTGGCACTGAGTATTTAGCTATCACGCTGTAGTCATGGGGAGGGAGAGCTTGGGGGAGAGCTGCATTGTGCATCTTGTGAGGAAAGTGGATTACATAAAATTGTCAGGGAAACGCTAGTTAGAGATTTCTATTGTGTGGGAAGCAGAGTGGCGCTTTTCACAGAACACACGCCTGTCTTGGAGAGCTGAAAGGTACCAACACTTGAAATAACACGCTGGGAAGAAGGTCTCTGTGTGGTTCCTTAGGTTATATAAGCAACACATGCGCATGAGCCTTCTGCCCCAAGATTCAAGGCTGCTATGAAGCTCTCCTAGCAGAGCTGGCTGCAGGAGAGAACTGCTAAGTGTATGGACACATGCTAACACGGATGCTGTGAAGCATTTTGCTAACAGAGCCCAGCAAAATCACTACTGAGAGGCTGTGAGTAGCCCTCAATCCAAACTGTGGAACAAAGCACCAGGGTTTTTTATCTGGGGGAGAGAGATGTTCACCTCCCTCTCTATTTTCCCTTCACTGTTTCCCCCTAAAAATCCAGCAGAATTAGCTCATCAAGCAGTGGGTAAGTCCTTGCTGAACTAAAAAAACCTGCATATTATTCAGGACTTCTCCAACTGCAACTTTATTTTAAGCTTCCTGGTTGGAGTAAAGGTCATTGAGTAGACAACAGTAACTGAACTGTGCTCACTGATGACAACTGTCAGCTCAGCTGGCATCATTCATTATCCCTGGTGGATTTGCTCTGGACAAGAGGAGGAGTTGAGACAGGGCTGTTACTTATGAAAAGCCCTAAGTACCACTGGCAGTCAGATGACTGAAATTATATGTCTGAGGGTGGGTACAGTCTGCAGCAGATCTGTTTCTCTGAAAAGATGAAATATTCTGAAGTAGAGGAACAGTCACATTTGGCTTTCCCCACCCCTAGACCAATGAGTTTCCATTCAGCTGCTTTCCCTGATCTATGCATATGTAGCAACACAGGCCAGAGAGTATTTTGGGCTCATTGCCATCATCATGTGCAGAAAATATTCCACCTGATGTCCTCTTTCAATCAGATCCAAGCAGGAATATTTTCTCCCTCAGTCTCCTGAGCTAGAAGGAGCCCTGGAGGGAAATGTGCTGGCTGCAGCTCCTCTCAGGAGGCAAAGGAGGGCTAGGCTTTGACTGCCATACACTTCGCATCAGTCAGTACCTTTCCTTCTCCAGCTTTTCCACAATGAAGGCTGTTCTTCTGTCTTGCCGCCTCCTGCACACCATCAGCAAACAAATTCCTTTGCCCAGCCCTAGTCCTCTGGTTTGAAGGTGCTTTCTCATCTTTCTTCTCTAGCTGGACTCCCCACTTCTCCCAAGGCTGTATTTGTGGATAGTACAGATCTCCTGTGTAACACAGGAGAGGTGACTTCTCGTGTGTTGTCACTCACAATTCAAGCAAAGGTTTGAATTGTGTTTTTCTTGGTGAGTTAACTCCTTGAATCCTGTGGTTAATAACAGTTCACAGGTCTGAGCATGCTGGGTCTCTGGGCCTACTATCTGCCATAGTTAAACTTTAGTGCTTTTTTAATGCAGTATATGGTTGCTGTGTGAAGGCCAAAAAAAGGCTTTTCCAAATACCAGACTACCGTTCGACTGTGTTTTGCTGCTGTGGCTTTTGTTTCAGGGCATTCTGGAATTTTATGTTTGTTTTTGCATGAGTGCATCTGCATCTCTAGTGCTGTCTCGTTTTTTCAGTGTCTATGGTGGATGTTGCCGTGGCCTTATGCAGGGTTTCCCATTAGAGATTTAAGAGTTTCCCAAACTATCAAGCTGGTGCAGAAATTCCTGACAAGAGATGTTAGAACTGAAAATGCAAGTTCTCAGTGCAGATCATGGAAGATAACTAATCATAAAGTGACTAAGGAGGGGCTAAGTAGCTAAGGAGGGGCCTGTTCTGAGTGCTCTGTTTTTATCTCTTTGACTTTCATGTAGCAAAGAGCGTGCAGCTGGTGCTGGTTCAGGGACAGCAGCTGGCCTTGCAAGTGGACACCATCGGGAAGCATGGACTACAAAAGGACCATCATATGAGGACTTGTATACCCAGAATGTTGTCATCAGCATGGAGGACCAGGAGGATCTTAACCGGTCTGCAAGTGAAGGAAAGCCAGCCAGAGAGAGACCAATTTGGCTGCGTGAGAGCACGGTGCAGGGGGCTTATGACCCTGATGAAATCAAAGATGGTAAGAAAATCCACAGAGCAGAAGTACTGCTCTGCTTATACGATGCCTTTACAGTGCTGTCAAAAACATGTTCTCCTCTGTGTGTACAGCTGCTGCCCCCAACACTCCAGAGTTTGTTCCCCTCTTCTGTGCAAAGCACATATGTGTAGGTAGATGTAAAAAATCCTGACTTATTAGGTCCAGGATTGAAATCTAGGTCAGTAAAGCTGAGCTGTCCATGGAATTTTGTGTGGGCTTCTAAAATGTTAATTAACTGTTATATCTTCCACCTTGAGAGTTTATTGCTTCTAGATGAAGGTCTTCTGGTTTAATCTAGAAAGCTGTCTCCCTAATAGATCACTGCTGAAAAATAACATTTATTAATGTTCAGTGACTCTGAAGTCTACCAATCTACCAGCAGTATTTATACATTCCCAGCCTTCTTCTTGCCAGTTGTTTCTCAAAACGTGTTATATATCAAGAATACTCAGAATTAAAGCTTCAGGAAGTACAGTAGGAGGGTCTATCACCATGGCAGGTGAGAATTTATTCCTTTCTGTTTGTTTCTTGTTATCTTTGCATTTATTTTCATTCATCTTGAGGTTGGGTTGTCCATATACCATGGTGAAGATCTTGTAACAATTAGTAGAAACATTCTGCTTTGGTATGTGTGCTGTTTAAGCTTACACACTGAAAACAGGAAATGAAGACTTTTTATGATTTTTACAAGATTGAGTCAATAGATGCAATCTTTCAAGTCACTTGAGTATTATAGGCTGAAACTGTTGATGCCCTAGGAAGAAAAGATGGCAAAAAGGAACCACATGTGTAAGCATGACACCCTGGAACTAGTGCAATGCTCAGGAGAGAAGTGGAGTATGTAGATATAGCAGAAGTGAATAAAATGAATGTGATATAATGGTCAGAAGATATCGAGAGATCTTGTTCACATGTAATGCCTTTCAAGTGTACAAACCCCTAAACATTTTTCAAATAGATTAAACAAAGTGAGATGATTGGAACAGCCTCCTCCTGCAGTCTGTAGCAGAGGTTGTTGTTACTCACCAGGAATGGTGACTTCTCACTCTTTTTTTCTGCTGGACATTCAATTCACCTGTAGTTTTAAATTGACCCTTTGAGATGACTTCTGGTGTACACAGCATAAATGTTTCTCAAGATGCCACTGAAGGACATGGAGGTGGGTATAGCATGATGGCATCACTGCTTAACTTCAGCTACTGGAGATCAAAGAGGACACTTGTGGAAATAACCTGAAACTGCTGTTGCAACACATAAACAGAGAGGACAGAAACTTGGGACCGTTGACAGAAAAGATTCACTGCATGGATCTGGCAGGAGCGGTTCTTGCAAGCAGGAGACAGTCCCACTCCTGAGCCACAAAGTCAGATTTTGTGGACCTACCCAAGGCTGTTGTCATTTCATAGGTCTCAATGTGATGAGCTATGATATTATTTCACAGAGATGGTCTCCCATAGCCTCTTATGCTCCACAGTCACAAGCAGTGAGCTGAGAACAAGGCTGCCAACACGATGCCTTTATTCTTCCTTTCTTTCAGGAATTTGGCAGTGCTCTAATATTAGTAGCTGTAGCCATCACCCATTACTAGAACTTTATTTACAATGAAAACAGAAGTCTGGTGAAGTTAGGGATGGGTCTTTTGGCCTTTATTTTACCACAGGAAAGAAGTAACCACAAACTCCCCTGGCTTTTAGTGCTAAGTGCAGAACTTACTTCGTTAGTTTGCCTGCCTCACAGAACTTTTTCATCTCAAATTGAAAAATGTAATCAGTGTATTTCTGACCCCTAGAGGGAAAGGCTTGGGAGCCAACTGCCTGGATGGGGTGGTGAAACCATGAGGGTCCATGTCTTGGAGGAGCAGGCAAGTGGGTGTTAATGTATATGAAGGCAGAATGCCATCCCCTCAGTTCCAGCAGTTGTTCATGGGCAGCATCTTTTGGTTCAAGACAGAAAGTTTGCCACGGGGAGCCTGTCCTACTTTTTAGGCCTCGTTTTTACACAGAGTTCTCCATATTTCATTTTTTGTTCTGGTCTTTTTAAAATTTTTTTCCACACTGCACATAGTTTTATTGGTGATGGGTGAACTCACAGTCCTCTGATCCAATGTAGGATTAGGAAAGGTTTTCTGTGGAATGCTACTTTCTGAGCAGAACTTTGCCTTTTGAATCCATGAACTGCAGACAGACTGCCTACCCAAGCCATATCAAACCCTCCTGGCGATTGTACAGCCAAGTTTACTGAAAGAGGAGCACAGGCCATGTGTGTTAGCTGGGACACTGAAGTCCCCTTCAAATAAGAGGTCCATGTAGGGAGCCAGAGAGACAGTCTGGGCTGTTTCAGCTTAGAGAGCAGGAGCTGTTTTAACACAGCCTCCCATGCTGTGCTGCACAGCTTGGCTGAAGGCTGTGAGCTGCATCTGCTATATGAAATAGATCCTGCTCCATCCCAGCACCATGTTCCTTTAATGAGCTTTTCCGCTTCCTGCCTGATAGGTGCACCTCTGACCTTACCAGACACAGCTGTGTTAAATGTTGTTTTGTAAACATGTTTTTGCATATTCCTTGTCTGCCTGGATCCATTTGCTTCTCCATCTTAATCCGTATAGACAGGTAGCTCAGCAGGACAGGGCCTGGTTTTGGGTCTGTATTTTATGGTCTGCGCTGGCAGCACCTTGTGGTCTTGGTCATCTCCCCAAGTCCCCCAGGCTGTGGTCAGACAACTTGGAAACAAAGGAAGAAAAAGGAAATGGCCTGTGCTCGTTCACCTGTGAAACAACAATAAGATACTTGTTCTGTCTCTGACAAGTGTCAGCTGTATGGTCTGGATATCTGAGGCCCAGATTTAGCTCCGAAGGACTGCTTTGGTTTCTGGTCCACTGTAGTGCCTGAGTTGGACACCTCCCTGGGGCAGTCTTTTCCAAGTGCCTGCCTGTCATGTGTTTTTTGTCTTTGCTTGCAATGTGCTCCTGGCCAAGGCTTCCAGTAGGAAGCCACAGTGACTCCAGGCTTCCCAGCTCCTAGAAAATGTCAGTACTTGTTCTGCCATTATGAAAAAAAACAGAACTATGTCTGTCTTTCAAGGTGGAGGAGGAGGTGGCTTAGAGAAAAGGGGTGACTTGGCCAGCTGTGCTCAGTGGTAGTCATAATAAAGGTTCAGAAAACCTTCAGGGCTGTCACAGATCTCTGTGAAGAAATGACCACTGCCTTGTGTCTCCTTGCAGGGGGCCGGGATCTGGATGCTTTCCAGGAGCGTGAGGAGAGCCGGGCAGCACTGGATGATAATGAGGAAGTGATGCGTGCCCTGCTTATCCACGAGAAGAAGACGCCTTCTGCTTCCACAGTCGCTGTTGGAGGTACCGCTCCTCTCTCCGGTGGCAACGCTAGTGACTCTGAGAGCGAGACAAGCGAGTCAGAGGAGGAATCCCCTCCCCGCGCTGCTGCCACGGCCACCACAACGTATGGGCTGGAGGAGGAGGATGAGGATGAAGAATTTGAGGTGGTGGCAGAAGACCCCACTGTCACAGTGGCTGGGCGCCCACACTCTTACAGCCAAGTGAGTCAGCGCCCTGAGCTGGTGGCCCAGATGACGCCAGAGGAGAAAGAGGTTTACATTGCCATGGGGCAGCGCATGTTTGAGGACATGTTTGATTAACTGATTCCTCCCATGGCGTTTTTTAAAAAGTGACTTTTTAAGCCAGAGACTCCCTAGTAAAACAGAAGACTGAAGCGCGTCTTTCCTCCCCTGTGTGCGGGGACACTGCGGCTCAGGAGTGCTAATCTCAGGCATCTTGCTCACCAGAGCAGGGGAGCAGGAAAGCTGCATGTGCCAAAACAGGTAGGGAAGGACAAATCTCAGACGTGAAGATGCTTGCAAAGTAAAAATCTGTTTCAGGCTGCGCTGCACAGGCACTGCTTTAACTTTCTCCAAGGCCCTAGCAGCTCCTTTCCCCGATTGCTTAGAGTTGTTTTTTGTTGCAGATCCTAGTGAAGTCTACATCCCTGCCCTCAGAGGACATAAGGGCTCCATAGTCCGAGCAGAGTGCTCTGCAGAGGAGGGCGTAAGTAACATACAGCTGCCTGTGATCAGCAAGGGGAGAGGAGAGGGAGGCACTTTGCTGATGGCAAGCTTGGGCAAGGCTTGTAGCTGACCAGCTTGCCAGCTGCCACTGACCACCAGAGTGGCTGTTTCTAAGCAGGCCTGTAGGCAGCAACCTTTTCTTGCTCCCATTCACTCCTTACTGGGACTCAGAACCTCAAGGTCAGGTGTAACCTGAAAAACTCAGTGAAAGCCTTGGCAGGCACACACAGTCACCCTTTGTCAGTGTAACAAATGCCCTCCATGGCTCTGAACTGTCAGAGTGCTCTGACTTACCAGGAGATTCCTTCATTTTCCAGTATTGTTGCCTGTTGCTTCTGCCTAGCCCTGTCTAAACTCCAGTGTTGCAAACAGTTCATAGTGGGCAGGGCTGCTGTCAGGCAGTGCCAGAGAAATGGCATAACTAGTTTTTATTTGCAATCTCACCAGGGCTGTATGATTTTAAGAGGAATTATACAACTTCAACTTTGAATTCTGCTTTGGCACATTCTTTTACCACAGAAAAACATTTATCAGTGCCTATAGAGCAATATAATGTTTGTAATGTTTTTCTCTTTCAATTGAAAATGTTGCTTTTTTAAAATTGTTGACTTTTCCTATACAGTACTACAATAAAACAAAATGATAAAAGAATTCTGTGTTCCAGAGGATAGAGGCTGCATTACGTGCTGTTCCACTTACATGGGCAGCACAAATTTGCTGTTCACTGAGACTGTAAATCTGTTTTATACTAACTATGCTTTCTATGTTCTGCTAATCTTGTAATGCCTCCTTTGTGGTTTGATTTTCAGCTTCTTGATATTTTGAGTCCCCTCTTTTTTAAATAGTATTTTAAATTTTCTTTTAAGTCATTTTCAAGAGGAATAAATAAACATAAACTTCTCCCCTTTGTCATCTTTCAGTTTGTCATGTGCCTAGTTGGGAATGTTGTTTGCTTATCATTTTGATTTACTTGATTCAAGAAAAAAAGCAATTTGAGCTCTCCTTTGAGAGAAGGATTATTTGAAATCCCACTGCACATTTTTTCTCCTTACTAGAGCTTCCTTGAATGCCTCCTGGAATCTCCTGCACTTCCAGGAAGAATGTTTCATTAACTGGTGCCACAGGAGGCCCTTTTTGATCAGCACTTCCCTTCCTTTCCTTCTTCCTTAAGTGAAAGCTGATGGTAGAGGTCTCACAGACATCATGTTGCTAATTAAAATGGTATTCTGGTGTAGACAAACCTCCAAGATCTGGTACCAAGCTTCTAGATAACAAGTCACAGAGCCGATAACTTAGATTCAGTGATCAGCTAACAGTAAAAATGTGCTGTACCTGTTCTTTCTTGATTTAATCTAACTGAATTCAATGTTAACAATGGAGAAAAGCAGGTAGATTTATAAGGAGCCAGACAGACACTGAGAACTAATCCTGAATACAGTACAGCTGCTTGTGCTCTTAACTCACCAGGACTTATATACTGAGTTTTTAGTTTGCAAAATCAAACTGTAGGTTTAGTAAAGCTTATGTGAAGAAACATGGAGCATAATCATCTATAAAGTAGTGTGTCTACTTAATAAACAGATTTAATTGTGGTTTGTGCAGGAGTTGTAACTTTTGTCATTCAGCAAGCCATGTCCTGCACAAGAGGGAATTGGAACAGCGGGTTTTAGGGCTTGCCTTCCATCTCTCATCTGCCACATGCAGCCCTCAGGAGGACTAGAAAGGTCAAGGTACTTGAGCAGATGTCATCAGTGTTTCCTGCCCTCTCTAACAGCTCCTGGATTCGAAAGGATGGCTGCTCTGCTCCGTACCAGCCGGTTCAGGCTGTTGTCCATACACTGCTACTTCCCTGTTGTGACAAGCTCTGCTTGAATGAGCAGGAGCACATACAGTCAGTAGTGTCCTCTTTCTTTTCCTGCAGCTGAAGCAGAGCTCTACACACATGCCAGGAGGGAAAAAACAGCCTCTGCAAGCAAAGCTAGGCACTGCCAGCAGGTTGGTGCTAATGCAAGGGATAAAGCCATCAATTCTGAGGAAGGCCCAGCCATTTCCTCTGCCTGCTGGACCACATGTGCTGCATTAATGCTAACCCAATAACACTGTGAGTGTGGTCGAGTGCTGAAGCCTTCCTGGGTGAATGTTCTAAACCCATTCAAACCAGGTGCTGTATCTGCTTCCGGCTTGAAGTGCATTTTGTCTGATGAGTGATATTTGAGAGTTCAAGAAGCACTTGAACAATGCTCTCAGGCACATGGTGTGATTCTTGGGGCTGCTGTGTGCAGGACAAGGAGTTGGACTTTGATGATCCTTGTGGGCCACTTCCAACTCAGCAGATTCTATGAATCTGAGAGGCCAAGGCTGGAAAGAGAACTGCATTTTTCAGACTGCTTTTGCTTCTCTTCCCAAAGGTCAGAGGTACTTCTCCCAGCTGGGCAACAGCTGCCTCTGTTCCTGCTCCTGTTGCAGCTCAAGGAAACTGCAGTAGAGTGATGCCCTCCATGGCCAAACACAGAGCAGGCTAGAGCAGATCAGTTAAGCTGTTGATGGAGGGAAAGTACACTGTCAACCCTGGAAGACAGGAATGTTATAATCTTTTCTACTAAGCTTCTGAAAATTGGCTTCCTCCATCCAACTCTACTTTTCCTGTGTTGGTTTCTCCTTCAGACTCAGATTGAACAGACTTGCTCTGTGAGAGTCAAGAGATCTGAAGATTCCCCTGGAGGAATCCTGGAGGGCAGAAAAATAGCATCACCTCCTCCCTGAGACATCTAAGGAGCTATGCCTCGGTGATGCCTGCAGTGCCAGGGCATGCTGTGAAGTTTGACAGGGCCTGGGGGGGAGCAGCCTGCTGTGCTTGGGTCTCTGTCTCCCACTGTGCCTCCATAGGAGGAGAGAGAAAATTGTCTCAGGAATCAAATGCAGGACAAAGCCTTTATGGAAATGGACAGTTTATGAGCAGTTGGAAAGACATGTCAGCAGCAGGGCAAGCCAGCAGGCTGTCTGGGGGCAGGTTGTGGAGGAGAAGCAGCAGCACCCTCGTTCCTCTGCTCTGGTATGTGTCAGCGTAAACAAGGGAGGCTGTGGGCTCTGCCCTTGGAAGAGGGAGGTGTCACTCAGTACTGCAGATAATTGCTCTGGGCTGCCCAGCACTGGTATTGCCTTATCCCACTGGAAGCTCTGGGCAAGGTAACCATGCCCCAGGCTTGTTCACAGGAGGCTTGGGAGTATTGACAATAGACAGCCAAAGATCCAAAAGCATCCCAATGCACTCCAGTTTAAAGTGTATTGACTGTGAGACAAAACAGCCTCTTCTCCAGGAGCCCAGGAGCTGAGCTGCTTCCAGAATAATGATCAATATTTACAAAGTCCAAGGAGATCATCACTCATACAGTCTTGATAGGAGGCGTAGCCAGATGCTTGAATCTGTTTAAGATGTAATTGCACAGAAAGTCATGGAGAGGCCACTGCTAAAAGGAGTGGCAGTAGGGAGCGATGTCTGAGTGCTGGTGCTCCTGGAAAGCTGCCTGCCTGCTCCCTCCTAGCAAGCAGAGAGCAGAGCACCAGCTGTGCTGTTTGGGACTACACTTCTGTCACTATAGCAGAGCTATTTTCTCTCTCTTTCAAAGTTATCCAGGGAAATCTGGGCTTTTGCCTGTTTGGGATACCTAAATGAGCTGCCAGAAGGTGGTTCTTATTTACCAGCATGAACCTAATTCATATTTAAACAGAAATCAGATTTTGGAAGCACCTGCTGTATCATTAAAAAACATTAAGGACAGTGAATATTCGTGCAACCATCCTGAAGCAGCAGATAGAGAGACTCTGAACGAGATGCTTTAAATATAACAGGTATTTTTGCCTAAAATATGTTTGTGACCCAAATATAATTTAATTTCCATGCCTTTGAACAGTTTGATGCTAATGAGCCAGCCGGGGATGGCAGTGAAGAGGCTGAGCCAGCCGCATCGGAAGCATCTCGGCTCCACTGCAGTGCGTTAGAGACCCTGTGTGCGCTTCGCCCCGGCTGCACGCAGCCACCAATGCGCAAACCCTGCCCAGAGCTGGCCACAGCAGCACAGGAAACCTCGGGCAGCTCAGCCAGAGAAACAGGCGGGCATCCAGCCTGGAAATTAAGGCTGATCAAATGCTGTTCCATGAGCATTAATGTCTGTGTACAAAAAAAGGTGCATCTGGCAAGGAGGAAAAATCACATCTCATATAGATGTGATTAAAGCCCTGACATACTGCTTCTGCTTATTTTTCACCTGGAATCTGTATCACCAGCCTCTGCCGTCCCATTACGTGCTGGAAGAAGGAGGGTGAGCAGTGCTAATTTTGCAGTGAGCTAAAATTGTGCATAGAGCGGAGAAGCCTGGCTTAGTTCCCCCTGGTAGAGGGATCCTCCTAGTCTTAAACATTTCTTTTCTGCACTTCTGACAATGAAAATCTGCCTGATCCAATGTTAAGTTTCCTAGGCACTGTTAGTGGAGTCCATGCTTTTCCCATAACATGCATTATGGGGTTACAGGTACTCCAAACACCATTAAGGGTTGCGACCAGCTGACCTGGGTACACTTAGGTTGCAGTGTCTGAAACAGCCCTGTCCCATATGAGGGAGTGATTGATTGGGTCATTTTGGTCAGATTATCCACACCTGCCTTTTGCAAAGGTGCTGATGGTTGTTCTCCCCGTCAGTGCTGATGGGTTCTCATGAACTCAACCCCTCTGTAATCACACATGGATGTCAATTTAATTAAGTTTCAAGTCCTTTACCACCACCACCACCAAGCAGCTCTGGCTTGTGCTGTGTCTGCTCTTGGGACATGTGGCACTGTCATGCTGAGGTGCACCATGCAGATCTGAGCCATGACTGCCTCAGGCTGTACCACATCCTGGCAGAGAGGTTTAATGAATGATACATCTGTGCTTTCTCCAAAAGCGAAGCTTCAGCTGGGCTTGGGCCCCCTAATTTCCTACAGTGGGGATGGAACTGGCATCAGCTCCAGGCTGGTCACTCCCTTTCACCCATTCTTTGCTGCTTGAACTAGATATGATTTGGTAGGGTTGGGTTTGATTTTCTTTTTTTTAACGCTTATTCTTTTTGTTCCTTGAGAATATTTTGAGTTGCTGGATTTCTCATGTTTTCCTGCTGCTTCAAACAAGAAAAAAACATTTTTTAATGCAAGTGAGGCTGTAAAATCTTTTTAGGGAGACATATCTGCTCTCCCTGCCCTGTCACCACAATTACTCTTCCATTGCCATACAGTGTTTTCTTCCAAGATGTATGCTTTCAACATCTCTCAGCCCTTCTGGTGATGTCAGGAGATGAAAACTATTCCCATTACAACAGGGAAGAGTAGAGGGAAATGGAGTTAGAGGAAAATAGGGCCTTTAGAAAATGGTGCATCATGAGGGAAATTTCACTTTTGCATACTCTCCCAGGCCACATGGGTGCTTTATCCAAGCAA
Organism: Lepidothrix coronata; assembly: GCF_001604755.1. Lineage (NCBI taxonomy): Eukaryota > Metazoa > Chordata > Aves > Passeriformes > Pipridae > Lepidothrix > Lepidothrix coronata. Next base: position 2,947,418 of record NW_016690226.1, read on the forward strand.
GTTAAAATACAATGTGCTGAAGAGGGACTTGGCTTATAGTGCGCTTATCCTGGTGTATTCCCTTGCTTCTGAGGCCCATTAGGAAGGGTAATATTCTCCAAGTGTGCCAACCTTTCGTAAGTTGTATAAAAGCAACCAACTTCTACAGGAGCCTGCAGGTCCATTTGAATGGTCTGACTCCCACTTTCACCATCCAGAAAGGTTCAGTGCAAAAATACCTCGCAGCAATTAGTTGCAAAGCCAAATTCAGTTGTCACATTAAAAAGTACCTCTTTCTTTGAATATTTCACTTGAGTGTGCTGTTGTGTCTGTGTATGAGAAACAAACACATAAAGTCATGCAGGGGGCTGCCCAGCCCTCCTCAAACATGTCTACCTTTGGGAGCATTAACAGGTAAGGACTTTTGTACGGTTTTAGGTAGGAGCTAAGAGCAGCAAATGATAGCAGGAGTTTTTGATAACTAGACAGTTGTCTTGTCATTGTAGCCTGTCTGAAGTCCAGACTAAAAGCACTGCTCTCCACAGACAGCAGACATGGGTTCTTACAGAACACGTGTCAAAATGCCACATTTTCAGTGCTTTTAGTGTTGGGTGTGTTTTTCTTTAACTCTTTGCAATTTTTGCTCCTCATGCAGCGGGGGAGCATCTTTTGGTGCACTTATGGACCAGGTGCTACCACAAACTAAAAACCTGCAGCTTGGTAGAGCTCCTTGTGGGATGGCTAATTCACATGCTAATGGGATGTGCCCCAGGAAAGGTGTGAGTAAAGCCATTAGAAACATGCAATACAAGCCAAAAGAATACTGTGTGCAAAGCAGCTTGTTCAGTGGTCAAAACTGATGAACAGGAGATGAACAGCTCCCTGTTTGCAGAATGTGTAGGGCAGACTGCAGTGGACATAAAAACTGCTTCATGTCTTAACTTGGTCCTAAAAAGAGCATCAACACTGTAAGTCCATGTTGGAAGGGAAATAAATCATGCATCACTAAGGGATTATTTATAATGTTTGTTGAGTAGAAGGGTGCAGTGAACCAGAACCTTTCTCTGTCCCATACAAAAGACACTTGGGCACCTGGGGATGTAACAGTGAAGCAGAAATGGGAACAGTTCTGACCTCACAGCTGCTGATTGATTGCTTTGCACAGGAAATCCAGCATTTTTTAGCACTAGAAGAAGCCAAATGTTCCATGAGACCAGTGCAGTCTGTGCTGTAGCCGTGACAGCTGCAGAAACAGAGAGAGAGCTGTTGTAATTCAGATACTCATGCTTGTCCCCTTTGTTTTTTACAGGAGCCATGGCCATGCTGCAGGATTCATGGAACACATTAACAGAAAGAGCTCTATGTGGAGCATAGTCTGCTAGAGATGGTTACTTTCCTTCCTTCCTGGCCTGGCCACTTCTCCCAGCCCTCCCCTTGTATTTTGAAGAGGAAAAATATGAAAAGTAATGAATTTTCACTTTAAAGAGGAGGAACAAAACAGATGATGCACAAGCCTGTAGCTTAATGGCAAGGAATCAAGGAAAAAACATGGTTGCAGGTGACTCTCAGTCCATCTTGCTGCTAACTTTCCTCACAGAATCTCAGAAGGCCTCACAGGAGAGCAGGGGCTAAATTGCTTCAGCTTGGGTGGACTCTCCAATCCATCCCAAAGGGACAGAGCAGGGGGCTCCCATGCACATTTCCAAGGCACTGCACAACTGAAGGGTGAAATCTCTGCAAAAGCATAGAGGAAAGTGAAGAAGTATCAGGAGAGCAATAAACAGGGCACTTACGTCCTCCTTAATCACAGCCCAGCCTTTAGGAGGTCTGCAGGGAGAACTAATGGATTAAATACAGGTATTAAATGAAATCTTGGAAACATTTCCCTCACCTGGCAGGACTGAGAGGCTGATGATAATGAGGGAGTGCTCACAGTGCATCTGAGCTGCAAGAGATGACCAAAGGAGTGAGGGCACAGGCCTCCTAGGTGGCCATGGGATTTAATAACCTGGTTTTACCCTCTTGCTGCTAAGGCCAATCTTGAACTAGGGCAGTGTGAACTGCCCCTCAGGTGACCGTAGCTCAGCTAAGTATGAGGGGTTATCTGCTTTCTCTTTTACTAAGTAGATGGTATGGTTGGAGCCCCTTCATGACCAGGTGGTTCACAAGTGTTCACAGAGAGGGCAGGTCTGCCCACAACTGAAACCAGCACTGTGAACTCAACTCCAAAAACTAAGCGTCAAGGGCTGTGGGCAAAGCTAACACATCTGTTGGGAGAAAGCAAGTCATGTTAATAAATGGTATAATAATTCAAAGTATTTTCTCAATATAAGGCTAAATTAAAGTAATACACTTCTTAGGGACAAATCGACAGTAATCAGGCTAATCAAAGTGATGTCTAAAATAATCCAACACAAGTAGAAAATCCTATTTAGCTAAGTAATGATACCAGTCATTTTATTCAGTCATTTTCAGAGTATAAAGAGAATCCTTCATCTTTGAAGTCAGTGACATCAGTTTCTCCAGCTCCTTTTCTTTTTCCTAGCATACTTCCCGTTGCTTTCAGAGGGTCACTGGCTGGGATGCCTGTCTCCCACAGTCCTTCTGCCAGCACCACCTCAATAAAACCCCAGCAACAGTCATGCTTCATCAACATACACCATTTAGGTGCCGAATTAGAGGTTGCTTGAGCATTACTGGGAGTTGAGAGTTCCCCCTTACGTTTTAGACCAAATCACACTGTGCTTGCGGCTGCTGCTGCTGTATTGGCAGTGGGGAAAGGCCAGGTCGATGAGGTGCAGCCAAGATCAAGGTAATGATCAGGTCTGCAAAGGGCTGTGCTGGGTATAGCGGTTGTGGGACTGTGAGTGACAGTGACAACACAGCAAAGCTGGCCCTGCCAGTGGGACCTAATGTCATAATGCAAGCAACAGTAATTTAAACAAAGCACCAGCCTATTATTTGAATAATACCCCCACCCCTTAAAAGAGCTTCTGTTCTCAGACTCCTAAGCTAATTCAGCCCTGGTCCCACTGACAAGGCTGTATCAGAACCATGCCTCCTCAAGAGGCAGCCCCAGGTGAAAAGGGGATGGAGGAGATGGGCATAGAAATTAAGAATTAACAGCTAATTCATTCATCAGATCTACACAGGCTTTGCCATCTCTTCGCTAGCTTGTAACACACACAGTCCCACCATTGTTCTCACTATGGAATTTTTTAGATCTTTGTCTTCTTTGAATGCAAGTAACTTTTAACTCACTACTAATTTCCCTCCATTAATAATTTTATTTCTGAAATTAACAATTGACATTTCCTCTGTTTGTGCTGCTGAGAAGCAGTTATGCCTTTACAGCTATGATCTACCTGCTGTGACTTCTGAAACCATATTCTTCCTGCCCAGGAATCTCCAAACTACAGAAATGTTTTTGACTCATTTCTTTTGCTCTTGTACCAGACTCCTCTGGTTTTTATCCCTAGAGCCCCAGCAGGCAATTAAGTCTTTTCCTTTGGTCTTTGGCTGTGCCATCACCTCCATTGCTCTGGTGTCAAGGAGAAGCCCATACACAGGAAGCTTCTTCAGAAACTCTCCATTGACCTGGGTTGCTTTTCTCCAGCTGTGGAGATAAATGACAATGAAGTCACTCATCTGTTACATGATCTGCCATCTGGAGTGATTATCCCCCATACAGAAGGGAGTTAACATGAACTGAGGGATTCCAGTACATCTCAACAGTTTTATTATAAGTGAACTTTCAAAGAGGATTAGATGCAAAAACTATCACCATGCCTTTCCAGCACCAGAGGCACTGGAGATGTAAATTTAAGAACATAGTCAATATAACTACCTGAGTTATGGCTTCCCAGGGACACCATGTCTTTTCTCTCTTTCCACAGTCTGAACACTGGAAGATCATCCAAGGGCTTAGCTACTCGGGTGAGCAGAAAAATCTCAGTAATGTGGAACATAATGGAGAACAAAGAGCAAAGGTGCTGCAGGGGTTCTGCAGAGTGGGAGCAGGGACCTGGAAACATTCCTTCCTTGTTCCTCTTGTTCCACTGGCTCCTGCACTCTCCAGTTTCCAGTTAGCAGAGGCCTGTCCCGGTGCCACCATACAGCACTGCTCCCAGGGCATGAGCCAGTGTTGGCACAGAGATACGTGGGTTGCTCTGGAGTAGCAGGAGTGCCATCAAACTGGATGTCTTTGGAGTCCATCTGTCTTTACACAGAGAATTGTACACAAAGCACCCTCATGTGCATTCAGAAGAGAGCTCACTGGCCCCATGGTTTAATCACTATGGTTCCATGCTGTTATGGTTCCATGCTGTTAAAAAGCTGCCAAAGTGCTTCTGGACCACCACTGGTAATGTCAGAGATGGCTGGGCTTGCAGCGTAGGACATCCAAAGCATAACACCAGCCTGGATGTGAAATGCTACTACAAGAGCCAGCTCCAATGTCTCCATCTGCAGTGCAGCACATCCACAGCCTGGAAAAATGATCTATGAGAAGCTGGGATTTTGTTATATTTTATTGCATTATTGTCTTTTCAAGTATGTGTGTAGGGAAAAATGGGAAATAACCACTCAAAGGTGTTATGAGACCTCTGGAGCCACATGATCAAGTGAGCCAAACACCCTTCTTGTATCACAGACTTTCTTCTTCATGCAGCCACCAAGTCTCAGCTGTGATTTTTTTCCAGCTGTGCTGGTGGCATATGCCTGTGAGGGGATTTTGAACTGAAGGGTTTAGCTGTACTGGTGCAAAATCCCTGCTGTAAACAAGGCTGATGTCTGTATCTGCCTTTCATTCTTGTAGCAGCCCTTTCCATACTCCTCCTTCTCCTCTCTAATAAAGACATCCTGGCAAGCTTCCTGTTTTTCAAGAAGGCTCATAGCTGCCAGTTGCCCTGGCTTTGGCTTCATGTGTGCCTCTTCCTCTGCCCCTATTAATTCCCCTGTAAATCGGATCACGATGAAAGGGAAGCGGCAGTGTAATTTAATTGTCCTCCAAGCAGAGTGCAGTGGAGAGGGATGCTGGCAAGGAGCAGTCCTGCTCATGAGACGCCCTTTTTATCCCTGTATTTTGCTTTGGGGGTGCGGGTGTGTCTCAGCATTAGCTTTCTCTCTCCAGGTCCCTTCTCGTAATGCCCAGGAGTGAATCATGGAAGTTTGCTGTGCTGCAGCTTCTCCCCATCGGGAGAACAAGAAAATCAAGACATCCTCGCTCTGTACTGGATGTAGGAGTGGGGGATGGAGATTAATTAGGCAGTCGTTGGACAGATCTCTGAAATACAACGTTCTCCCTCATTGTGACTGTCAGGCAGCTCATAACTTGGCAGAGCACCATTGGATCCTGTCCTGTCTCCAGCGAGTGGGAGTTGGGGATGCAAGAGGGATTGGGAGCAGAGAGATCTGTGTCGGAAGTATTTCCAGCAGAGAGACAGGCTCCTTAGCACAGAGAGCAGGGGTAGCAGTCGCTGCAGCTGATGCAGGTTGTGAAATGACTCTGGAGCATAGTTTAAAAGCACAGAGACTCAGACACACAAACCAACCACTTTGGGTAGGAAAGCATTGCACACGAACAAAGCCCAAACACCTCTGTGTAACTGAGCTCTTTCCCCCAAGCAAACTCGTGGTAACACAGATTATGGCACAGCTTTTCCAGGGATGCCTGTTTCCCTATGCTGGGTAGAAGCAGGGACAGCTGGACAGCTGCTCTGCTCCAACTGATGCACAGTGACATGTTTGCCATCTCATCTTTACTTGAGCTTTTCCTTGAGGACAGTGTTGGCTCTTTTCTTCCTCTTCTTTGAATTCCACTAAAACTTCTACTTGTTTCTAAACCTTCAGGAAATAGTCTCTAACAGTTGGGAAATTACATTAAAACGATGTTTTACTGGGGAGCTTCTATCTGCTATGGTGGGAAAGCATAAGGAGGGTGTTGAGCTGTAGTTGAGGGACACTGGGATCAGCTTTGATCTCAGGTGAATTTATTCTCAAAGACTCTGACACTGACGTGTGAGCTCATGTATAATGGAGAGATAGGCAGCAGGGACTTCCTGCATGGAGGTGGAGGACCTTGCACAGCTTTCTTTGCCCAAATGGCTGGAACAAGATGGGGGAGGAGAGTGGGGCAACCTTGAGCCTCTTCTAAGTGAGGAGCTGAAACTCTAACTGCTGCCATGACTAGACTTGCCATCAAAAGGGGTCTGCTATTAATTAATAGATAACCTGAATTCAAACAGTCACACATAAAATGTGCAGCACCAGTGGGAACCTCTCACTAGCCCCTCAACTACTGCTGAACACTTGAAACCATCAGCTACAATTACAAGCATGAACATTTTCATGGTTTGGATTGTTCTGTGCTCTCTGCCCTGAAATTCCCAAGCTGGTTTTCAGTTCCTCTTCCCCACCAAGACCAAAAGGTCTTGCTGGTAAAATATCCTCTTTCCACACTTTAAAATATCTGCAGTAGAAAATGTACATGCTTCTGACTTTCCCTCCAGGTGTCTTGCGATTTAATTAATCCCAAGTCACATTTGAATATCTTACGAGACAGAGGCATAACACTCATCCACTCGCATAGGAAAAGGCATGAGGATAATTGCTTCTGTGCCTCTTAGTATGGGGAGAATGTCTGTCAGATGGAGAGTCATTTCCTTACAGATTTCTGATGAATTACTCTTTTCATTTAAATCCTATAAAATAGTTATGTAAGTTGATCTGCTCTTGAGAATTTTGGCCCCTGAATTATTGCTGGATCAAATACTCATTGGTGGACAGCATTCAGTCTGTTGCAGACTGCCTGGCTCTGCAACTGAAAGAGGGCAGGTTTAGATTGGGTTTTAGGAAGAAATTCGTCACTGTGAGGGTGGTGATGCACAGGCACAGGTTGCCCAGAGAAGCTGTGGATGCTCTATCTCTGGAAGTGTTCAAGGCCAGGTTGGATGGGACTTTGAGCAGCCTGGTCTAGGAGAAGGTGTCCCTGCCCATGGCAGAGGGGTTGGAACAAGATGACCCAAAGCATTTTGTGAATGTCACGGTGAGATGGACTGGTAAAGATCTCCCATGGGCTGGCCCTCACCTGCCTGGATTAGGCTGTTCTTCAGACTAAAAGTGATAGGAAATGCTTTGCCAGAATGCAGCCATTCTGAAATCCTGCCAGAAGCAGATAGGAGCAAGGATGTGCCTGATTTATGAAGTGACTTCATCTACTGTGGATGGTTCCCTGTGACGACTCAGTAGCTACATGCTCATGGCCACCAGGTCCCCTGCTCCTTGCCAGACCTGAAGTAATTTTTCCTGGTTTGGAGTTGAATATTCATCTGCCAGGCAGCTCTAATGGTTAACACCAAATCTGTGTCTAAATCAGATGCCAAGTTCAAACACAAGGACAAATTGATCACCAGGGACACAGCTGCTGAACAGGTAGAATAAGTAAGAGATGCAAACCAGAACAGTAGGGAAACACACTCAGACTTTGACCCTTGAGATGTTTATAACCCAGACTATTTACAGTGAGATGTCGAACATAATTTGAAGATTAACAAATAGTCTTGCAATGAAACAAGCAGGATAAAAAACAGCAGCTAAAAACATGCGTGAGGTGCTCCGAGCCTGGTCACTCCAAGGATTGTTTAAAAAGGATTACGTAAGTCTGACAAACCCCTTCAGTTCCCATGTGATGAGGAACTGCAATACCAGACAAACTAAAAATACAACCTGATTTCTGGTGCACATAAGACTAAATCCCATTGCTGCACCTCCGCTTGACCTGCAGGATGTCCCAGTCTGTCACTGCTTCTGATGGGTTTTTCATGTAAGTAACAAACCACACAGAAGTCCCTGCTGGGAAAAGTTAGATATTGACAGCGGTCACCACAACCTTGAAAGCTTAATAAGTAACTCTTTCTGCATATCCGACACAAAGAGAATATCTTTGAGTAGACCAAATTGAAAATACTGTGTCTCATCTCACCTGTGCTCACAGCACTCTTCCCTAGTGCTGTTTGAATGGCAAGTTCCAGGAAAAACACTCTCAAGCTGAAGGTGAGGCTGTAAGTACATGTGCCTGTGTATGTATACACATTTATCTATACACACCATTAAAGTACTGGTACCAAAAAGAAATACATAACTTATCTCTAAGATGTTCTTCTCTGCACAAGAGGTGAGGTGTGGAATTCAGTGCCCTTAGATGAGGTTATCTCCTGTATTTATGTACAGCTAAGTTAACTCAAGGCTTACCTGGTTTTAAACTTAGTACAAAGCTGTCAGGCCTAATGCTCCAGTTTTGTGCCTGTGACTTAATAGCACTGGAATCTATGTGTCATCTTGAGTCTAGGAGATTTCACTGGGATTTGATGATAAGGTACATGGGGTTTCTGGTACTTGCTGGTGGAAGGGGTAAATCTATTCTGCATAGAAATATGCACATTTTAATTTCTTGTCCTCATTGCTTGATGAATAAGCAACCTTGGAAAGTGGTCAGAACATTTCTGTTTGGTGCCACTCACTACCTGCAAAGTCTGAAGTTGGAGGTGAGGAGCAGAAGTGAGTCTGCAATCGTGTTCTTGGCACTGTAGCACAGACTCACAGCCTGGGTACTAGAGCAGCAGCAGGAAGCAAGTGTGTCCAATTTCTTTACAGGATGTGATTTCCATGCTTATCAGATAGTGGAAACTGGAATAAATAGAATTAATGATCTCTTGGGACCATTACAGACAGCGTCAGTGGTAGTTCTTAGGCAAAATGGTCATACTTTCCCACTCTAAGTGCCCTTAAGGAAGTCAACAAGCGTGCAAAGAAGGGAAATCCTGCTGCTATTCCCCACTTTCTCCAGCCATCTACATCAAATGCTTACAAATGAACGAAGGATGAGATTGAAAGGAAAGGTGAGAAGAAAAGTTCAGCACTCCCATTGGACAGAGGATGCTCCAGAAAAATCACTGCTGAGGCTGGTGCCACTCCTGGAATACTGAACAATATTCAGAGTCATTGTAAAGGGACCCAGAAATCTGACAATTAACTAGAGAGGAGCAAGGTGCAGAGCAGGACCCTGTAATAGCTGGATATTCCTGTTTCTGGGAATACGTGCTGGTGTCCTCCAAGTTACATCATCTTCAAAGGGATATATTAACACTAGAGGATGACAAACCCCACAAGGCTACTGTCACTTCAGTGTCTTGTTTCCCTGATTCTCCATTTTCAGCCTCCAAACACAGGACAGTTTAGGGGAGTGGTACATGCTGAAGTCACCCCTTTTCCTTGCTGAGGAGTAGTGATGGAGTTGGGAGGACCCAGACCTGGGAGCCCAGCAGCACGCCAGGTCCTAGAATTATACAGGGGGAAGATAGGGAATGGTCCCCCTAGGAGGAGAGACTACATAGATTAAGACTGTTGCCCAGAAAAAATAGATAAAGACTCCAGAGGAAGCATTATTCACTTTCTTATGTGATTTCACTAGATGTCTCTTGAGTTACTGGGCAGCATCTTTGCGACCACCAGGAAGGGCTTCTTCCACAAGACACTCCACACACAGTGGAACTAATCACTGTGGGATTTTGTGAGGGTAGAAACCATGAATGTGTTCAAAGTCACTTGAAAAAAAATCAGCAGATGGAGTTTGTTGATAGACAAGAGGCAACTTCTGATAAAGCAGCTGGCTATTTAGGAATGTCTCCTTCCCTGTGGCCCTGGTTTTTCCCTCCCTCCTAAGCTTCTACCACTGATTGGACTGGCAGCTGGCCCCAGTGGTTTCTTGCTCTCACACAATACTTTTTAAAGATTTAAGTTTAAAATGAGGAGATGCGAGGTTCTGTCCTTTCCAGTTTTGTCTTTTTGGGAGCTAGTCAGATCCTTGGTGAGGTAGCTTTGAGCACTGGACTGCTCCTGGGACTGTGGATCATGACCTACAACAAGGTCTGGTTTTCTCTGCCAGTCACAGAGCCTTTTTAACTCTGACACCACTGTGCCCTTCTCCTCAAGGGCCGAGATGTGTATCTCAACCTACAAATTCCAGCCCTGATTCTGGAAGGACTCACTACTGAGATGACAGCTACCTATTAAAGATCCAGTTTTCATAGTAGAAAAGGAACCATTAAAAAAATGAAAATTTTAATTAATGCTACTGGTGGCTTATGGAAGAAAAGCAGTAAGAAACACCTTTGGTGTGCGACTGATATTAAAGTAATCTTAAAATTACTTTTCCTCCTTTGAAAGTAAAAAATAATTAACTCTGAAGTGCTGGCAATATAATACCAGCTCTGAGAGGTAGTGCATATATTTAGTACTTTAGTTGTCCGGTTCTGAGGGATGCCAGGGGACAGGGTTTATAAAAAGAATATTATCTCTACATCAAAGAGGTATTATTTTTTGTTTTAAAGGAGTTCACAGTCACAGAACAGTCAAGCTCTTCATAAGCAATTATTAGCAGCAAGGATGGCAACTGAGCAAAACAAATCTTTGGAAATGGACACTTTTATTTTTCTAGATGTTTAGGAAAAAATTCTAGGGAGTTGCATTTGCTGAGGTGAATCCCAAATTCTGGTCCTGGTGTCAAAGGCTCCTGGTGGGAATATTGAGGAAACAGGAGTATTTTCCCTGATGAAAAGTCATTAAAAGCATAATCTCACTGTGCTTTGGTTATGTTTTGTCAGTCACCTCCAGGCTTCAAGGCTCAGTATAGTCCAAGATAAAACTTCTTAGACTTTGTTGCCTTGAGGAGACTCACTGAACCTCTTGTACAATTGATTATTCCAGGCCAGGTGAAAATGAAGTTTAACTGTGTGACTACCCAGCAGAGGCATGCTGCATACCATGCTGCACACCATCCTGCATACTGTGCTGTACACCATCCCAGAGCAAAGACGTGGTGAGATGCCTAGATCTGCTCAGTAGGATGGGATGAAAACAGTTTTCAACCTCCTCTCTGTGGTGACAAAGCCACATCTTCCCAAATCACGGTGAACAGAAATGGGGCTGGGCTTGACAAACAGAAGTCACACGGGGGAAGGAAAAGCACAGCTCAATAAATGCCATTTACAAAATCAAAAACTAACTGAAGTCAGGAAGGTGCTTCAGAGGCTATCCAGCCCAAACCCCCACTAAAAGCAGGCCCAATTAAAGCAGGTTATTCAGGGCTTTGTCCAGCAGAATTCTGAATAACTCCAAGAAGTGAGATTTGATAACTTCTCTGGGCACCATCTCAATCTTTGATGACCCTTACGATAAAGAAGCTTTTCCCATACCACATCTGAATTGCTCACCTCCCACCTTACACCTGTAGTCTCTGCTACAGTACCTCTCTGAGAAAAGTCTGGCTCTGTCTCTGCTGTGCCTTCTAATTGCAGAGAGCAATAAGATCTCCCCATACCTTCTCCTGTTACATCTGAACAAATCCAGTTCTCCCGGCTTCTCCCCGTATGCCACATACTCCTGTTCCCTAACTATCTTGGTTACCTGCTGCTGAACATCTTTCCTCACTGGGTAACCCAAAATGGAGGAGATACTCCAGATATGTTGTTAGGATGGGTCAAACAAACCGATTCTGCAATTGGAAATTCCAAACCTAGTGTTAGCAATATGCCCCCACTCTTGGGATAAGAAGTTTCCGTCTCTCTTTCTGGCCATACATGCCCATAACCAGACTGGGGATTTTGCACAGAGTACGGCAGGAATTCTGTAAGAAAAAAATAGAGTTTTGACAGATAATTAGAAATAAAAACAGGTGTAGGCATCAGATCAGCCATGAGTCCAGACTGTCACAGGTCCAGGCTCTGAATATCTGTAGAAACGCAAGCGTTTTGCACACCACAGCAAAGGCGGCAGCCGGGCATGCAATTCGGATGCATCCTGACGTGAGCAGTCGTACCGATGTGGGAGCACAGCCCGCTCCCATTCTGTGGGATGACCACAGAGGCAGCAGATCACTGGGTGAGAGGAGAAGCAGGTATGGGACCGTGCAACTGCACTTGATGCAAAAGGGGGTTGTTGAGGTAAAGCTACTGTAGCAATAACATCACATAAGAGCTGCAAGACTATAGATGCACAACCTTTGATGCTCCACAGCTCTTGCAGGTGGAAGAGAAAGACATGGGGATGGATGCCAAGAGCCCCTGGGGATCCTTTTTCTCCAGGCTAGTCTTTTTCTTGGCAATGATGAAAGTTCAGCAGATCCCTTCTCTGATGCAAAGTGGGTGGGCTGGCAGGGGATGAGCCAGTGATGAGCCAGTGTGGTGGGTTTTAAGAAGCGTTGGCTGAGCACATCAGCTTGGACGAAGAAAGAAGTGCTGAAGGAAAAGTGAGGGACCGCAGAGCCCTCCCACCCAGCCCACCATGCTGCCCTGCTGCTGCTGTTGGCAGGCAGTGGGATTATGTCTTTGTGTGGTTGAAACAGCTTGGTAAATATTGCTAAACAGCTTAAAATTCTCAAGGTGAATTGGAACAAAGAACAGGCTTTCAGTACTTTTATTATTTATATTTTCAACTGATGCTTTTTTTCCCCTCTATTAATCAGGCTGTGACTTGTGATGTACTTCTGTGATAAATCACTCACCTTAATTATTGTGCCATTTAGAAATAAGCAAGGGGCTGGCAGCGAGAGAAGGTTTTGCTATATTATGCACATATATATGTATTCAATTTTATTCTAATGGACTGTTCCAGGCACGTGAAAGATCCAAGACACCAAAAGGCAGACACCAACATAGAAAATGTGTTTTAAAAGCAAAACCTGTTGTTAAAGCCAAGTTTCCATGTCCCGAAGACTGAATTATCAGAAGCAGTTTCCATCCCATTGCTCATGACATGTGGATGTAGGATGCTTCTCTTCATAGCCATCTCTCATCCTCCCATATTCACTCACTCAGAGTTATAGCTCTGCCATTTTACCATGTCAGAAATCCTCCTGAGAAGCTATTTGCAATGCATATCAGTGTTTTTTAATTTAACGTTTGTTTTCAGGAGCAAATAGGCAATTGCCTCAAAAGGGGAGAATGAATGAACCTCACAAAACTCACGCTGGCCTCACATAACTCATTAACATTAGAAGACTCCCTGCATGGTGCTGCCAGGGTTGTTAAAATGTCACCTGTTATTTATGCTACTGCAGCCAAACATTTCATTTATGACTGTAAATGAGCAGCAAGCTTGACGAACAAATGGAGATGCTGAGTCCCCCGTGCCTGTCGCTGCCCTTGGGCGCTGCACTGCCCGCTGCAACCTAGCACAGGGACACCTGGGATCTCTCACACTACTGCCGCAGTCTCATGTCTCATAAAGCTCATTGGTAATTGAAAAGTGCTTACTCCTCTTTAACTCAAGCACTTAGTGCTGCCTGGGTGGTTTTCCTAGGGAGAAACAGCCAACGACCCCACTGGTAATGAAGAACTGAAGTTCAAACTTAAAGCAGCAATTCACCCCAGGTCATGCATGGAAAATGCCTCTGCTGTTGTGTTTCTTCAGTGCACAGGGTTTTTTTCCTGACACTCCTGAAGCTAAGCTGCCAACAGGGTATAAACCAAAAGAGATTCACTTAGATACCTAAGTATTGTTAAACACTTCATTGGGGTGCCCAGGCTTCCTTGCCCTGCAAGCCATGTACCAACTCCTCCGGACAGTGAGAAGTCCCGTGCTGCCCTGCACTGAACTGCTGAAAACATCTCTGGGTGCTGTTCCCTGGTGAGAAATGACCCATCTGTGTACCCTGCCTCATCTCCCAGCCCTCCACTGGCACTTCCAGGCTGGAAGATGGATGTTGAGTCCCCAGCTCCTCAGGACTGTTGGACCTGGCAGCCCAACATGGTAACTGAAGCTTGGCTGAATGGTGAAGTCCCAACAAAGGAGCTGTATGCTACAGGTTTGGAGTCAGCACTATTGAAACAATCTTACACTTGCTGGGGATTATATATATATATTCTTTTAAAATATGTAAAAACAAATCACTTGGAGAGCCAGAAACTGTTGATTCCCTTTGTGGAAGTGCAAACTCCACTGTGTGCAGACAGACCACTCCTGAGCCTGCAACAGTCTATTTGGTGCTTTGCAAGGACAATTTCCAGAGGTCAGCTACAGGCAAATAATTGTTACAAGGGAAAATTTTGGCATAAAAATAACATTGTGTTTGAAAAAACCTCATTATATTCCTTCCAAAATTCACAACCTGTTGTTCTATGAGAGGCTTTCTGGTCTCAAATCCATCTTAGTAAAGATAAAAAGTGAAAGTGACAAGCAATAATGATTATTTCAAGCCTTATTATATGTAACA
>NW_016690226.1:2961675-3084954 GCF_001604755.1 Lepidothrix coronata
AACAGAGAGTCTGGTGGCTGTGCAAACAAGTCAGCAGCTAGGAAAGAGACAGCTGATGGAAGAAGATAAAACATTAATGAAAAAATCCTGGGTTTAAAGATTAAGGGCAAGAAGGCATTATTTAAGTACACTAAGACCTAACAAAATCCTTGCAATCATACAGAAGAATAGGATTCAAAGGGACCTCTTCGATCATCAAATCCTCATGCTATCTGTAGTGCCATACCAAACAATCAATCCTCTTCATGGAAAAAGTGATATTAATCCTAAAGTAGTTCTTTTTGTCCCTAGATCCCAGGGGATGGAGGAGAGTGTAGAAACCATTTTAGAACCTGATATTTTGCTTGGTTATAACCTTTTGGTGATTTCATACTTAAATTGGTTTGTCAGCATTTCACACCCATTCTCTCTGACAAAAATGCCACTCATCAAGTTCAGTGATGTCTCTTCCCTTTGTTAGTCCCTATATCTCAAGTGTTAAAGGTGGCAGAGTTGTCAATTGTGGTAACACAAAAAGAAAAAATATTCATTGAATATTTATGGTTTTTATTTGGAAAGAAATGGGACATGCTTATTCCACAGCAAGGAAGAAATACTTTTTATCTCAGCAGCAGCAGTGGAGGATGTCAAATAGCAACAATTACAGCAACATACACTAGCAGTACCAGAAAATTTGTGACCAAGAATCTTGAAAGACCTGTCTGAGGAGCTTCCTGAAACACTGAGAGTGATTTGTAGAACATATTGAAAGATAAGAGAAGCTACATAGAACCAGAAAAGTGACTGTTGGTTAAACAACGTGAACCAGGGCTGTTCCCAGAAGTGGTTATATACTGGGCACCACTCCTCTGCATGTAGAGAAGAGTTGGTTGTAAGTCTCTCTAGTCTCCCCTGCATGCAGACTGAGCACCTCTGCAGCTGGTACAGCATGCCTAGTAAGTATCATGCTGATCACATGCTAGTCAGCAGCTTGCCAGTCCCTTCAAATTCTGAGTCCATACTTAAAAAAGGTGATCCAGTGGCCTGGATTTCCCAAGCCCAAATAGTATGACACTAGTCCCAGGAATAATTATTACTAAGCAGATATGGGAAGTGAATAAAGCATTAATGAATGGGAGGATAGTCAATGCCAGCAAATGCTAAAACCTATTTTCTTAAAAGCAGTCAATGAAAGCTCTTATAAAAATGAGATTTCTTATTTATCTGATTAAAGTTATCTTTATAGGTCTCTGAAAATAAGAGATGTCTATTTGACAGTTGCATGTGTCCTTCTCATTTAAAAACAAAAAAAAAGGCAATGAAAAAATCAGTGTAGCCAGTAGTACAATGGTGAGATTAAAGATTGACTCACAGATGTCCAAGTAGTTGTCAAGAAAAAGAGCTCGATCAGTAGTTTTCATGACAGCTTCAAATTCAGTCCAGAGAAGATCAAGAACTGACTTTGGTTGTGACCTATAAATACATACAAGGGCAACAATTTCTGGCAGTAGGTAGCTCTGTCATCTAGCTAAGACAGATTTGTAAAATAGTGTAGCTAAGGCCAATGCTATACAAGTTCCGGATAGGAAGAAGAAATTACTTAGAACAGGGAGCAGCTGACTATTAGACCAGCTCATTAGGCAAGCAGTGGCTTTATACCTGTTTGAAACCTTGGGCTGCTATTTACCCAGACAAACTCTGCGCAGGCAGCCCCTGTGAGTGCTGGTTGCCAGCACTAGGCAGCAAGTTGGACTCAGGGCAAGTCTGTGTGCCTTGCCATTTCAGATGGAGGCGTGGGTGTGTTTCCATCTGAAGTACTTCAGTTTAGTTCCACAGAGCACAGTAGTAGTGTCAGCTCACACCACAGGACATGCATGGTTACAAGCTCCCCAGCTGGAGAGCCCTTCCATTCCCAGAGGAGCGCAGAGTACCTCCCAGCAAGAGCATCACTCCCCAAGTCAGTGTCTCAGAGTGCCCATCACTGCATCTAGGCTTTGCCTCTATCTTTTTCTTAGTGGTGTGTAGGGCAGCAACCGAACCCAGAGCAGATGTAACATCACACATCCGTGATACCTCTTGCAACAGCAATCATCTGATTGTTGCCTGCGTGCACTGTTTCCAAACAGCTGCCTGGGCTGTTTTCAAGTGGCTGCTTGCAAACACTGCAGACAGACACTCAAATTTCACTATTCCCTGTTACATGGGAATCACTCAGCTATATATTTTAGGTCATATTACATTACTTCTGGCACTGCAATGTCTGTGAATTTAGTTACCTTGGGAAGAGAGGACACTCCATAACCACCTCCCTAAGCATCTGATCTCAGCAAAAGACTGATACTGGGGCAACCTGAAAAGCACAAAATGATGGGTCAAGGATTAATTAACTAAGACAGACTTGGTTGACTAGAAATGCCCACAGGACTCCCAAATGAGAACAAATGGTTTCCTTGTAGGAATATCATCTTTGCCCTGACAAAGACATCAATGCCACCTGGGATCTCCCTAAGCCACATGGTTGCTGCTCAGTGGATAAACAGATCTCTGCTTTTAAAACAAAAAGATAAGAAAAGACAAATTTGAGGTAGTTACGGTAATGGTATCTCAGGTGCTTTTCCACAGGCAAGACGTGAAGGAACATCAGAGCAGACCTGTGCAGTGAAACTGTTGGTGTTTGGGGTGGGGAGACTGGTTCAGACTAGATGGAGTTTAGATCCATGGACTGAATCAGCATTAGCAGCTGGAGTATGTTAGGAGTGTTTCTGGGTCAGGTCTGGCTTCCAATTCACATGAAAGGAATTTGCTTGTATGTTCCAAGGCTGCTCTGCTCTGAAAGCCAAAGTAGGAGATGAGGGCCAACCAGGAAAGTCTCATCAAAAGCACTTATGTAATCCAAACTAAAATGCTGATGCTGAGACACCTGCAGATGCTCACACTGGAGATGGATATTGGCACATCTTTTACTTATGAAGAAGCTGCTTAACAGGGAAAGCTTTTTTTCCTTGAAGTCATCACAATCAGTCATCCGACCTAATAAGGGATGATTCTCACATCTGTTGTTGAAGTAATGGGACTCCTGTTTCTAAGGTCACCATGGCTGATAATCACACAGGAAGGACAATTTTGATTATTCTCTTTTTTCCTCTTGCTTAAGTGGGTACCTAGAACAAATCCATGTATGTAGCACATGGTATCTTCATGTGTCATTGGAAGAAAATATAAATGCCATGAGTACATTCTGTCTTGTATAGCTGACCCTCTTCAAAAATGCTGAATCTCAGCGTACACAGAAGTGACTGCTTTTAATGCAAAATCGGTGTTGAGCATACTCTTCAGAATTTGATCCAAAGCCTGAGGAATTCTACAGAAACTTCTTTTGTCTATGACACGGCTCTGAACAGACTCACAGAGCTGTCACCCACAATGTGAAGCAGACTGGCTTAGATGTGATAGTAGGTTTTTCTAAAATGTCCAAAAAACAAAGGCATTCAGAGAGAGAGACAGACAGCATGCAGGAGAGATCTACCTACCTGTCCTACATATTTCAGTGAAACAAATCAAAACATCTGTCAAGACATGCGAGGTTGAGTCTACAAAGTTCTAAGCATTCTTTGAAGTGATGAAGCTCTTACATCTCATTGACCTCTTTGAGAACCAAGAAGAGCAAGTGTCAAACCCCAAGGTTTATTGAGGCAGAAAATATTTTTCTTCTATGCTTTTTCCTCTAGATATCAATGGTTTTGTTGTGCTTTCCTCTATTCTGGTTTTCTAAGCAGTGTGTTGCAAGGGGAAGGTGAATGACTGAAGCATGCATGCCCAGATATTTTTGACTGGCTTATGACAAGTAATGGCAGGAGTTTGTATTTATCTTCAGAGTTTCATTTCAATTCTTGTTCTTTATCTGTCCATCTCTTCTAATATTCACAAAACAAATGACACTGTCATAGCCATTGATATATTAGGTAAGTGATGGTTACTGACGATCAAAGGACGCCACACTTCTCCTCACATGTATGAAAAGACATTTTAATTATTAAGAAGCAGCACTGAAAAATCTACACCCCAATTAAGGTGCAAACAACGTGGCTCGCACAGTGCAGGGAAATGGTTACAAGTCCCCTCTGCAGAGATTGCTTGAGAAGTGGCAGCAATGGGCACTGTAACAGTAAAAGAGGGAGAAAACGTCACAAATATGAATGGGTTGGGAACGAGTGATAGCATCACCAGCCATCTGTCTGAGTTTGTATGTGGCTTTAGGGGTGGCAGTAGTAAAAACCTCCTAGATTTTTGCTGCCTGTGAGCATGGATTGCTACTAACCATCTGTAGGCATGCCAGGTAGCATGACTATGTCCCTTTCCTGTAGCTGGCTCCTCACATGCTGTGGGGTACAAAGCAATGGTCTCTCTTCTCACTAGAAGGTTTTTTCCTTCCCTATCATCATCTAGCACCTTTGTGGGCCTTCTTGTCCAGTGGGTCAGTCACAAGTGAGCATCTGCCTCTCCATCTTTTTCTAGTATCAGCTAAAAATATCACTGGTTTTCCTTTTCTGCAGTCTCTTAACACCCTTTATTTGTACACTACTATTTATTATTTAAAGCAGTGCCTATATTATTTAACTCACTGAGCCTTTTTGGGATACAGTTTCCATGAAAGAGGCTGTGCAGCATCACTCTGTTGAACTATGAATTAACAACACCAAGGGTGCCTCCCTTCTCTGTTGGAACAAATACCACCCATAGTTATTCTCAAGCATTTTTGCAGTCCATAAATATACACATGCATGCATAACATGCATACATTTGTGTCTGTGTGTATATTTTTGTGTATCTATGGTATGTGTCAGGAGGATGCAATAAGCTGCCAGATACTCTGTAAAGCCTTTGATCGGCTGCAGCTTTCTGCACCCTGTGCTGTTCATCCTGCATCCTTGGCTACTCCACCACCACACCAGACTGTTTTCCAAAGAGCTTTTGTCTGTGGTGCTGCGTCTCAGATCCCAGGACAGGGCTTTTCTCCTCTCCACATCCAAACTGACCACTTTCTCCTGCAGATTAAGCTACGGGTTTGTGGTAGCAAACGTGCCCAAAGGATGAAACAAACTGGCTAAACAGTTCATGAACACCAATTCTCTTCTTCAGGTCCAAAACCATTTGGTTTTAATTATATTATTTTTACATATAAAAATACCAACATTTCTAATTTTGGGTAAGACTGACTCTGTTATTTCTACATGCCTACTATTCTTTCTGCTGATCCACCACAGGACACATTCCAGCTGAATTTTCAGTCTCAGGGATCACGGGCTGTTGTGTGAGTTATTTAGTTTTTGCCTGGGATTTGCTAGTCTTTCTCTGACTTCTCCCCACACAACTCCTCTTCCTCTCATTCAGCCATAGGTTCACAGTGCCTTGGGCTATGTGTGCTCTGTGGATCTGTTTTAGTTCCCTGTCAATTATTCCTCCCCGTTTACAGTAACAGCTCATATCACATTTTATTACTGTAGCTCATGTGCCTTTCACATCATTGCTTTTGAAACACTGAATTTATTCTGAAATGCGTCTGGTTTCTAGTCTAGCTTCTCACTGTTTCCTAATTCTAGGGGGATTTTGTTGTTGGTTTTGCATCTTTTCTGCTGGCTGCGGCTGTGTCTGCATTTCAGGATTATTGCTCAAGTTTCTGTAAGAAACATGGAAATGTTTTTCCTTCTCTTCTCTGACTTCCAAGCCTTTTAGCTACTTCTGTCCCCCCCTGCTCTCCCTTCTGAGCCTCAAGCACTGTGCTCCCTTGCCGGCCATTGTGTCGAACACAAAGATGAAATGACCGGGGCGTGTGAAAGCACTTGCCTACACTTCAATATTATCTTCTCCTGCAGGATATCACAGTTAACCCTGGATCTCCACTTTCCTTTACAGTCACCTTATTTTCATTTTGAGAGAACTCAGAGCTCACAGCAGCATGGGATTAGTGTTTCAGCTGCTGCTGTGTGCAGGCAGAGAGCCAGCTTCCTCTCCCACCGCGTCACCCAAGTGTCTCGCACTTGGCCACCTGTATGACCACCTGTATCCCTGCATGACTAAGGGCAGCTCAGAGCTGTTCATCCCTCTTACCATTCCTCCACATCAGTATCCCCATCTGTCAGGGCCTGATTACACCTGTGAAGCTGAATTTTCCAGAGAGCAAACAGGATCATTTTAGAGGAGCTCCTGCTACCCCCTTCCCAGAAAGAGGGAAGCTCATAATTCTGCTACGCACTTTTAAAAAACCCACTGTAGCTGATCTGGGGTGGGGAATGGGAGCAATGTACTCTGTTTATAATGTGAACAGCATTTAAGACTTCCCCAGATGCTTATACTTTTGCCAGCTCCAAATGATAAAAAAGCATGTGTCAGGTCTCTAAACACAAGATTGTCTTTAAAATTCATTACAGTTAAGAATATGAACTTTGAATGTTTATTCATTCTTCCCATTCTGGGCCTGGAAGTTTATTTGATAGAACCTGCCTTTGAGAAAGGAAGCTTTTACCTCAGGTGCTGAAGCATGGGCTGCACAAAGCATGGGCTGCACTATTCCAGGGTTTAGGGTTTTGGGAAAAGCAGGGAGAAAAAAAGGTAGGCCTGGATGGAAGAAGTAGGAGAAACCGCTGGAGAGACCAATGCTCAGAAGAGACAATGGCTACTTCTGCCTCCAAGACTTGGTGTTCTCCACCAATTCCAAAGACTCGGGCTCTTCTTTCATCAGCACCATGTAACTTGTCTTTCCATCGTTTAGACAAAGCAGGCTGAAAAAAATATTATGACTTTGCTACCACTAAGAGTCTATTGTCCTTGGTGACACGGTCTTCCCTACCTCTAGAGCCCCCTTCATCTTATCTGCTGGCAGAAGTCTCTCTGGAAAAGGATTTTAAGGTGATCAGGTCACAGGGTGCATCCATTAGATGGGGGAGACTGCCAGGCCCACCTTTTTTTCCTGTGAGTGGCAAAAACAACTAGGAGAAATTTGGAGAGCACCCAAAATGTGTATCTAACTCTTGCAAGACAAGAGAACATCCCAGGAAAGTGAGGGTTCCATTGAGTGGGACCACAAACCAGAAGACTGAGAAAGAAAGATGTTTCAAAACCTCAGTCAGTACAGGAAAGACATGCAGATTATTTTGGTTTATTGTGGTTGTATGAAGACTGAAACACTTAACTATTTTCTACCAAATAGCATAATACCTTTAGAAAGCCTTTCCTAATATCAGGTAGGAAGCAATAAGCCAAAATCACAAAACAAATCTTTGAAGATACGATTTCAACATGAAGACACAGAAAACTTAAATATAGGCTGCTACTCATTGTAGCGCCAGTAAATGTAAGCTGGGTAACCAGCTGAATAATTACAACTGCTGACGATTACTTATGAGCATTCCTGAAAGCAAAATGTGACCCTGAATGTTATCTGCTGGGAAAGAGTATAAACCAACTTTTCATTCCAAGAGAAGAGATAAGGGTAATAGGGGGCAGGGAACTAGAACACAAAGAACACTACATCAATAGCTAACAAACAGGTAAGGAATTAATAAAGTAGTTGTTGTGTGTTTGCTACAGCAAAATAAGGTGATAAATAGCAGACAACTGGGGCTTATAATGCATCTGGCAAACCAACTGAATTATATTCTTTGACAGGATAACAAGCCTAGTGGACAAAAAATACTCCACAGTAGCTATCGATATAGTTCCCTGAGATGACCTTATACGTGGATTACCAAAATCTGAATGGTACTTCTCAAACTCCAGCTCTTCCAGTGTGTGCCAAATGCAGGGAAGTGTGTCACAGCATGCAGTGTTTTGCAGCCAACACACAGTCATTTTAAACTACATGGCTGTTTTAAGCATGTTTTCTCAACCTCCAGATCCGCGAAAGCCACCGAATGAAAAGTAGATTACACCAAATCCCTTTAGGTAGAAAGGATCTGAATCTTAAACTTCAATATTCTAGAGGGGCTCAAAAACACAGCTACGTGGATGTTTTGCTATTAAAGCAAGCAATCGAGGCAATAAACATAATCTTGGTTTATTTTGCCATCAGGTGGTAGTCAGCAGTTTACTGGAGGTGGAAAAATTGTTGGAGCTGTAAACAAACACCCTCTTCCAAATTCATCAGGAAGGCTATTGCTCAAAGGTACGTACTTCCCTCCTCCTTGACACCCACTCTGCTGCCTAATTTCCCATGCTGGAAGGTGGCATTGTTCACGCACTTGTTTCAGCCAGCGTGGGAGGAGATCTTTCCCTGGCTGTCTCTATAATACACTTCCAGGCAACTAGCAAGGGCACTAGGAGAGGTGTAGAATGGTGTAAATCCATCTAGTGCCATTACATGTCACATGCTCTCTGAAGAGGAGATCCATTTGGAACACCAGCCGTGGTAAGTACACCAGCATTACTACAGTGTATTTTAGAGGTGCTTGTTCCCTGTGTCCTGGCTTTGGGCCTATAAATACCATGGGTTCCAGTGGTTAAAAATTGCATAGCTAGCACAAGGACTTTGTTAGTAGCACTGCTAGGAGCTTAAAACATGAGCCAGGTGTGGCATGGATGACATGGGTCAGATCTGCTAACACAGAGGTATTTGAAAATACATGAACCTCAGTGTGGTCTTGCTACTGGAGGAGGACAAAAATCCATCTTCTCAGGAGAGGTCACACAAGAACACAGTTTGGTCCATTTCTCCTGAGAAGGTCTGGAGCAAGTATGTGACTTCTCTATCTCCTACTGGTTTTTGTTCTCAGCTGCATTCTATA
Source organism: Lepidothrix coronata (assembly GCF_001604755.1). Lineage (NCBI taxonomy): Eukaryota > Metazoa > Chordata > Aves > Passeriformes > Pipridae > Lepidothrix > Lepidothrix coronata. The sequence continues at coordinate 2,970,435 of NW_016690226.1, forward strand.
TGACTTTGTGAGTCTAGTGGGTGGCATCCTTGCTATGGTGGGGGAGTTGGAACTAGATGGTCTTTAAGGTCCCTTCCAACCCAAACCATTCTATCATTCTGTGATTTTATGAGTTCTCTCTTATCTTTTTGTTGAATGACAAGAAAAAAAGAAAAGTTATTTCTTTATGAAATTGCAAACTAGCCTCCACTATATTCCTGTAGTGGAGATGGGATCAAGTCAAGTGGGAAGTGAAACTAATGATACCTCTGCCTTGTACAAAGCCTGGTGAAAAATAGCCAAACACAGGACAAGTGTTGGAGAATTAATCAAAGAGGTCTTCTGTCATGCCCAAGCAACCACTCTCAACCTGAGAACAGAACCATACCTGAGGAACAGAAAGGTGGAAGCACGTACTAGACTCTGGAAGGTGAGAATACACAAAGTGCAAGCTAGAAGAATGAACTGAAATCAATTAATTGAAGTTCAACCTCAATAAATATAAAGGGAAGGATGAATAAACATGAGTACAGAGAAATTAAGAGGTCACAGAAAAGAGTCCTAGGGTTAATGAGAACATACTCAATGGGGAATTGCTAGATGAGGCTGGCACAAATGCACAAAATGTTCTATCAGATGGATATTGGGATTAATAGGTGTCATGACTTTAAGCAAGTAATGTAACTGGAGAGTATTGAAGCATGTTTTGGTCAGCACAATTCCAAAAATACAAAAGCCAAATGGATAGAAATGAGATGAAAGAATTCAAGAATCAGCAAATCTGGACCCAATTTGTTTGTTAAAAAACCCCAAACACTCAGTTAAAAGTTTTCTTAATACTGATACAAGTAAGTCTCCTAACTATGGAGCTTAGAAGAATAGGACCTTGGTTCCCTTCATGAGGGAAAATGGAAACAACCATTTGTAATTAGCCACATTTTCAGGAATTTTTGTTTATTTGTGGCTTCATATGCTGTGTTCCACTTTATTTACAAACACTAATATGTTATTGCTGTGACTGCCTGTTGAAAAGCACAGGGAACATACATAGATGCTTTAGAGAGGGTGAACCACAGCTCCGCAGTAACTTTCCGGAATGGGCACAGGGAAGAAAAGTATTAGGGGTAGTAGGGACGAGAGCTCTGCCTACAAGCCGCTGAATCACTGTCAGGAAGCCCACACCTTCCAGACTCAGACAAGGCCCTGGGACAATTCTTGTACCTCCTAAGGCTGGCCTGGTGATGGTAAGGTGACTTCACAGCAAAGATCAAGTCAGACCATTTGCAGAGATGCACATGTGACATGTATGATACCTGACTGAACCAGCACCAGTGATGTGTTCTCTGAACTCAGGAGGGCAGACCAAGCCAAAAGTGATAAGCCACACCAAAAGGCACAGATTTAGCTGAATTGAAGAAGGCAGAGAAAAAGTCTATGTGTCTCTGATACCTGTAACTGTGAGTAAGTAGGAACAACTGTTTCTGTGCTTCCATTTATGCAGCAGTAGCTGCCGTACAATGTCGAGATATCCAGTACAGTTTCAGTTTAGGATGGAGGTGAACACAAGCTACCCATTTGTCAAGAAACAGAATGGGATGGCAGAGGAAAGAAAAAGAACCCAAGGGACAATTAATTTAAAGAAATGTAAAGCTAAAACACAACCAGGATACCTTACAGAAATGGAGAGATACTGTAGACAGGATGGTGAAATTTTCATCTTTAGTTATTTTAAAATTAGTTTCTGGTCACTACAGGAAAACCTTCTGAACAAGCTGAACACAAACAATTGGCTTCTTATTCTAAAACAAATTCAACAACAACAGCCCAAAGCAAAGCTGACTCTGGAAACAAATTACAACTGAGCTTTGGTTGACTTCAGCTCTTGAAAACATCACTCTTTCACTGATGGTGGTCACCAGAGATATACCCCATTACCACAGCTACATCTACACTGCTAAAGGCCATCCACCCTAAGAGACACTTACTCTGATTTCCAAGCCAAGTCATGTAGTGGAGCAGTCCCCCCAGTTTCTGGTAATTCCCTCTAGAGAACAGCCATACACTCACCCTGGGCATCCTCTGAATTCCCCACAGAACTCCCGGGGCCCTGGAACACAACCCGTTATGCTGTTTTTCTTTCTTTGTCAACCCAATGTGCACTAAAACAAAAGCCCTTTTGCTGCAGCCCCACCTGTTTTTAAGTAGGAACATGCCATAAAGGTTGGTGGAGGTATTTAATTCTTCAGTCCAAGCTCTGTTTGCCTACATAGTGACTCACCTCACATGCTTCAGATCAGCTTCTTTTGAGGAGAGGAGGTGTGATACAGGTCCCACTGCCATGCTGAAGATGACACTCTGTTATGCTTGCAAGACAGGTCTTAATTACAAAGTGAAAATTGTTATTTCGTGCTAAAGTGCTGGGACAAGATAAATGAAAACAGAGGAAATATTCAGTAACTGCTGAAAAGGACACACAACACCCATACACAAGGAGATGTCTCATTAATTACTTGCTTTAGTCCCCTTTGGGCTCAGAACACAGCAGCAATAGAATTACTTTTGTTAGCAGCTGTGGGCTCTGTTTTGACTGAGATACGTATTTTCTCTTTATACTTTACTGTTTTTTGGCGTGTTTCTTTTTGGTGTGGGAATTAATTGCCTACAATTTACCTAGAGCCTGTACTTAATTCACATGTCAATCATTCATGTTTCGTGATGTTTCAAAGACAGCAGCAGAAATGAGGACTACTAAGAACAGAGCAATCCTTTCAACATACGAAGAGTCATTCAGGACTAGAGTTGTTAAAAGCCGGCCCAACAAGGTATGTGATATTCAGCAACTGAATGCCACGCAAAAAAACCAGTACACTTGAAGCAGTAGTTGTCACTGGACTGAATTCCAGAGAAAATCTCTCCTCATAGAGACCAGCTTTTTCGTTCTGTTTTACTTGTCCAATATTTTCTATTGCAAATCTTGAAGAAATCTCAGAAAAAAATAATAGAAGCTAGTGAGGGACTAAGATGTTGTAAAGCAGTGTTTTTTCCACAAATAAAGCATAGGTGCTTCAGAGTGACAAGGGGCCCTAACTTGTGACATCACCTCCTAAACCCAGTCAAAATGTTTGAAAGATATTGTAGTCCTAGAGACTTGTCTCAGAACTGCTTCTTGTAAATGGAGTTTGTTACTCCACTAAAAACAGCTTAGCCCTAAGAATCATCTACATCCATACCTTTTGCCTGGGAGGGAGTGTCAGGAGGGAGCATGAGTAATTGCAGTGGCTCTGGAGCTAGGGCCCAGAATGCAGGGTTGCCTGCGCTGTCCTCTTGCTCCTTCCCACCTCATTCCCAAAAATAATGGAACACGAGACAGAGTAATTTGGTCACCTCTCCATCGTGCTTTGTCACCGCTACCCATGATCTTAGCAGTTTATATTTATCCAAGGAGAGAGGAGGTGGAACAAACAGAAGGAAAGATGGAGGAGTGGATGAGAAACTAACAATTCCTGAAACTGTAGAACCTGGCAGGCTTTGGTTTTATGGCATCATGGTGGATGACTGCACAATGTAGAGCTGGCTTCTGTTGTTAGCAAAACTATCAGCAATTTTCCATCCAGCTGGGAAAGATTTTCTGTTAATGCACATCATGATTTTAATAGCATGTGTGTAGGTGGTGAAGAATTGAATTTTTTTAAAACTTTATAATCAAGGTGAGAGGAGGCAGGCACAGCACATGAGAGAACCATGCGGTGTCAACTCATCTATTATCCCCCAGGTCACACCTGCAGATCTTTCCCACCTCCCCCCTACTGACTGGTCTTAAAGTTGAGAAATGTACCCTGCTCTGAGCACTTGGCTTTTTTTATTTATTTATTGTAAAAGCTTAGCTAAAGGTGGAGAAGAAGGATCATTGAGTTTATCTGTTAATCTCAGAGGTTAAAAGTGATTGCTCACACTTTGTATCCAAAAAAAATATCTACATGCAGCCATATATATATGTCAAGTGTGCCTGTGGAAAGGAATCTGAGCAGTGTTTGCTTAGTACAAGATGAAGAGGAATGTGCAAAAAAGCAAAATCCAACAAGACAAGGCAATTAGTAATTTTCCCGTTAATACATGTAAATGCAATATAAAACTTGAGCTTTGCACTCTGGTGACTTGGGTTTAAAGCACAGCCTGCTTCATCTTCACAAGAATGTTTTCACTCTCCTCTAATGACAGGGACACCAGCGCCATTGATGCTTTTTGTTGCGCTTTGCCCAGTGGCTGCTGGAAGGGGCCACCTCCCCTGCACTGGCCATGCACTCCTGCGACTCCCCTGCATTAGCTCTAAGCTCCAGAGGTTGTGCAAAGGGAGGGCAAGCTGAGTGAACAAGCTGATCTGCCAGAAAACTTAAAAAGCCAAAAAGCAAATAGTTCCAGCACATTGATCTGCCTTACACGTGACCTCACAAGGTCTGGTACAAGGGATGCAGCAGGCAGGGGAGGCAAGGAAGAGATGGCTGGTGTAATGTCAGAGTAAGTTAGGCCACGACTGACTTGATGCTCAGAGCAGTAGTCTTGTTGTTTGGGGCTCTTTTCCTCTTTATAAAGTAAAGAGAAGATTGATTGAAAATTCCTGCGGTTGGCCTGGTGCCAGTCCCATACATAGTATAAAATCAGCCCTGTTCTAAGTTGCTGGCCCACAAATGTGTATTCCACTGTACTCACCAACTGGGAAGGACAGAGAGCCACTCATCACACTGACAGTCCACTGTACATCTTCAAATACAGCACATCATATACTGTCTCCAAGGATGGCACGGCATCCTGGTTTCTGTGCTTCTGCTTCAGCCGCATTTGGTTAGGATGCCATAAATTCTCCAACTCCTTCAATGTGGCTTTTATGTCTGAAATGTTTTGTGGTTGTTTCATAGCCTTGGCCCTAAAACTCTTATTTCCTCTACAGGTTCCCTGAGGGTAATTTCATCCACCCAGATTCAACAAGCATCACTATACTGACAAACATAGTACTGACTGGTGTCACTCTCCTGTCCAAACTAACATCTCAGCTTTCGTCTGACATAATTTTAGGGCTAGCTAGCTGTCAAATTCAATTCAGTATGGCCAAAACAGAAAGCTGATTTTGACTTTTCCCCTCCTCCCCTCCCTTATGTTTTTTCCCCTCCTTCTCTATTACTCCCTCTTCTCCCCCCCAAAACATTGAAAACTTATGGCTTCCTCCTAACATCAATATCTAGTTTGAATCAGCTTTCTCACACATCTATCACCCCAGTTACATTCAAGGCTTGCTGCCTCCCATTGCATATTATTCTAAAATCCCCCCTGTCCTGTTCATTGACTCAACTACATCTCCCAAATGCAATCAGTTTATCAGCTCCTCTTTCTAATAACCTAGTGAGAATAGAAATTTTATTGGATTATTACCACACTAGTATCTTTCTCCTGACCAGAGCAGATTGTATGGCAAAAGAAGAAAGTGTAGCCCAAAGAAGACATTTCCAAAGACATTTGTGATGCACCCATTAAAAAAAGCACAAGAGCATCATGCTTCAGGAATTCTGTATCTCTGAGTTTACGCCAGGCAAAAGCCAAGACTCGGTATGTTTTTATACTCGAGGTTGTCAAAGCTTACTTAAAATTAATACAATATTTTTATCTCAGCATGAGGTTGTAAATATAGTGTTCTGTATTCATAAGTGATTTTAATGTAGTATCAGAAAGACTGTGATATAGAGCCTTACCTATCTACCAGTATTTTACATGCAATCATTCCTAGAAGTTGGGAAAACTTCAAAAGCAAGTTGAAGTCAGCTTAATTTGGCTACCTTTCCAGAGGTAAAAGAGTGTCTAAATAAAGTATAATGACCCCTTTCTTCCAGGAATGATTTTCGTGAGGTAGGATTCCCCCTGAGCTCAGTGAACAGTCTTTGGGGATTTCCTTGCTGGATGAGTCTAGTGTGGAGGCTGTGTGAGCAAATGCCTTAGAGGAAGTGAGAACAGAATAGCTGCTTAAGAAGATTAATGACTGGATTCCTTAAAGCTAGCTTATGGGAAAGGTGATCTCTTATGTGCGAGCCAAAGACAATTAATTAAAATGGGTCAATTAGCCTGTCAAATACAAATGTATCCAGAGTTCAAGCTTTTATGTATTTACACCAGAAACTGTAAAATCAAGGGAGAAGGAAGACCTTTTTGAATCCTACAGGGCAGAAGATGAATATGAGTTGGTGAAGAGGTAGAATACTTGCCTCAGCCTCCACCAACCCCACACCTGTGAATGGGTAAATGATGTTGGGTCCTGCCACTGGTGTACACCAGCAACTGTCCGCATCTGCAGCATCCTTCAGTGTAACAGAGCCAGAACAAACTATAGAGATAGAAAAACGTGCAAGTTAACACTTGGATGCCAAGTGCCCACCAAAGCCACTCTGCCACTCCCGTCCTCAATTGGACAGGGAAGAGAAAATATAATGAAAGCTCATGAGTTGAGATAAGGGGTGAGGTCACTCGCTGATTACTGTCATGGGCAAAGCAGTCTTCATTTGGAGAAATTGATTTAATTTATTACCAATCAAATCAGAACAGGATAACGGGAAGTAAAACAAATCTCCAGCAGCACAAGGAGACAGGGATGGGGGTTACAGTCAGTTCATCACATGTTTTGCTGCTGCTTCCTCCTCAGGGAGAAGAGTCCTTTCCCTGCTCCATTGCAGGGTTCATCCCACAGAAGACAGTTCTCCCAAACTTCACCAGCATGAGTCCTTCCACAGGCAACAGTTTGTCACAAACTGCTCCAGCACAGGTAGCTTTCCATGGGGTGCAGTCCCTCAGGAACAGACTGTTCCAGCCTTGGTCTCCCACAGGGTCTTGCCAGAAAACTTGTTCCAGTGTGGGCTCCATTCTCCACAGGTCCACAGGTCCTGCCAGGAGCCTGCTCCAGCATGGGCTTCCCATGGGGCCACAACCTTCTTCAGGCATCCACCTGCTCTGGTGTGGGGTCCTCCATGGGCTGCAGGTAAATCTCTGCTCCCCCATGGACCTCCACAGGCTGCAAGGGGACAACCTGCCTCAGCATGTTCTTCACCTGGAGCACCTCCTCCCCTTCCTTCCTCACTGACCTTGGTGTCAGAGCTGTTTTCTCTCACATATTCTAACTTCTCTCTTCTCTGGCTGCAATTGCTTCTGCCCAATGACTTTTTTCCCTTCTTAAATAAGTTATCACAGAGGTGTGATGGGCTCAGCCCTGGCCAGCAGTGGGTCTGTCCTGGAGCTGGCTGGCTTTGGCTCTCTTGGCCATGGAGGAAGCTTCTGGCAGCTTCTCAAAGAAGCCTCTCCTGTAGCCCCCACCCCCGCTACCAAAATCTTGCCACGCAAACCCAATACAACACTGAATAAAAACCCATTTCTGAGGTGGAGTCAAATTCCAGCTATATAAGCAAAGAGGGAACTGTAAGGAACTAGAGTATTTTTTTTTCTTCTAAGTGTGGCATCAGTAGCATCAGAATATAAAAACCCAAAAACATTGAAGATGCAGAACAGATTGAATTTCAGCACAGATCTCTGGAAAGAAAAGACAAACCCACCTTGACAGAATCAGTTTTGGTGAGTCTGAACTAAATGCAGTGATGAAAATACTAAGTCAGTCAGTTATGTGACATATTTTAAAGAATAGGCTGATGAGAACTAGAAACCACCTTTGTTCTATCAATCACTTGAAATGCATTTCCTTCCAAATGTGTCTAGAATCTGCACAAGCATCAGTGTATGTAAATTCAGAGATGAAAGCAATAATTCATACTGGTAGGAAAGCATAAGGCATTTCTAAGTATGAATGCCAATCATTCTCCATAGGTTATGTTGCTGAGCAATGAATAGGATGTGAACCTGATAAAAACTGAACATTTCAGAAGGCACACAATCCATAAAATGTTCAAAATGAGGGAGGACTTTGGGTATACAACTTGCCTGTAAGCACACAGAGGTTAAGCCAAGAATGGAAAAATTAGACATGTCTCCCCTTGGTTTTTAAAAAAATCCTGGGATCACAATGAAATGGTCAGAATCTGTGCTGTCTGGGGGACAAAAGGCTTTGATGAATCACTCAAACTCGTACAGCCCAGGCAGCTATGCAAACTTAAATACCAAATAAATTACTACTTGTATCTGCTATACATACTTACCTTCAAACTTGCCAACAGGTGAAACAAATTACTAAAATACATGACAAATGAGGGAAAGGTAGAATACTTTAGTTTAGCTGTGTGTTATTTAATAACTGCCAGATTCTTAGTGTTATCCTTTAGACCAGGATTTATAGACTTATTTACTTTACAGAGATGAGAAAATAATTCTCAAAAATACGGAAAACTGAATTCTATTAGGAAGAAACTGTCAAAATGCTCCATATAATTTATCAGTTTGAACACTTTCCAAATGATAGAGCCAAAGATTAAAAGTGATTTTCCTTGTGGACAGAGATGAGCATGATGTGACGTACACGAGTGGGCTATGCAATTACTTGCTAGTCACTCAGTAGAACAATAGACAGAATGACTTTTTAATTCTTTTCCTGGATTTGGGCAATAAAGAATGGGTTTATGGCACAATTGGGATAAAAGAGCACATCCATCTGGTGTATCCCACCTAGAAGGCAGTGGGTCTGCCTGAGAGAGACTTACATTTGCAACATGGGACATGGTCTCTACCAGGTATTTCAGAAAACTCCTCCTGCACCTTCTTGGGAAACTCATTTGGTTCAATGGTCATCCCACAAAACTTGAGATGTCAAACAGCTGTGATTTATTCTCCACTGATAAAGGCATCAAACCTCTACAAAGGACAGGAGTGAAAGTCAGTGACAGCTATTTTGGACTAGTTTGAGTCAATGAGAAGACTGAACAAATATGACAGGTTTAAAAGATGATTCTAGTAGAAATAAAATGCAAGCAACATTTGGAAAAAACAATTCTGATGTTTCCAAAGCAAACATTTCCTATTTTAAATTACATTTAGATATTTATTTTAATAAATTTATATTATATATTAATAGATATATTAACATAGTTTTGGGCTTCTGAACTGGAAAACAAATTATTCCAGGCACTCTAAATAGGATATACTGTTTATACACTGAAGACTTACACCCAAATCTGAGGTAGATAGTAGGTGTTCTCATTTCCTTTGGGCTTGAAGAAATGGCCATTTATAGGATTATACACACACAAATTGCAAAGGGACAAACTTTATGTTCAGCATTACGTTGCAGATCAGCATGGCCCTAACTTCTTAGCCGGAAAAGCACTCTGCAAATATCCACTGCCTGAAGGATGGAGATGGGACAGCAAGGACTCAAAGCCCCTGAGACAACTCAATCCAATCCAATACAGGCACTACATACCAAATTCCTATTTGATATATCACATTGGCATAAAGAAAATCCCTGACTGAGAGACAGAACAAGGGCTGAAGAATAATACAGCTGTCATTCCTGGCATGAAGAAACATTTTTTAAACTTCTAGGTCTGATTGGATTTTTACTGCTGACATTTCTGCCAGACTTCCTTTCAACAAAGCATCGAGACTAGGATGGAATATTTCATAGGATACTTGCAGAGGAGACAGAATGGTCTCATCTGCCTTCACTTTGCTCTTAAATTAAGATTAAAGGGGGGAAAAGGAACAATGGAGGGAGGGGGAAAGGAAGGCATAAAAGCCATTGCAGTGATCAAATTCACTCACAGACTAGCTCAGCCTGACACAATTCTTAGACAGCTGATTAGGTAGTTTTCAGTCTTTCTGCAATGAGGGATCTGGCTGTGGTCAGGATGTGGCCCTGATCTGGGAAATGGTTCGTGGGGGATGGTTCCACAGAGTATTAGCGAGATTTTCTTCATAGACTTCGTAAGAGGGTTGAAAGTCAGACTGCAGGCAGCATTTGTTCCCTGGAGTCTTCTGATGAGGCTGTTTATTATAAAGTATTGCTTAGTCGAGAAGAGACAAGTGTATTGGTCTTGCAGGTCAACAGTAATGTATTTGCAGAACGTATCAGTTGTTAAAAATGAAAGATGCAGACATAACACTGAATGCTCTTCATGACAAAAGGATTGAAATACTAGAACGTGGGATCCATTTTCCCTTTGCTCTTCTTTTCTCTCTCTGCTTTAATCTTTCCAACTATTGTTTTATGCAAATATCTACACTATTTAAGGCCATCTATATGAAAGGTCAGTCACCTGCTTTTGAACAAAGGTTATAACAGGTCTAGACTTTTCTATGAGGATTTTTTTGCACAGAGGCCAAGGATGTGATATCTGATATTTTGTGAACTGACACATTATATTTTTGGTTCCTATGATTCATCAAACTACTTTGAGTGAATGGACCTTTTTACCCTATAATTTAAACTGAAGGATATTGAAGGGCAACTGAAATTTTCCCCAGCTAAAAAGAAGTCTCTTTTCTGTGAGTATTAGAAGAAACCTGCTCAAAAATGCAAACTGTGCTGATGGCTTTTCTATAGAGCAAGTGCAGACTCATTAAATGTATTCTTTTTTTCTTTCTAACTCCTTATGCTCTTCTTCTAATTGAATATGAATTCAAAGATTATGTTTCAAACTTGCAAGGCTGTGTGGGTTGGAAAGCAACCGAGACAAGTATCCCCATCCTAACTGAGACCTTTGTTAGTACAGAATCTAGTAAAACAAGCTAACAATTTGGAATACGTTGGCTGTCACTTCAAATGTCAGTGATAATTTGCAAAACATTCAGAGCAATAATGGGAAAAGGCACAAAACGTCAAATTTGTAGCAAAGCTGACAACAAAAAGAATATTCACTGTGAATTACAGTCTTCCTGACTTGCTAAAGCTCCTACTGATTCTGCTTTAATAAAGGATATTCTTCTTTCAAGGGATTTAGATACAGTAGATTGTCTAACATGCTTAACTGATGCTTGAAGTTCTTTGTCTGAAAGCTTATCCTTGATGACTTGGAAATCTGTGGTCTCTTGCTGATATTTTTGGGAGGGTAATTGGTCAGTTTGTGATCTGGCTATATATTACCTGGATAGGTATACACTTGGTCAAGGACCCCACCATTTCTTTCTACAGGCTATCCCATTTTCACAGATTTTTTTTTTTGGAAAGCTGTTCTGAGAACTAATAACAACTGTCTTTGGAAAGGCATTGGCTCCTGCTGTTTTGCATCTACTAGAGAAGACGAAAATGTTCAGAATGAAAAATATTAACAAAAAATTCAGAAAAGGTATATATTGGTCAGACATATGCTTGATGGAAATTAAAGGTTCAGAGTAGGAGAATAACAAGTCTGCTTTCTGACAATCTGTACCGCTTACTAAAAATATTTCACTGAACCATTGCACCTTTAGATACATCGAATGTGGACAGGCTGGATTGCAAACCTGGGTCATTAGAAGTTCAAATAGCCTGGCTCACAGCAGGACCTGGGAAAGCCAGACAGTTTTGTCTAATCCTTAGTGAAGGAGTAAGAGGGGAAAGAGATAGCTAAGCTATGTGATAGACAGGGATCTATAAAATGAAGTATTAAGAAAAGGGATTAAGAGCAAGAACTAGAAAACTGTGCATAGAATACAATGCAAATTGGATGCAGAGAGAATACCAAAAAGCCAGTTAGAGAACTACAATAAAGGCTGAAAAGAAAACTGTGGCGACATGGTACATGGCATATATTTACTACCTTAGTAGTTACTAAGTCTCTTAGTAACTTAGTAACTCTCCAGTTTTGTGTCCCAGGCAAGGCCCCACATTGTCTTGACTAGAACCCAAGTTATCTTGATTTGACATCCCAGAGTTCTTCATACTTGCTACTGTAAAGATAGAGAAGATGATTGCTGTGCAGATAGTAATCACTGAGGCTTTAGCTCCTCCATGGCTTCTGTTACAGCTTGTAACCCACAATCTGTTAGAAAAAGACCCCTGCTTCCAGAGCAACCAAATCTAGGTTGAGTCCCACCTAAGCCTCGGGAGAACCCTCTGCAAAAAAAATGCATTCCTCTAATGCAGCAGGACAGCCTGTACAGACTAGTCCAAATTCTTTGCCCCAACTGCTGTTCGGGTGACTTGTGACAGTTCTTCACTGAGATACACAGCCCCTCCTGGATAGGGCACGTATTTGTACTGTAACTCAATAGGCCACCATTGTGATGAATTTATACTGTATGTCTGAGCCAAACCAGATTTAACAAAAGCCAGGCCACCCTCATTGCTCTGTCCAGGCCTATAGCTCTGCCTTTCTTTGCACTGGCTCTGGGGCTTGTCTGACCCTGTGCGGAGTTAATCCAGCTCATTAACCCAAAATAAAACTATTGACTTTCCTAGCAAATTAATGCATTGCTGAAGGGACAAAAAACCCTCAAGGGCTCAATTGGATGCAGGATTTTCCTTTTCAACACCAATGAGAACGGATCACCCAAGCTGAAACAGATAACTACTTTACACCTGTACTTGGCCTACTGTGCAAAATGGAGTTCTTATTACAAAACTACATTCTCAGTTTTGTACAGACACATCCTACAGCTTCTTCATTAAGAAATCTGGTCTCTGAGCATGCATAAAAGATCTAATTTTTATGGTAAATATTTCTATCCTGTACTTGTGAAGAGAAAAAAAAAGGATTATGTATTAATATTACATGAGGATGAGGAATTAGCTTTTTATCCATTGACACCTATGTAGGATGAAAATGGCACTGCTGTTTTTCAATCAGCAGTCTCTGTGGCACCTGAGTACTGAAAGATCCTAACAGAATAGGAGGCTTCCAGCCTTCTAATGTTATTTTTTAACAGCTCTCTTTACAGCTAATAATTCAAAGGGCCAAAGGAAACCTCATGTTATTCCAAGAATCAAGCAGAATGACCAAGGTAATAATAGATCTGGCATTCTAGGTAATCCTAGACAATACAGTGATGTTATGTGAATTAAAGCAGTCATGCTATGTGTGATTGAATCAATAAGGGGTTAAAGGTAGGAATATAATGAAAGCAAACCCGCATGGCTTTGTGGAAACAAGTCTTGACAAGCAGGCCTGACTTCAATTTTTTATGAGATTACAGGTTTGTTTGATCAAGGTAACCACATGGATGTGATAGACTTGGACCTTCCTAATGAATCTGATTTAGTAGTGCTTGACATTTTGATTAAAACATTAGCATTATATAGCCTTAATAAAACACATTAAATAGATTAAGATCTGGCTAATTGATAGAGTTCAGCAAGCTGTTCTAACCAGATACTCAGCACTGACTGGGGATATTTTTAGTGGGGCTCTGCAGGCAGGAACACTATGCTTACTGCCATTCGATGTTCTGGAATTACACAGAGACATGGGTAATATTGGCAAATGTCCCGCAGTGTAATGAGGAATGGGGAGCTATGGAAAGTCACAGTTTTGCCTGCATTGGCATAAATGTGTTTCTGGTATCTGATTTCATACTTTTTCTTTCGTTCTGTATAAGCACAGAGGTTCTCTTGCAGGGTATAGTTGCAGGGCTGTGGTCTAGTCAGCCGCTGATGGGTATACAATGATTTCTCTCGAGGGTCATTGATTTTATCTACTAATTCATGTGTTGTTGAAGGGAGTTGTATGAATCATTTTAAAAGCGTGAGCTGTGAAACCACCCCTTATTGCACACTTCTGCATGTCTTTTTTTTTTTTTTTCTAAACTACCAAGAATATAACCTGAGATTTAAATATGTTTGAAGCTTTAAAAAGTCAGGAAATTCTAGTCCATGGGCTGAAGAAGGATTGCTATAAAAAAAATAAACCAAGAAAGCCAGATGAGGTAAGCAAAAAAAACCTAAAGAGAACTAAACAACTTCAGTGATCAGTCATGTACATAACATATATAATCTCTACTACTATCACCTTCTGGTCATCTGATCTATGCACATCTTTCTCATTCTTCATTTTCTTGGTCAGTTCTTGAATCAGATTGAGGTTAGATAACACTGAATTAATATTACTCTCCTTTGCTAGATTTGATTCTGACCAGTCTTGTTATACTGCTACACGTAATCACAAGCTTACTTAAGCAAAAATCAAAATGAGAATTCATACGAATTTTTATGGTGTAGAATGTTAAAGATGCTCTTTCTCAGCAAAATCTTTGTAGCAAACTGTTGCCCTTTTAACATTTGGTTTGGTTTCTGTTTGACCTTGCAGAACAAGATGACTGATAAATATAAAAGATACTATCCAGGAGAATATATTTTCCTCTTACTATCTAAAATACAGATTCAGAGACAGATTTTCCACAATGCATTAGGATGTTATTTAACTTGGTTTATATCAATTTAACATCTAAAATCTTTTCACATTTTCATAATTTTACCAACTTGTGTTAAAACTCTTGGTGGCAAATCTATGCAGTCTCAGAAGCGCCCTATGAAACATCAATACCATCTAAACCAGCACAAGCCAGCAAGTGGATGCCTCATCTATCTACTGCTTGTTTCTCCACTAAAAAAAAGCAAATTTTTTTACTGTGTCAAAACCGAATTGGTCCTTCTTCTTTTTTTTTTTCTTTTTTTTTTTTTTTTGTTTTGTTATACATCAAAACTCCTCCCCAGCCAAGTCATTCAATGGGGCTCCTTTCTGTGCCTGTCATCAGTGTTACTGAGTTTAAGTCCTGCACTGTCCTGTACCACAGTTAATTTCCATCATTCTCTCTCTGCTTCTGGATTTGTGTCCAGCTTAGAGCAAAATTTTCAAAAGGGACCTGCATGCCTTACATGTACCAGTAGTGAGCCAAAATATTTTCCTCAGTTGATATTTTTAAACAAGACTGATTATGTTTTGTTGGCCAGTATGGTTTTGTTGTTTTGGGTCTTTTTCCTACAAGTCAGTTTTCCTAACACCACATTGGCAGTAGAGGATCCTTGCTTGCCCTTTTGGATACTCTGAGGTAATATCTAATCGTCAATACTCAGCTCTTCATTCTGATTCTCTGAAAGACAAACGTTGGTATTCAAAAAATGTATGCATCTTATTCTACTTCCAAAGGCTTTTTATCAATCTTCTAATTTTCAACCTTCCCTTTCTTCTCTTAAAACTGTCTTATCTCTGTCCTCCCAAGAACTGTGGAACTGTTATATCAGATTTTCTTCCTCTGGTACCCCCTGACTCCCAGTGTCTTCTCTTTTTTGCAAGTCTGGGACATTTTCTTCATTCTAATTATTTCATTTTTAACCTTATCTTTTCCTTTCCTATTTACAATTCATGCTGTTATCTTTCTTTTGGGTTTTGTTGGCCTTTTTTTTTCACTTGCATTGCCTGTGGTGAACATAATATCAGTAGGACATGACATTCTTGAAATAGCTTCAACTGGGTTTTGACTTTTCCTTATTCTCAAAAACTCTGTACTTACATCTTTACAGATTTGCTTACTCAGTTCCATCCTCTTTTTCATTTTTGTCTCCTTGCCATAGTCCTCATATATTTTGTTTCCCATAGAAAGATATGCTCCTTTTTTTTTTTTCTGGCTGCAGAAACCTGTCAACCTTTCCAGTTTCATCAGCACTGTATCCTTTATTTTTCCTAAGGGCAAAAGTGAAGCTACGATTATTCTTTCAACTTCACTGCAATCTTTTTATCGTTCAGAGGGGGAGTACCTGTGAACACACAGGGATGAGCTAAAGTGAAAACAAAAAAGTATATGGATCTCAGTATAAGAAACCAAAGTAAACACTATTACCTTGCTTCACAGAACTGTAAGATTTACAAAAAAACAATTAGGTGTTAGGGTGGGTACCAGAACTCTCCTAAGCACTCCTGAAACATCTGCAAAATGGAGTGATCAATGTGCACACCTCAAGTGTGACCAACGTGCAATGCTTTGGCGAGGTGTTATTTATTCCTGTACAGAACAAGTTTGTTCCTTACACCATTTTAGTCAGTTCCCGGCTTCCAACCACGCTGACAGTGCTGTGCCATGAGTCACTTTTTTAATAGCTGCCTCATTTGCTCCCGACCTGAATAACGTTTTTATAGAGGTTTGTGTACCGTGTAACACCACCCGTGCTGGACCGCGCTTCGGAGGCCCGAGAGCCGTCCCACGCCACTCCCATGGCTTCGGAGCGAGCCCTGGAGAACCTCCGAACCACGAGGTGCCCGGAGGGGCAGCCCTGGGTCAGTTTATTCCTCTGGGGAATGAAAAGGGGATTAGCCCCCGAGAAGGCCGGTGGTGTCAGTATCCGGGCTGAGCACCGACCCGCACAGACCGCTCTGTGCCAGGCGGGAAATGGAGCTCCCTGAGCCACGGGGGAGCTTCGCCACCACCGGGACCGTCATCTCCTGTGACATCTTCACAGAACCACAGAACATCCTGAGTTGGAAGGAACTCACAAGGATCGCCGAGTCCAACCCTTAGCCCTGCACAGGGCAGCCCCAAGAATGTGCCTGAGAGCGTTCTACAAACGCTACTTGAACTGTCGAACTTGGTGCTGTGACCACTTCCCTGAGGAGCCCGTTACAGTGTCCAACCACGCTTTGGGTGAAGAACCTTTTCCTCATATCCAACCTAAAACTGCCGTGGCACAGCTTCATGACTAAGTTTGGGTCGATTCGCCCTCCCGTACGCAGCTCAGGCTGCGAAACCAACCTGGACCCCCACGGCCCCGCCAGCCTCGCTCCCCCCGGCGCTGTTCCCCACAGCGACCGCCGCCGATTCCACCGCAGTGGGGCGGGGCCTCCCCACCTGACCCCTCCCCCGCGCCTCCCGGCCCCGCCCACCTCGCTGGGATGGGGCGGGGCGTTGCGGAGCAAACTCGCGATGCGGCCTTTTCCATTGGCGGAAGCAGGTGCCCATCCTCACAGCGTGCCAATCAGCTGCCACGGATCGCAGCGGCCGCCAGACAGCGCTTGCCCCCTACCTGGAGCCACGGGCCGCCGAGGCTCTGGGCGCAGTCCCCGCCCCTTCTCCCCTCTCTACCAATCTCGTCCACCCAACCCGAACTCAGCAGCCAATCGAAACCTGAGCCGGTGCTGTCAATCACTGGCGTTTCCCCGCCCGCCCCCGCCCCCGGAGCCGGGAGCGGAGCGGAGGGGAGGGGGGCCTTCGCCGGCTGCGCACCGGTGCGGCGGGCGGGGCGTGAGGACGGGGGAGGGAGGGAGGGAAGAGGAGGAGGAGCTGCGGCTGACGCCGGCGGAGATTTCAGTACCTCGGAGAACGGCTGCGAGCTAGCCGGGCGGGCGGGAGCCGCCGCCGCCGCCGCCGCCCTCCGCTCCCCGCTCACCTGCCCCGCTCTGCTCCGCACCCGCCCCTCCCCGCCACAGGTCCCCCCGGCGCCGAAGGGAGCCCGGTCCCCCCGGAGCGGCCCCGGGAGGGAGCACGACAGCGGCACAGGCTCGGTGATCGGGACGGGCAGGGGGTGCGTCCCCGCGGGGACGGGACGGGTGTTCGGCCCGGGACGGCCAGGCTGGTGTAGGAGGTCGCTCGTTGCCATCGCTCGGTCCTCACGGAGCGGCGGCCGGGGCGGCGAGGAGAGCGAGGGGGCTCTCTGCCCACATCCCGCACCCTGCATCCCGCCGCGGGGCGGCCGCGCAGCCCCCGATCCGGAGCCCGAGGGGAGAGAGGAGCACCGAGGGCGGCAGCGGCTCCCGGCGTTTGCTGGGGTGGGCAGGGAAGCAGAGAGCGGGAGCCGCGGCAGCGGCTGGGAAGCGGGGATCCGCTTCTCCGAAACCCTGGGGGCGAAGGTTACCCCGGCTGAAAGGGGTCTTGAGGTGAAGGGGAGGTTGAATGTAGACGAATTTTGGCAGTTTTGTTGAAATAATCAAGTGCCGAGGGCAAATTTTAGGCAGATAAGATAGAGGGATGGATCCCGCTGATTTGGATGCCAGCTTGAATTTTTTATTTACTTCTCTGTTTTGACCACTGCTAAATGTGGATTTTGTGAGAGAACCCGATGGCGCTTGTTCCATTATTCCTTGTTTGAACGTAAATCTTAGTCCTGCTGCTTGTGGATTTTTTTTAAATTTATTTTTTAAAAGGACCTTTCCAAGTAGCTTTCACGTCTGACAAAATGAAGCCTTTGTATTTTTCAATCAATTATACCTAATATTGACGTCCTGTTTGGTACAAGAGACTTAAAGTGCTGCCTCACTCAGAGGACCATTAAAGACTTTCCTGGTCGCTACATGTAGCTGAATGTGTTACGACACATCCTTTCTCCCCCCCAAAATCTCCCGAAAGATTTTTCCAAAATGAAGAAATTTAATTTTCGCAAAGTTTTGGATGGTTTAACTGCCTCATCCCCCGGTGGAAGCAGTGGTGGTGGCAGTGGCAGTGGAAGTGGGGCTGGTGGTGGCTCCGTGCACCCAGGAGGGACTGCAGGAGCTGCAGGGACACCCAGAGAGGAGATCCAGGAGACGCTCACTTCAGATTATTTTCAAATTTGTAAGGTAAGGGCTGTATTTTTATTTTCTATGGAAATAATAAAAGCTGCGTTGAGTTGGAGGGGGGGGGGAACAGGAGGGCAGTAATCTGATACCAGTAAGCCTTTTACTTGAGAACTGCAGTGGTTGTATAAGGACTTTGGGATGAAAAGACAGATCTAGTGGATGCTTTTTTTCTTCCTGCTGCAGAGTTGGGGTGGTCAGTAAATTCATAGAAATCTTGATTTCTGCATTCAAGGCCAAATCCTAAGTTCACACTTGGATCCCAAACTGCTGACAAGATTGTGGGCAGGAAAGCAAATCAATTGGTGCTAGTACAGATAAAATAAGTGATTAGAAATTTTAAATTGTATATATCTACTTCCCCTTCTCACTCTTGTCATCCTCCGTGCCTTTTTTTTTTCTTTTAAGATAAAGGCACAAGCTAGAAATAAAAGACAGTGCACTGATTACTGAACATAAGACTTCAACTATTTGTGAGGGACTGGATGTACTTTCAGGATGGCTGTTTATCGTTACTACTAAAGATTATAATTGCATGACAGTAAACTTAGTGGGACAGCATGAATACCACAAGTTGCCAAATTTGTTTGGAATTGGTTTTCATGTTTTGGTCAGGTCCTTAAGTGAGAATTTTCTTTGAGTAGAAAGCGTAAGATATCCCTGCATGTTTTGTTTTGTATCTGTCTTCTGCAACAGAGCTTTCAGTGGTGCTCTTAAATGCACCAGTAAAGCAGTACAAACTATTTGGTACTTCTGACTAACTCTGAAATATAAAAATCATGTATTTGTAATGAAGAGCAAAAACAAAAGGAGATGATATATTATGGTCCTCTGCTGTTATCTTTAACTTCTATGTGAATTCTGTTGGCTTTACTGCAAGTTTTGTTTGCTTATTTGTTTTGATTAGAAGCTTCAAAACCAGAATTTTTAAGTAGTGCAATGTACATTATTAGGAGTAAATGGACTTCATCTATTAAGTATACTTTCCTTTTATTAACCAGATACCACTTGATTTGAAATTTAGGTTTTGGTCAACTCCCAGCACATTCTCATTTCTTTTTTGTGTTTTGCAAAGAAGAAAGCAATAGAAACAACCAAGACAAGCTGTAAGTTTGTGTGCAGAGCTAGTCCTTGTGAAACACACAGCTTCTCTCATCTCAGATACCATGTTTCTAATTCTGTTTGGCTTCCAGCTACAGCTAGTGTCAAAACTGCTACAGAGTTCAAGGGAAAAAGGATGAGCTCCTATGACTTAAAGACTCAGAGACTTCTGAAATAGGTTTTACATAATTCTATTTTTTTAGATACATAGTTTTTTATAGTTCTTTGCCATCCTGAAACAAAACAGGTTCAGGCCTATTAACTCAAGTTATTCTATAGTTTAACGGAGCATCAGTAATGAGTGCACACCTGCTTCCCAGAGTTGAATTGGACTCCTTTTGCTTATGGACAATAATAATTTAGCATTTTGTGAAACTCCAGGTATTCAGTACAGTGATTTCCTATTTTTGTCACTTAAGTAAAAAGATAATGCAAACAACCAAGATACATTAAAATATTATTAGAAGGTCTGACATTCTAAGACTTCTAAGTAAGGGTAAAGTCAACATGGTTCTTCATGTTTAAGTCATTTGATAGGGCCGAAGATCTATATTGAGTATGATATATTTTTATTTTGTATGACATTTGCAAAAATAAAAAAAACCATAAGATGAATTGAAATTATTTTTTGCCTAATCTCCATTATTTCTCTTCTTTGGCTTGATATTACCTGAAGACAGTTAGTATTATATTCTAATAGATCTACCTGGAAATAAATCTGATAGATCTACTTGGAAATAGATCTACTTAGTGTATAGGAATATGTCATTTGAAGAAGATTTCAGTAGGCTATATTTGCCTGCCTAAGCTCTCAGGTTGAAATGTTCTCAACAAAGTAAATATTTGTACAGGAAAGCTTTTGGTTGTTTGCAGCAGCTCTTGCTTATGAATGCATGCTACTGCAGAAGTCTATTGTATACGAAATACCAGCTTTGTTTTTTTTTTTTTAAAATACAAAGGTATGCCAAAAGCAAACTTCCAAAATACGAGGTGATTATGTGCTCCTAAAACACTGCAGTGTGTATTCAGTGGGCTCTACTCAATCAGCTCTGTTGCAGTTTAGTAACCTTATGAGGATGTTTGAATGAACCCACCAAACCTCGCAGGCCCCGATCCTGCGTTAGGCACTGTGCAAGTGCTCTGGAGGCAGTGGGACCTGACGCAGGCGCAGCTTTCACCCTCCCTGCTTCAGGGTGCAGGAGCCAAGCCATAATTTGTATCTCAATCACTTCAAATTAAATTAAAGACACAACAAGGCATACATAATCCGAATTCTGTCTTCCCCAAGCTTTTGTTGTATAGAACTTCTGATATTTCAATTGTGTATTTTCATGTTCAGTTACATAAGTTATACAGGCTGCATATTTAAGGATCCATGATCTGTGATCCTGCTGCACACAGAACTGAGTAAAGCTAATGGCAGTTTTGGTTTGTTATGATCTGCAGGATCAAGGCATGTGAGCTAACAGTCTAAGTAGCACCTCAGACTGGTTTTCCTTTCTTTTCTGATTATAAAAATCTTCATTTTAATGTGAAACATAAAAGCTGACTCATACTTAAGAATTAAAGGGCCTTACCCTGCAGTTTTTATGTAAATAAATTTCCTTTCTGAAGTTTGTGGGAGGTCTGCTTGACTGAAAGCACAGATCGAATCCTCTACCAGAAGACTTCCACTGGTAATACACCTGACTTCATTTGTAACACACCTGAAAACCATCTCTCCATTTTGTGACATTTTTAGGATGCTTATTACCACACTGTCTTCTTGAGATACAGATTAGAACTTAATAGAAGTAAACTGAATATTTCATTTTACACTGAGATGTTCACAATGAGTTACTTTTGGCATTTATATTTAACACATTAATGTAATCCTCTATGTTGAAAGAATGGAATATTTTTGAAACTATTGCATATGAAATAGCTATGGCCTGTTTTAAGCATAGTAAATTTAGATGTTGGTAGCTCTACTAATGAATCAATGGCACCATTTAAAAAGTATTCAAGCAATATGAAATTTTGTCATACCTATTTTGTGACAACAGGAAGCTGGGGTACAGTTTGTTATATTGAGGGGCTGCTCTTGGAATTTGGATATCCAAGTGGAAATCATGAAAGTATCAATTATAATTCACATTAATTGAATATGCAAGATAACAGCAGCATCCGAAATTTAGACGTGATCTAGTAGAATATACTAGTAAAGTCTGTGTTAATTTTAATTGGGATAGACCTAATTTCCTTGAGTTTGCTTCTTTCTATTTTCTCTCTGTATAGGTGTTGGTTTTTTTTTCTGACAAGGATTTTTTAGGCTCAACTGTGTTTGTCCAGAGCATTTAGAAACTAAAATACAGCACTGGGGAGAGATCTGCTATTAATACAGGAAGTGAGAAGATCACAGTTAGGATGCTTTAAATCATTTGTGTAGAACTTCGAGTAGAGGGAACCTAAAAGGAGAAAACAGTGATTTTATTACTTTTGCAGAGGGTTGTTTGTTGGGGGATGACGCAGCTGCGAAAAACCGAATAAGAATGAAGTTGTACATTTTTTGTACATAGAGTATGTTCTTCATGAAAATAAGTGCCCCGTATAGAACTACTTGACCTTTTATTGAAGAACAATCATAGGGTAGAATTTGTAGAGCATGAGGTTAATAACTTTAAGCAGAATATGTTTGAAATCAAGACCTCAGTTAAAAGCACAATAACAGTTGCACTTTACTAGACATACAATTAATCTGCTCCAGTATGTTTTCTTTAGCTGTAGGCAGCAACTAGATACCCTCGAAAAGGTTCAAGAACTGCCAATTTAGTCTTCTTCTCAAAGAATTACTTCCCAAATGCTGATGGTTATGGACTGCTTTAAACCCCAAAGCATGAGATAGCTATTCTTTTCCAAACTGGCCTTCATGTTATTACTGGGTAGTCTTGCAATCTAATAAGCATCCCTTTGTATCTTGCTGCATTATTGATAGTACAGTCATAGTTTCAGTATGCACATGATCCAGTCTTTATGTAAAACCCATGGAAGCAGGTATAGCTTTAGAATTTTGTTAAAACTCAAATGGAATCCCATGGCAGACTGCAATTGTGTCTTCCTAATCCTACTTACCTTTGACAAAAGCAGGCCTTCAAGATACAGCCAATCAGTAGCCAATTTAAATACCTCAATTATTTGGATTTCCTATCAGGTGGTCTTAAATCTTAATTCCTAGAGTTTATAGGTGGTAATACCTTATTTTGTCAACCTATGAAGATAAACATTTAGTCCTTCTGGCAGCAGTCAAGTAGATACTTCAACTGCACATGCAACATGATGCTATAGTTCAATGATAATAGAGAGAAGATGAATTTTGGAATGGCAATTAAAGCACAATGCTGCGGGAGCATATAATTCTATTTTTGGTTATGAAGAATAAAAAAAATAGTCTTGCTATCCCATAGTGTTTTAGTTAGCTTGAGCTGTTTGTTTAATTTCTCTTACCTCCTTAGTAAGGTCATGCAGGGAACAAAAAATAAAAGGTGTGTGAAGTGCTACATGTCAAAGAAAACCCATTTTAAAATTAGTATGATTACTTGTAAGTGCTCAGAGTTCATTCAGTATTTTAATGGTAAATAAGATAACGTTGGGAAGGATTTTTTCCTATATACCGGGGTTTGGATCTAAGGTTAGATGCAAAACCCTATTATGTTAAAACTACAGTCACAAATGACACTTCTAAATTAGGTTATAGTAATTTTATGAAATTCGTGGTAAGCAAAATGGATTTTTCTTTTTTAAATGTTTGTATTAATTAGAAATAGAATTCATCCATGATAAAGAGCATAGCATGTTAAAATCTTCTTTTTAAGGAACTTTGAAAATTATAAGGTACCTGTAGTAGCATAACTGGATTCACTTGTTTTGGTTTTTTTTGCAAATATCTATGGTTTTGCATCATTGTGTCTGGTTGTTAATCATGTATTAATCCTAAATGCATTAATGCAGAGCCTTCATAGCCAACCCATGCAATTACAGCTTCAAAATTATTTTCAGACTTTTACAAAAAGGTTACAAAACAAAGCACTCAAAAGTTCCACTTTTTAAAAATAAGTTTGCTTGCAAAGAGAACTTTTAATTACATGATCCCACATTTCTTCTTTAGGTTTAATTTAGCAAAACAAATAGTGTTTGCTCATTGGAAAGCACTTCAATATTTCTCTGCATACTTAAAACTCAGAGCATGCTTGAATATTAAGTTCCCTGTGGACTTTTGCAACAGAAGTGCTCACCACTGAAGTTCCGAAAGCTTTATAAACGTTAATGAATTGACCTTCACAATATTTCTGTGAGATGAAGAGGATATTATTCCCCCTGTATAGATGCCACAGAAAATCCCAAATGCCACAAACATTTAGTGTCCACTATCTTGAGTTTCCAGCTTGACCTGCTTTACATGTGTTTTTCTTGTAGCACATTTAACACTTTTATACCACATCTTTCCATTGCACCTCCCATTATTTTCACATTCTATTGCACCTATTGTGCACACCTACAGAATGATCTTTAGGCTACTTGTTCATACTGTTAATTTATACATCCACCTTAGATAGCCAGAATGGCTCTGAATTTCCTTTTTGTCTCAAATGACTGCAGGTGGATTTCTGGCTCCACACTGAACTTGTGAATTGCACCTGAGGTATACGAATACCATCAGCCTCTACTGTCTCAAACTGGTCAATCACAAAATGGGAAAATGATAAGCAGCCACATGTGAAAAGCTTAATTCACAACCATTGGCTTGCTCATTTATAACACTAAATGATAACAGCATTGATAGAATTTTTTTTCTGCAATTTTCTATCTGAATTGTACCCTGTACATTCCTATTTTGCACCAAATAGACAAGTTTGGCAGAAAACAACTCTTAAATTGTTTACTTTTGGTTTGCCCATAGGACAGGGGCATAGACTGTACTATGCATGGGGGAGACAGAAGTTCTATGGCAGAAAAAGATAATTAATCCTTACAAGTGGAGAACCAATTCATGCTGCATAGATTATCTTCATTAACGTATGTTCTAATCGTTCTGCTTTTTATGGTTGACCTTGCATTTTTAGCAATGTAAGAGTCATAGAATATCCTGAGTTGAAAGGGACCCACAAGGATCACTGAGCTCAACTCCTGAGTTCACAGATGGAAACCTAAAAGTTAAGCTATTTGCTGTAATTTTGTGTGCCATTTCAAATGGGTGCTTTGAGGTTTGGTTTGTTTTTATTTTGTTTTGGTTGGTTTTTTTTTTAATCTGTGGAATCATAGATATTTGAAAGGACCTTAAAGATCATTGAGTTCCAACCCCTCTCCCATGGGCAGAGACACCTTCCACTAGACTGTGTTGCTCCAAGCCCCATCCTGCCTGCCCTTGAACACTGCCAGGGATGGGGTACGCACAACCTCTCTAGACAACCTGTTCCAGTGTCTCACCATGCTAACAGTCAAGAATTTCTTCCTAGCCTTTGATCTAAACCTACCCTCTTTCCATTTAAGGCCATTCCCTCTTGTCCTATCACTACATACCCTTGTAAAATGTCCCTCTCCAGCTCTATTGTAACTCCTTTAGGTGCTGGAAGGTGCTATAAGAGCTTTCTCTTCTCCAGGCTGTACTCCAGCTGCTAGTGGAACTGGACACACGGGATATAATGTACATCACCTGTGGGCCACCACTTAGTTAATGAGAATTTTTCTCGCTATTGCACCGAGAAAAGCAGTTTTTATTCTCTTCTGGGAGGACAGAGGAAATTCAGCCTGGTTAGCCCACATAACAGGAGTGTTCTGATCAAATAACTGTCACGTAAAACATTGGTTGCATAAGCACCTTCTTTTTCCCCACTCATTTCTGAAAGAAAAAGACTTGTACATAATTTTTTTTAGGAAATGAATGAGAAAATAGTTAGAAGTTCGTGGATAAAATTATGAAGTGAAGATTTTTTCCAAGTAGAAATACAAATACTATGCCAAACATGCAGCTGTCCTCAGCAGAGGTAGACTAAATCTAAGACAGACCACATTCTTACTTAGTTTAGATGAGTATCTGTTTGATTCTTGTTCTGAGATGTCTGATACCCCCTGTGTATAGTGTATGCCCAAATCCCTTTTTGAGGTCTATGTGAAAATACTGTGAAAACTTAGCATTAGTATGCTCACTTTATAAACTGAGACAATGAAGCAGTAGAGAAGTGAACTAATATACCCTCCTAAACTACATGAATATACTGGTCTGTTGGCTATTCTAAGAAAAAGGGGTTATAAAAACAGCTTATGGGATGTATAAATTTGTCACAATGTGTGTTAGAATCATTACAGGGGAAAATTAGAGGAGTGTAGGATAAGAAGTACAAGTAATGTGCATCTGTGGAGAGGAGAGAAAGCAATATTGATAGGTACAGATGGCTGGCAAGTATGCTCAAATGTAATAAGATGTTATCTTTGTGCAGTGCTGTGTCCATTCCTAGCAGATCACCAGCAAAGACTATGAATAATAAAAAAATGCTAGAGACAATCTGTCAGCTGTCTCTAGGGTCAAAGTCTGACAAGGTACACTTTTTATGGTTCCCTTGAAGTTAAGTTGCATATAGTACTGAAAAAAAACCCATTAATATTAAAGGCTTTGAGGTGGTGAATGTGTGGACTCAAAAGTAATCTGATTGAATTCAGTGGTATATATGTAGGTGCATGTGTGTATGGTAATATATCCTTATGCATAATTTGAATCCAATAAATTAAAAATAATTGCTTGTGTTCCATTTGAAAATCTGTTACATAAGAATGCTGTGAGATCAGACACTCAGAAGTCAGGTCCCTTATTCAGCTGGTATTCAGTTATGTCTGTATCTGTGGCAATCTAGTCTTTATTTAATCTTTTTATTTTCTTGAAGTGTCTGCTTATATTTTGCTCCTGTCCTCCATCACATTTGTTTTGAACAGTGCCCAACGTAACGGGGATGCTGGATACTATTCTCTGTGTGTTCTTTGCAACAGTTCCTATGAGAAAATCTCTGTTATCCATTGGACATCACAAAAACTTATTCTAAATAAATTATGAATGCTTATCTCCACTTTGTTCATCCTGTTCTATCTATTGTACTCCTTAAGTGTGGAGATGTGCTTTCAGTTACACCTGTCCATCATCATTTGTGTTACAGTTACATTCTATTGTAGTTGTGGATTAATTGTAGTGAGTCTTCAGATCCCTAGTTTATTCGTTGTTTGTCCCTACATATATTTTTAAATGCTCACTGAATGAGGCAAAGGCAGGAAAAGTGGCATGTGGTTGTGTAAACATCCTTGGATATGGTGTCTTCATTTGTGTCTGTGAGCTCTGTCCTTGGTACCATTACGGGCAATGCAGAGGGGGATAATAATGTACAAGATGTGCTGGATTTCACTGATGTTAGAGGGGAAAAACCTGCCACAAAATATCTCCATATCATTTGGAATGTACCTTCACCATATGTGAGATGAGCTGCTGGTCGTCTTCAGATTAAATTCTTGATTCGACATCAGGAAAAAAATCTTCAGATTGCGCAGAGCATTTATTCAGGAAGAAGGTAGGAGAAGGTTAACTGTGAATTAGTATTAAATAGTAAGCAACATTGCTAATGCTAGTAATGAAATCTGGTAATAGCGTTTGTATACAAGAATGCCAAATTATGTTGCAAAATAGATTTTCACAGGAATAAACCAATAATACAGATTATATCAAAATAGATTTTTAAGACTGTGTTTCTATAGCTTCCTCCCCTGCCTCCTCCCCCTCAAAAAAAGAACCCTTGCCCAAAAAAAGAAACCCCTTTGCTACTGTGATAAGAAACTTTATCACAGTAGCAAAATTTTTTAAATCCTCCAACATGGCCAATTTTTAAAAAATTAAAATATTCTGAAAGCAGCAACCAAAACATTTGCTTCAGAAGAGTAACCACAATCAGCCATAACAGAACAGAACATAATCAGCCTAAAGTAGCAGAGTTTCAGAAAATCAAAAAATGGGAAGTCATGAAAAATTAATTAGAGTTATTGCTATGTTAGTCTGATGTAAATTCAATAAAACCAGTTTTGTTTGTTTTTTTCTTTTTTTAAATTTTTCATTAAAGTTATGAATTTTTTTTTCTCTGCATCCACAGTAAGACTGAGGACAAAAATATTTTCCTTTCAGGGCTATCAGATTAGTTTTTTACAATTCATGTAAATACCCATAAAACAGATCTCCATCAGATAGATGATATTCTAAACCAAGCTGTTTGAAGTTCTAGAGTAATACGGTTAAATGATGCAACAACAACAACATCAATAAGAACTGCTATTTGAATTACTTCAATTGTAATATTCTCCATTTGGACAGAAGTCTTGCTTGAGTAGGTAGGCCAAATTGAGCTTTGAAATCAGTGTTTTAGGGTTGGGGTTTTTTAAAAATAATTTTACATTATATCCAAGGCCAAATATAGTTTTGTTAACATCCATGGCATTTCTCTTGATTGGTGCCCTATTTCTTCTTGCCAGTTTAAATGGCAATAGTGTGAAGTACATTATAGCATATTTACTGTACAATGGATGCAATTCCTTTGTGTTCTCAATTTTTCCTCCCTTTCTGTATATTTGTCTGGGTTTGTTGGTGGTTTTTTTGTTTGTTTTTTTTTTTGTTTTTAAACTTGGTAGAGTTCTTTTAGAAAGAATAGGAAAGGAAGAGGTGAAATAATTTTGCATAACAACGTCCTCCCTTGAATTTAGGACTTCTCCAAAGGGCATGATACCTTCCTTGGGATGGTTATATCCATGTGTTACCCTGTAACTTATTAACTTACCACTGTAACTCAGTGCTGTGGTAGATGTAGCGAGATAGTGTAGTTGCCAAGCAGTTGCTTGGTCACAGCTACACTGATTTAAACAGATCAAGCAAGTAGTATTAAAATTCAACCATTCTGCTTTAGGCAGGTGGGATTGGAGTAGACATCTGCAGAGTTCCCTTCCACTCTCATCTGAGCTGTGAACTGGGAATAATGCAGCTCAAGGATCAATGTAATTTTATTTATTTGTGGATTTTTCTGTCTAAATTACATCATTTTGTGTGTTCAATACACTTCAGTGTATTTCAAGGAACAAGCATGAGAAGAATACTTTCTGAAATTCAAAAGGTCTTATTTTTCTCCTGTGGTTTACTGAACTTGGCTGTTTGTACCTATACGAATCACATGTAAATAGGACCATCCTTATTTGATAGTCTTCAGCATCCAGCTTGCAGAACTGAAAATAACAGTGGAAAAACACATCTCTGAAATATCTGCAGAGATTTTTGTCATGGAAGGAGGAACTTTAGAGAGGACTGCAAGATTCCTTCTTAATTTTAGTTGTTTATTTAAAGCTAATTGTCTGCAAGATGCCTTTGGATGTACTTTCTTTTTCAATGCCAAGCAATATGAGGAAATTTAAAAATTTTATGATGTGTGGTAGCATGTTTCAAAGAACAGTCATATGGTCTGCATACAGACTTTTTAAAAACAGTAGAGTGAAAACAATACAATACTAAAAGCGTAGACTTGATACTAATTTTTCAAACCTTGTTTTAGGTTTTTCAAGTACATTAAGCTGCTTCCAAAAAAAAATTAACTGACTTGTATATTATACATATGATTTATTTCAAATACTCTATAATCCCTCTTATTTTTCGTATAACTATCAGTGTATACTATTTGTGAAACTAAACTTTTTAAATTCAGATTGTGTTTGAAGTCTGCTTTAGGTCCAGGACAGCTATTTTCTCAAAATTCTACTGTAGCTAATTAAGTTGACCTTTTATAACAAAGTAAGTTTTGGAATTTAAAAATGAAAAGACAAACCAAATTTGCTTATTACTAAAAATATTATTCTTCTATACCAAAAGTTGTGTACTGAAATATGAAACTCTGATTGTGCCCTGTGTGTATCTTTTCTTCCTGCCCCTGCATTGCCTATTTCAGTAACATTTCTCTTTTTCCCTTGTGTACCCACATTTTCTGTTTTTATTCTGATGTGTTTTTCTCCACTAACACTGCTCCCCTTTTTCTTCCTCTCTGTTTTACTGCTGCTGGTGAAGATAATAAGCTCATAAGAAATACCCTGCTGAGACAAAGCAACGGCCCATATCACCCAGCAGTCTGACAGTGGCAGCACAATGTGTCACTTAGGAAGAGTAATAAGTTGGATCACTTTCTGCAGTCCATTCCCTTTCTAATCTCCCATCATCCACCATCACTGGATTTGAGATGTCAGAGAGTGTATCCTTAGCTGGTCCTTTTAAAATCCATTTATCAATAATGGCAATGAATCTGTCTAATGCCTTTTTGAGCCTTCTGATACTGTCAGCCTTCAAAACCTACGGCAGCAAATTTCAGAAGTTCATTACCTTTTTTTCTGTTTTAAACTAATCTTTCATTTATTTTGAATACTGTTGTTTTGCCAAATTTGTTTAACATACCCACTCACTTGATTATGCAAATCTTAGTCATATCCCCCCACAACCTTCTCCTCTCCAGACTGAAGTTGCAGTGCTTTTAGTGTTTCCTGATAAGGTCTCTGTCCATCACCTTGAGCATTAGTTGTCTTCCACAGGGAAGACAACTCTGTCCACAGAGACGACAGCTCTGGATCAGGTCTGTCTTTACTTCTTCAGATGTGGACACTAGAGCTCCATATAGTTCTCAAGTAATGGGCTCACACAGGTTTTACGTAGCAGCAAAATTATGCCCTCTGTGTTATTCTTTGTTCTTCCTGCTAATGTCCAACATTACTTGGCTTTTTGACTTGCTGCTGCATATTAAACCAAATACTTCAGAGGAATGCCAACCGTGCCCAAACGACTTTCCTGGCTTGTAAATGCAAGTTCCAAATTCAGCATTTGTAGACCTGTAGATTTACTTTTTTTCCCTTTAGATGCCTTATCTTACATATATCCACACTGAAGTTCACTAATCAACTTCTTGCCCAGTTAAGTCAGACTAGTGAGCTCTTTCAGGAGTTTGTCACCATCAGTAATGAATTTCACTATCTAAAGGATCTTACTATGAGCTATGAACGTGGAGATTTCAGTGTTCATTATCTTTTATAGGTAATCCTAATAATAAATAAAATTGGTCCAAGCACTCATCCATGAAGAATTATACTTGTGAATTTTTTTCACAGTAAAAATCCATAAAACTCTATCCTTTGCTTTCTGTTATCTAACCAGCTTTCAGTCCACAAATAAACCTTTTTCTTCAGTCCCATGACACCTTTGCTTTTTTAATAACATTGCTGTGGAATGTTATTGGAAGGCATTTGTAAAGCTTATGTATATTCATATCCCCTTTATTTACATACATGCTGACAGCCTCATAGAATTAGAGAAAACTAGTCATACAGGATTTCCCATTGAAGAAACTCTGCTGACTTCTGCAACAGTCTTTATCTGTGTGCTCTGTTAGTCTTTATTTTATCATCTTACCAGGGATAGCAATCAGCCTTCCCAGTCTACAGCTCCCTTTTGTAAATGGCTTTTCTCCAGATGACTGTTTCTAGCTTTACACCAAGAAGAATAGTTATCTGTGGGTACCTTTATCTAAAAACAATTAAGAAAAGCTAGTTTTTTAGAATATTCTCTGAACATGCTCAGAAGCCCTGGTTCCTAATGTAGGTTGAGAGCTAGATGGAATTCATGGCTTGGGTTTGGAAAGTTTTAGCTAAGCTCTGATTTTTACAAAAAGTATTCCTTTGAAAAATGAAAATGTAACTAATAAAAAATGTATCTCTCCTGTATTGTTTACTTAGGTTGGAAGCCTACTGATATCTTGTCCTCTTTCCATTTTTCATGAGTAGGGGTCAGTCTTACCAATCAGAGATTACAAACACAGAGGTCTATAAATGAGGGATGTCATGGTTTTACAGCAGCATAATACATAGCAGCTCATCTGGAAAGGCACCCATTTTCACCACTACAACCTTTGAGTACCACAGTACTAAAAATAGTACTGTAGTGGTGAAAATGCTGTAATCATTGACATTTTTTAATTTCCTTTATAGCCGAATAAGAGGCTAGAGAGGTTTCAGTCAACACTTCATCCTCTGTTTTGTAAACCAATCAATTACTTCTTCAATGAGGTTTCTGCATGTGCACATTGGTCACAATTTGGAAGCAGGCTCTATATATATCCTGAGTCACAGGTTTAGAGTACATAGTTGAATTTCAACAAATAGACATCTTCTCAAAAATTATTTACCTAAGTAAATATGTTTGCTGTCAGATGTTACGCAAACCTGGGTATCTATAAAATATTAGCAGAAAAATTATGAATTTTAGGTTTATGCAAATTAACAGCAACACTTTTGGCTATAAACCCTATTAATTGGCTGATACAGTTTAAAATTTGGTTTAGTTCTATATTTTCTGGAACTATTTAGAAAATATTATAATCACTTTTAGAAACGGTGCCTTTGCAGTCAGATATAAACGACCACAGATAGAAATTAAGAAAAACTCTTATACTGAAAAATTGCATTATGCACCATATGAACAATTACACTGGATATTGCATATTAGTATTAGTGCAATTTTTTTTTTTCAGCTAATGAAATATGTTATGGTATCTTAGACAGGAAAGGATCGTTGTGTTCTGTACAAGATGTTGAAATGTTCATTGGTAGATTACTAGCAAGCCCAAATAATCAATTTCCTATATTAATTTAGGTAAATTGGTTGTGTAAAGATTACTTTAATGACAGATAAATGCAATTCACTGCTTAAAATTATTTAAAAGAGGATTTAAGAGAGAATAACAAAGCTGAACAAAGATTTATTCTGAAAATATATCTGCATTGTAATTGTTCTGTTTCAAAAATTTATTTTGCATATAGCACATAAACTGTATGTCCTAGGGAGCACAGACTGCCTCTAGAGACAGCATGCCAAAAAAGGAGGCATAAAAGGAAGATGGATAATGTGGAGAAAAGCAGTCCTGGCTCCATCTGCTGTCTGGTTTTTTTTTTCTCTCTCCCTCTTTTTTTTTTTTTTTTGACATCTTCTTGCTTGGGGCATTTGTGGTAGTTAGGTCCTATATTTCTTTGAACCCTGACTGATTTTTCCAGCATAGTTTTTCTGCTTTTGCCTGCTGTTGAGATAGTTTAATTTGGGGGAAAAAAATCCACTTTGTTTTGTGTTTCTGAGCACCACTGATAGATTTGTTCTGTGTTGTTCCCACTAGATACAACTCAGATTAAGTAAGAACGTAGGGGTTTTTTTGTTTGTTTTTTTTTTAGTCACCCTAAAATCAAGTTAATTTTGTGGCCTTCTCTTCCTGTTCATCTGTATTAGTAAATGCTGTAAGGAGGCCCGGGCACAGTTTTGGAATTGTTATTCATCCTTACACGTATGTTCACATTAGCTGTATCAATGCATAATTGAAAAGTCTACTCCAAGTGCTAGATTTTCATGTCATTTTTTCTCACAGTCCTCAGAAATAGAAGGATTGTTGGACTAGAGCTGAGGATGAGAATCTGAGAGTATGGAATGCTACAGATTTTCCCTGTTCTTTTGTTGAATAAGATTGATCTTCAGAATAATTTCTGAGGCTGCTCTAATTTGTGCCAAAACCTCAATCACAGAGATATCTTTTTCTGCCCTAACCATGTACTGTATAGCTTGGCTCTACTTCCAAAATGGTTTTGTCCTTTTAGAGTCCTAATAAATATAAATATTTTACTGAAAAATTTTAATTTACTTGGATGTCCAATAGATTTCAATAGTTACTTTCTTATATATATTATGCAAATGGCAGAATTTTAAATTCACAATTCTGTGAATTGCATTCACAAAAATTTCCCAATTGGACTTAGTCTAAATACTGAAATTTGGAAAATGGTTCCAAAACAGAAATAACATGTTTGGGTCAATCTTAGAGTTCAAAAATTTTTACCAAGCTATGATCCTGAAAAGATGTACATCACTGTTCTTCTAAAATGTAGTTCTATCTTAAATATAGGACCCAATTAAAATTTCCAAATGGGAAGTCTGACTACAGATTGCAGAAATACTGAAATACTGAATATGTAGGCAAGAATGCAAGTCGTTAAAAATATTGATCTTTGCAATAGTAGTGAAAGCTCCAGTCATAGCTAAACATCAGAAAAGCATACTGTGACTGGAACTGATAGAAATTCAAATTTTATTATAGAGAGGATTTTTAAAAATTAGTAATTAACAAAAGTAGTTGGTGAAATATATGGGGTTTTTTTCAGAAAAGGAAGAACACTTATTCACCATAATACAGAATTTGCAAATATAATAGCATATTAGTAATGCAGTTAGGCTAAATATTCGACATTCTAGAAAATACTACAATTCATGATTCCTGATGATTTTGCGACACAAGAGGTAAAACCATTTTTGTGGTGTGTAACTCTAGTAGCAGATTAGATGCCAGAATAAAAAACTTTATATTTGAACAATCCTAACACTTAAGAAGATGAGATGATTAAAAAAAGAAACCAAAAAACCAACCAAACAAAAAAACACAAACAGCAAACCACAAACCAAACCAAACCAGAAATGGAGTTGTAGAGGTCTCTGATAAATGCCTACATTAATATAAAATGTAAGTTACTTTTCTACAGCTTACTAAAGTAGCATATGCTTCTGGATTTTTGCAGTCTAGAAACCAATAATTTGACATTCTTTAAACAACCTCCCTTATCAGCAATAATTAAGATATGAGACAAGTAAGATCTCTTTTAAGGAAGTGGTTATTTGCTGAAAAACATACATTTGGTTGTTCCCAAACTGCTTGTGAATATCAGTTCAAGTGTTTCCAGCTGCAGTAGAAGAGTTGGAGTGATACAGCTGTGAAATCATCAGCTGCCTTTTACTCAACAGGTCTGCAATTAAGGAGTCCCTTTTGTTGAAGCTGTTCCATAGGGAACTGCTGAATGCTTCAGCAGACATAGTTCTTGAATGAGATAATTTCAAGGAAGAAGAAGATATCTCAAAAAGTTAAATTTCATTCAGTTCAAAGCACTTCCTCTCCAATCTCTATCACATACTAAAAAAAGATTCAATCCTAGAGTTCAAGGTTTTATTATGCTAAATAAAACATTATTATTATACTAAAAAAATACTAATTTTTACCCATTTTTATGTAAGCAGTCACACACACAAAATTAATTAATATTCATTTTAATGTGTATTTTTATAGTCTAGTCTAGTTATTTTCAATTTTATTCTTACGTTAATGTTCTCCCTCATTAGGTTTTTCCTCATAAGAATCAGGCAAGTCATAGTGGTCATAACCTCCAGGTTAAGATAACTTAAAATATTGAGACAGTCTTCAAGGAAGTGTTGCATCATGCTGAGTTCATTTATTCCCCAAAGTATCTCTTCAAAAATTAGAATTAAAAGCATAGTATTATAAATAAAGATTAAGAAAGGGTGAGTGATTCATTTGCTCATTTTGAGAATATCTTCTCTGGCATCTTTGTTTTCTAAATTGATATTAAGGATTTTTACCGTGTAGACTCAATTCAGTTTATTGGTTTATTGGATCTCTTCCCCTGGACATGTTCCATTTCTTTCTGCTGGAGCTGTTCTGTTGAGGGTGAGGTTATTTCTGATAGTGTTTTGAGAGCATATTATGTGTCTTTTTTTTCAATTTACAGTTCAACTGCCTTGCATATTGAGGTTATCTTTCAGTATACCACAAAAGCAATATATGGCAGCTGTATAGTGATTTATACTTTGCAATCTACTTTGTTGCAACAAAACCATTTTAAATACTACTGAGGAAAAAGCATAACTAGAATTTCTTGTGAGCAAAATTCACTTCTGTATTCAAAATACTGTATCTTTTTAAATACTTCTCTTGAAGTATTCTCTATACAACATACAGAAAAATATAGATTCTCTTCCTGTACACATCACATAAAACACTCACGCTGTTATCTGTTATCTGTGGTTACAGTTCAATCACTTTGCTCATTTTTTCTGTTTCAGACGGTTCGCCATGGTTTCCCTTATCTACCCACTGCCTTAGCTTTTGACCCAGTTCAGAAAATTCTGGCAATTGGAACAAGAACAGGAGCCATACGAATGTATCCTTTCTCGTTCAGAATTTACACCATTTCTATGTGTTTCTAATACAGTGATGTGAATTACCTTCTACAAGCACTCAGGTAAGGTTACGGTTTATGTTATGTTCTACTTCATTTTGCTTTACTGAATGGACTGGAAAAGGATGTGCTGTTGAGGAACTGACCAGATCCTGAAGGTGTCCAAAGAAAAATTTTTGGTCTAATTTTTAGCCTATGGTTTTGGTATATATTGGTTAATACAAAACAGAATTGAATATTTTCAGCATGAAAAGTAAAGGTAGACAGCAAAGTGGTAATGAGCAAGTTGTGAATGTTGTGCTAGCAATAAATAAGTTCATTGCTGCAATGCAGTTAACCAGCTGTAGACATCTTCACTGTAGATATTTATGTATGAAATTATTTAGACTCCTTCAAGTGAATGGTGGGAAATAAGTGATTTAGGGCAGAACTCATCTCTTCCCAGAGGAGAAGGTGAAACACTGTAAAACTACTTATTTCTTTTCATTAATAATAAAGGTACTTCAGGGCCAGCAATTTATATGGGTTTTTTATACAAGTAGCAATTTTAAGTTAGAAGTCTACGCAGAATAAATTTAATATAAAAGTAATGAAAATTTGGAGACTTTGATTTAAAAAAAAATCTGAGAGTATTTAAATGTGATGTATTTCAAAATGTTCCTCTACATAATTTTCTTAGTTTTTCATGGTTCCAATGCATTCCAATTTGGTGAAAATACACACAAAGTAAGGGAAAAAGGAGAAAGAATATTGAAGAAAGGTTTGAAAGTTACAGGATAAGAATTAATAAACCAATTTTTTTTACAAACTTTTTGTAGCTGAATGAATTATATGTTTATGGTAGGGGACAGTGCTGTATAAAATACCAATCTAATATTTTCTGGTTATTTTGCTATCCCTGTTCCCAAGGTAACTATAAACTTAATGAATCCAAAGGCAGGTTACAAAGTAAAGAAAAATCTCCTCCTGGAAAACCAACCTGTGCTTCATGTAACAGGACTAAAACTTGTTTCCTCCGTTTTTGAGTACTCTTGGTCTGAACAGTTGCATTTTCTTAAGCCTCATATTCTATCTGATCCAGAACTTCTCACAAGACTCAATTAATCATCTAATTATGTGACAAACTTTGCTTTGATAGTCCTATTCTTAATATTTACCTATATGAAATAGATTAAACATGTTCTGTTCAAGTACAAAGAAGAAAATCCTCTTAATTTGTGCGCTTCTGGAAAAGTGCAAGTCCAGTAGTCCAGTCATGCTTTCTTCTTTTCAGAGATATGCAAGGTTAGAAAGCTGGAGCTTTGTTTCTGGAATTTTCATTGGTATCTTCTGTGAGTGAGGATATTGGGAATTTCATGGGTAATGTAGAGATAGGAAGAAGACCTTGGAGAAGATTGACTCCTGAGCCCACCTCTTCTTTCCATCTCAGCCATATGGCTTTTCTAGGAGCAGTGCTGTCACTGGCTTGGAATCCTGTATCTTTCTAAATCCCTACTTTGGGAAAATGCAGGTACAGAGCCTGAATTAGTACAGTAATTAATACATGTAAAGTGCATGTCTTTGGCCACAGGAATGGAACATGAAGTAGAAACATAGCTTTATTACATAAATTTCTATATATATCTTCTATAAAAATGTATTATAGTTAGAGGAAGGAGGGAAAAGAATTTTTTTGAAAGCATCCTTCCTTGTAGCATCTCTTCTCCAGTTTTTTAGCAAACTCCTACCTCATTCATTGAAAAATTTCTACCAATTCTAGTATATGAATCAAACAAGAGCATAAAGATTACCAGGAAATTTGATATTTTTTAAAGATACGTCATAACATAAATGCTTCTCAGCTTAGTCATACAGAGCCTGGTTTGCTTAATTGAGCCCTGAGTTAATGGAAACTATGCATTGAAAACAGAGGATGACATAGAAGGAGTTACTTATTTATTCATTTTAATTAAGGCTTCCCCACTTGGCTCTCAAATTTTCACAGAACATATTACATAAAAAGCCTAGCTGTGAAGTAATAACTTTGCAGTGAAACAGGGCCTAGGACTACACACACAACACCACTCATTTAAGCCAGTCTTGTTGCAACCATTTATAATTGTTGAAATAAGACAATAAAATTCAAGTCAAGATGTAACAAATTTGGTATTACATCTGAAAGTACAATTCATAACGGATTTTTTTTAAGCAAATTGACAACAATGTAGATTCTAATGGCTCTAAGTCTTCCACAGCATCCTGTAAAAATACTTTTTAACAGAACAGCACAATTTCGTTCTGCCATGAATATGATAGGTGACAGATAAAAAAGATAATTCTTTCATACATATGTTGTGTTTGGCTGCTGCTTCTAAACAGTGCTGTGAATAGGTTGAAAGGACAGACTATTGGGCTACCATCAGAGAAATTCATCCAATTATTTATTTTTTTATTTATTGGTAGCACCAAAAGGGCCCAGTTTGGATTAGACTCCGTTGTGCAGAGCAACCCAAAGGCATAGGAAGAATGAGTTTATGTTTAGTATTCATGAAATGGTGTAGAACAAGTTTTCCTGTGACCAGTGTAAGTCACAAAATGGTATTGTTGCCTCCTTGTTTTTCTGAAAGTTTCACAAAGTGTTAGTGTTTCGATTGGTCAGAAGTTAACAGGTCTCAAAAGACAAGCTGTTTTAAAAAAAAATGGAGTGTGTACTTCTGTGTTGTGAATTAATGTTTAACATCTCTCCTTCAGGTGATCATTTCGAGTGATCCAGCAGCACTGCTGAACTTGACTATGCTAAATTGGCCTGAAATAGAGTATATTATTCATAGGTTGCCATTAGAATACAGAGATAAATGAAAGTTCATTTTGGTGTGACAGTCAATTTGTCTTTTCCTAGATTTCTTTTCAGGGTGCTTAGACGCAACTGCTCTGGCTTCTATAGCACTGGGAATTGCTGTTGCTATGCTCTACTGATCCTAGCAGTCTCTGTGGGATTCTCAAGGAACTTCAAACACTAGGGAACGTTTTACCTACAGTCGTAGCTGTACTGGATCCTCATAGGGACAGCTGTGCTCTAGCCCACAGAATGAGAGTGCACTCTAAATCATCGGTGAAGGAGCATCTTCCTATTACCAACACAAGCTAACAAAATCTGCAAATAAAGGGCCAAAACCCCAGTCCTGAAACAGTTGCTTTGGCATCTGGTTGTTATTTTCCTTTGTCCTATTTCCTCTCTGAGGTCTTTTCTCCTGTTTGACACCTTTTCTCAGTTCCCATATCTTTGATCATTGCTCAGATC
The DNA here is from genome assembly GCF_001604755.1 of Lepidothrix coronata. Classification (NCBI taxonomy): domain Eukaryota; kingdom Metazoa; phylum Chordata; class Aves; order Passeriformes; family Pipridae; genus Lepidothrix; species Lepidothrix coronata. The sequence continues at coordinate 3,009,366 of NW_016690226.1, forward strand.
ATAGCTTGATACCACTCTACCTGGAATATCCTTCCTTCAGCAACATACATTCAGTTGAAGAGGGGCTATGAAATTGAATTCCTTGTCTTATTGTCTCCATACCCTTCTTCTCTAGTCCCAGTCTGGAGAGTCTTCTGATGCTGTACACAGTAAAACAAAGCATGCAGTCTGTGGTTACTATTAGAGGAACTTCTGTATCACCATAAAAGGGGGTGAGAAATTAAGATAGTTGGTCAGACTGAAGTCTCCATTTCAGAGGAAAAAGAGAAGCCTTGGGGTTTGTCACAGTCTCAGTCTGAATAAATAGATTAAAATAAGCGTTGTTAACAATGATATTCCAGTAAAAGATCTGAAGAAGAGGAATGTTGTGCTCGGATTTCAGGATGCGTATTTCTATATTATCATTTATTCAGCTGACAAATGCTTGTTAAATTTCATTATGGGTACTTTCTGGAATCACCAAGTCCTTTCCCTTGGAATTCTTGCATTGCATCAAAGATGGGCTTAGCCAGTACAGCCACTTATTTCAAACATAGAGAATACAACATCTACATATTTTGGTATTGAGCTGCTGATTATTTGGTGGTCAACTGCAGTAAGACATTCTGAAATAGACTCTTATAGCTATTATCTTCTTCTCTTATTGTTAAGTGAAAGTTTATCTTAAATCCAGTGCAAAGCAAACAGCCTACTGGGTCCAGGATGGCTTCCACACCACTGCAAGCTTATTCACCATCAAACAGGCTTAAATTAGTAATATGTTTTTGTACATGTTATGGTATTGTATGTTTTTGTCATTAATACATATTCTTTAGACTAACGGGCTCCATATTGTCATGGATGCAGGTTATGGGGCATGCAAATCTTCATTTTCACTGTTTGCTGCTTGAGTGAAAATGTAAGCCACCCACAACACATGCAAGGCTTTTCTAGTAGGCATAACAGCTTGCTGTATTCCAATATTATCAGACAACATAGTGGCCATTTTATACCTGAGCAAATAAAATTATTCTGACTCACTAACACATGAAAGTGGAAGTGTTGCTCTGCCCCCACCTTTCATTTAGCTGCACACTCCTGACACTTTCTTTGCTGATTCTGGTGCTTATCAAATATTTCTGTGTGCAATCCAATGCACTAACCTGGAAAATACTTTGCCAGGTTACCTTTTTGCCAGATCAGTGAACTGAATTGTCTGGTGTTACCTCTGATGTTAGTCAGAATGATGCAAAGAAACTGGAAGGAGTGCATAATTGGGACTGAACAGAGAGAAATGGGAGAGTAACAAAATTTTGGCACTAAGGAACAGGTTATTAAATTGACTTGTCTTACTGTGCGAAATTGCAGCTGAGAAATCTAGCTAAGGCAGATTGGAGCTGTCTATGAAATTTGCTACAAAATGTAGAAATAGCCTTTCAATTTTGAGTGGTATGGAAGATAGCTTCTCTTTTGCTTACATTTAAAAAAATCTTCGTGTAAAGCCATTTGCAAAACACAAAAATTCTTACAGATTCTGCTCAAGAGAGATTGTGCTTTAGGATCATATTTGGAATAATTTTTTTTTCTGGCCTGTTTTATGTGTTTCTTCCGATGCTTTAATAGCATTTTGGAATAACAAAATAATGATTTTTGAATATTGAATAAGGTACAGCAACACTTCTTTTAATAGGTACATTTTGTGAAAAAAACAAACATGGCTTCAAGAAGGCCAATGGCATCCTGGCCTGTACCAGAAATAGTGTGACCAGCAGGACCAGGGCAGTGATTGTCCCCCTGTGCTCAGCACTGGTGAGGCAACACCTGGAGTTCTGTGTCCAGTTCTGGGTCCCTCACTACAAGACAGACATTGAGGTGCTGGAGCATGTCCAGAGAAGGGTGACAGAATTGCTGAAGGGTCTGGAGCACAAGTCCTGTGAAGAGCAGCTGAGGCGCTGGAGGTGTTTGGCCTGGAGAAAAGGAGGCCTGGGGGAACCTTCTTGCTCTCTACAACTACCTGAAAGGACAAGAGGAAATCACTTCTGGTTGTGCCAGGGGAGTTTTAGATTGGACCTTAACCGGAAAAATTACTTCACTGAAAGGGTTGTCAAACCATGGAACAGGCTGTCCAGGGAAGTTGTTGAGTCACCATCCCTGGAGGTGTTCAAAAGTCATGTAGAGGTGACACTTAGGGACATGGCTTAGTGGTGGACTTGTTAGTGCTGGTCTTATGATTGGACTCAGTGGTCTTGGAGGTCTTTTCCAACTTAAATGATTTTATGAAATTGTCTTGGTCTTTCTGGGAAAGAGTCAGTAACCATATCTTTGATTCCAGAGTTACTGTGGCAAGTGAAGGGGAAGGGAAAATCTAAATCCAAGGTAGCACTATTGAACAGCATGGTTCCTCAGCAGCTGATGTACACAGAGAGACTGTATTCCTGGGAGGTAGAACTGAGGCTGTTTGTGCACTCTAGAAAAAAAGAAATCCAGCAAAGAAAATAAATAGCACTAATTAAATCATTGTTTGCAGAGTTCTGAGTGGGCATAGAATTTTACAGTAGTTAAAGGAAATGTGGTAAAGAATGTTTGACATCAGATTGGATGTACTTTTAAAGAAAAGAGGAAAATATAACTTGAGGTTTTGGTCTGTGAGAAGGATGACATAATATCTAAATATAAAGTGTGACAGATTTAGTCTCCCTGGAGCTGCTGTCTCTTAATCTAAACAAGGTTTCAGTAGACCTTTATCCTTAAAATAAGCCAACTGTGTTCTATGCTGTTTACTCTGTGTGATTTATTGGGCAGATGGAATGGGGGAAGCACAGACAAGATCATAAAACCAAAGTTCTGTTGTTTGACTTGAAGGAATCATTGATACATTTCATCTTTTATCTCACTGTGCAACATATTTGAGATTTTTCCAGAGAACTTGAGTGATTCAGGAACACAAACTTCACTGAGTCAGTACTCCTAACATAAGTTCTTTTAAAAGTTCCCCTGAAAATCAACACATACAGATGTATTTTTGCTTGTATAGATACCTAGACAGGTTATTACAAAAAGTAATTATTTTCAATCTACAAGAATAAAAAATTTTTGTGAAATATGCAAAAATAATAAAATTTACCTGTATTATTAAATTAAACAGAACCAGAGTTTGGGGAGTTTTTCTATACTGAGACTGATATGCATTTGACTCTGTGTGCATTCACATATGCAGACATACTAGGTTTCTACATACATGCATAAATTTGGATCCATTGGTCTCCCAAGCCTCTTTCATGCTTTTTAAGAAAGCAGGTTGAATATGTTGCAGTTAAATGTACTGGACTTCCTTCACTTTCAGTCGGTGTTTATCCAGGAGATAAAAGTGGAATCTGACATCTGCAAACAAATCTACTGATAAAATATAGATTTTCATATTTTTGGAGACACACATAGAACTGGCATACAGGTGGATTAATCTGGCAGGATTTTAATTGGAGCTGATGGTTGCATTTGTGAACACTATCTGAAAAAAAAATGCTTTCTGGATGTTTGCTACAAGATTTTTTTAGTGTAATAAAAAATCCCACCTTACTCTGATATTGAAGCGATGACTAGTGGTGATAGTCAACCACTTCAAAGAAGTGATATGTCTTAATTAGACCTTGTGTAAGCTTTAGAGCTTTCCCTACCTTTTTTTGTTCAAAACTTTCTGTCACCCACAGGAGTGCTGACATGCATAGGAAGTAATGCACATCAATTTCCTCTCCTTTCCAGTCTGCTCATTATCTTTTTTAGACAAATATCCATGACCTAAATTTGGCAAACATCCTGAAAACACAGAAGTTTGTAGTCATACTATATGCTTAATTGTTTATTTTGACTCCCTTCTTCTTTTGTTTTTTATCTGGCAGATACTCCTCATGGTAGAGAGAATTGATATTTCTCCAGATAACTTAGGAAAACTAACATCTAGCAAAAAGACAAACCCAAAATACATAAGCACATACACATACTGGAAGTCTTTTAGTGTTATGAAAAGTGACTTATATTTGCCTAGCCACAGGCACTCTTTCCATTTAAATTCTTGTGGACTTCTCAGAGTTAGGTGTCTTTCTAGCATGTATGTTATTTATGGAGGGAGAGCATGGACAAAAGGCAGTCGTGGAGAGTTGAGTCTCCATCCTGAGGTAGAAACGCCACAATGACCCTGAATAATTGTCTCTGCATTGGGAATACCAACGTAGAAGAACTTTGGAAGCTTTTGGAACCAAAGAGTTCCACCTATGAGGATTTTCTACAACAAGGAATATGGACCCAGCTGATGGTGGTTCAGTAGGAGATGGGACAGAGATAGTCAGACACTATTTCAGCCAAAACCTTACATGTAGGTGGAGGACAAAAGCACGGTTTTTCCTGAGGTCTGAGAAATGGGAAGATGGACAAAACAGAAACTATGATCTTATTCTTCCTTGAAGAAGTTCTTTTCCCTGGTCGGTTCACTCCCTCTTTCCCTAACTGACCTAGTTTCACTCCAGTTCTTATAGTTCTTAGATTTCTATTCCTCAGCCCTGACCTGTCTTTTATTAAGTGGCATCAAACAAGCAATATTCTTTCAATCTCCATCTTTCACCTGACCTGTGCAAGGCAGTCTCTGAATAACATGTTTTTCTAAGGAAACTGTTCAAGTCAAGAACCAAGATGTTTCCCAAGTGCTTTAGATACAGCATTCAAAGCCACACATGAGTACAAAACTAAGAATCAAAAAAGAGCATCATGGGAGAAAACAAGTTTGACCAAAAGAGGTTGTGGATCAAGAGCTATCAGAAAATGAATTGTTGAAGCAGACAAGTCCTAGAGGGCATCAGAGAATGAAAGCGTGGCATCAATCTCTTTGTCCAGACAGAGCACGGGGAGGGGAAATGACCCAGAAATTTTCTGAGTCTGTTCCTTTTTAGTGTTGTTATGAAGGAGATCAAAGGTAGTTAGAAATGTATATGTAGAAGTCATCACCACTTAAACATATTTCTACCAACCTACTCAATTCCTTTCTGGACATACAGTAAGTTCATAGCTCTCCTCAATTATGTACACAAGTACCATCCTCAGTGCCCAGATCACTTGGAGATGGTGAAGGGTAGTACTTCAAAAAGAACTGGTCCTTAGTATTTGTATCTGAATGGAAAGGCTGCCCTGAGTCCTTTCAGAGGTTTCACAAGGGACTGCAGGCACCAGTGATGTAGAGAAAACTGGGAACATTATACCCCAGTCTCTTACATAATGCCTTGCACTCAGACAAGCATTTTTCATTCACTACTTCAGCGTGCAGATGTCCAGCCGCTTCCTGGAAAGCAGGGCCTCGGCACTTGGAACACTTAGTCACTTGGGAAGACAAATGCTATAGTCACAGACATCCCCTACTTTTTCCTCCTTTCCCTGAGCATGATGTAGTATGGTATGGAATATCTCTTTGGCCACACTGGGTCAAGTGTCCTGCTGTATCTCCTCCCAAACCTGAGCCTGCTCACTGCTGGTGCACCATGTGCAAAATAGAAAAACTCAACGCTGTGCAGGCACTGGTCCACAATACTAAAAACTCTAATGTGTTATCAATACTGTTTTAACGGTTGTGGTTTTCAAACAATGATGACTGGAAATCTAATGATCTTAACATACTTTAATTGTTAAACCAGTAACTTGAGCAGAAAAAGGATTTCACAATTTTCTGTCTAATTATTGACAACAACTGTGCTTTCCAGTAAACAGTATCTGGGATCTTTTTATTTTACTAAATAAATATCGGCATGTCCCTGGGTATATTTACCTGTTAATATTCAGCATTAGCTCTAAAAATTCTCACAGGTAATATGAGAAAGAAATATTGGAATTTGATTTTTTTGTACTATGGTTGATTTCTGGTTGGGTTTTTTGGTGATTGCTCCAAGAAAGCTAAATTCCTAATCATCCAATACACTAGATTTTAAGCAGCTACAGCAGGTGCATTTTAAATGCCAAGACTTTTAGAAGAGTTTGAGTTTCTGTTTTGTTATTTAGCTGTATTTTCTACAATGCAAAATTGATGGCTCTATGACATATTTACATATTTCAATTCCTTCAGTAAACAAGTAAGGATTGACTGAATTATGTGGTATGATCTGAGACACACCAATTGCAAAGGCACTATGCTTTTGTAGATCACGTTATCTTAGCAAGACAGAATTAATATCTAATTTGTAACAGTTTCATGTGTCTGTTTAACGCTGGAAGATCAAATGATACCCCATAGGTTTGGTAGTTTCAAAGTTGCACTTAAATTCAGAGCTGCCTGTCTGCACCCATAGCTCTTGTCTTTGGTGAATACATTTATTTTATATTAACAGATCATTGGATAGCATAAACAGATTATAGTAGGGGCTGGAAACTAAGACCTCTCCATCCCAGGTGAAAACCTGCTAGCCATGATTTCTTGTTCCATCTCCCTTAATTAATGAGTATTGCCTTCTCCCTCAAACATCCACATCCTGCCCTTCTGAACTGAAAGAACCAAGATTTACTGTATTTCCAAGGAGGGTCTGGTCAGGACATTGTGCTTATAGCATTTTTATTTTAAGCAGAGTAACCATTCATTTTTATTCCTCATTATCTTGAGACACAAAGAATGTTGAACTGTTAATGGGGCAATTTTTTCATGCTTTATAAGCACACCTTTTCATTCATACAATAAGGTGGACAGAGGCACCTACAGATTTAGAATTTGTTACATGGATTATTTTGAGATAAAATTTTCATCTTTAGCATGGCCTGAGACTTACCTTTTCAAGTCCTTTGGCCTTTAATAAAAAGAGTCTTTAACTTGATTCCTGTTGTTCATATCTGTAAAATAGCAAGGTATCTACCAGTGTCAAGAAGTCATTACATTTTTTAAATGTAATGCATGGTTGTAAAATTCTTTTAAGATTAAGAATAACAGAGTTATATTTTCCAGAACTATAGACAAAGGAAATCCTTAAATATGTTCACAATAAAGCAATGAGCACTGTTGCAAACAAGCTGTGAATTATCAGGTGTGTTTTAATCATGCCTCCACAGGGTGTGGTTTGTAGAAAGTGAATGAATAGCCATTCTTGAACATGTATTTCTCAATAAAAATAAAATTATCTATAAAAATGGACCTTAAATTTGTTCAAAGATAACTTACCTAAATTAAAACCATTGTCCAGACCAAAGCTTTTCAAGCTATCAATTTTCTCAAATGGGATGTCCCTGCTAAAAAAAAAAGAAAGGTAGAAACCCCAGTCTTTTCTGAAACAAGAGGAGAAGCACATTCTCATGTGAAAATCATCCCTAGGAATGTCTACTCATATGCTCCTGAAGTTTGTAGCTTGCAGCTACTTGATAGTTTGCAACTCTGAAATGAAGGGAAATATTAATGAAAAACTGGTTCATTTCATAGGTTCCTTCAGCTTTAATTGATAGATCATTCTTTTGTACTTGAAAGTACAAGAATCACTTCATTAGGCTGACAGTGTTTACTACAGCAAAGAAGCTTTCTCAGATTTTAAGAGTAAATTAAATTACAGGGAAATCAATATCTGCAATAAGAAAACACGGTAATTTTCATGGCTGTTGAACAACTTAAATACTTGAGTTATTTTCCAGTTTTTTTTAAAAAATGTTTAAACTATTTTTAAAGGAATATATATATAATGCTGTATGCTACATACTCGTAAAATTAGACTACAACATCTGCTACAAGAAGGGACAGAAAAACACTAAGAGTGCTTACTCGTTTGCTTAGAGGAATGATTCTCTTCTGACTTGAAATCTGTTAGTTAATTTAATTCTGAGCAGGCAGGTAGAATGCTGTACCTTATTTGTCTATTTTAGCTAGCCAATGCCAGGGCTTGCCTATTTTAGCCCTCTAGGGCTTCACAGACAAGATACTAAGAGACATTATATTAAGAGTGACTTTTTTTTTCTTCTACATTCCTATCCAAACCAAAGAAACTCTGAAACATAAAGTTCACAGAAGTCTGGTACAATTAGGTCTGCATGTTCAGTTCATTCATTTTTCCATTAGTCCTGCATCAATTCTGTCCCCACACTTCTCCAGCTTTGCTTCTGCTATTGTCGTAATTCTTCACCAACCTTATGCTTCTGGGCCTGACAAGGAAGAGCTGTATCAGGGGCCCTGTCTACTTTGCCATACTTCCTGCTGTAGAGAAAGTAAGAAGCACAGACATTGCACTTAGAGGAAATGAGGATGAAAGAACGAAACACTGCTTTTTTGAAGCACTGCATTCTTCTGTAGCTGCTTTTCCCTCTTCTCTCCTGTGAGACTGAGGTTTTATCATGAGGAGAAGAAGAGAAAAATTTGGTGGTTTCTTGAAACAGTCTAGTTGGTTGCCTGCTCCCAAAGTACAGCAATCAAAGTGTCTGCTCTGGTTCCCCTGGCATGTCTGATACTTATTACAGGGATTGAAAATTTTTCTGGTTTTGTTAGAGGGGTATCAGGTACAGCAAACTTTATTCATCTGGACAAAAGCTATCAAAACTGCTGCTGCTAAATAGTTCAAAGATTTTTTTCTACTTCCCTAGTTTAGAATAGGATCCTGAAAGTTGGCAACTGAAAAATCCAGCAGTTCTGCTGACATGGTGCAGTTTCTAACATGCCAGGTAAAACTTGTGAATGATGGAGATAGAAAAAATGTTCACAGAGTGTGTAATTGGTGTCATCCTTGCTATCCAGAAACAAAACTTCCACTAGTGCCTAATGGTTGTCTGGCTACTGATTTGTCTCTAAGCACCACTCGATGAGGTTCATGCTACTGACCTGTATAAACAGATCTCCAAGTCTGCAAAGATAAGGAATTGGTAGTTAATCCACAGTTGGGTTATGTTATCTTTCCTTGCTTCTGATATTTCCCATATTTAAATTATCATCTGTATGATCATCAGCTCTTAGTTTTACAAGGTCTGTGCTTTGATAGAGGGCAGGCCATGAAAGACTCTTACCTTCTGGTTTAGAGCTTCAAACCGGGCTAAATATATTGCGCATCTGGACTCTGATATGATGTTGGCATCAGGATCTTAATTAATACGCAATGGTTTAGCAAATTAAGGTTGTATATGCAAATTTAATATTTCTGAATTCTTGGCTTTAACATATCAATGCTAATTCTTTAGCATTCCTTTATCACTTCAGTGTGATTATATAGTAAATAATTCTTCAAGATCTAGAGTTAGTTTTGCACTAGTGTAGGAATCACAACTTATTTTCTTGTAAATTTATTTAAATGTACTTTAAAACATGAGTGCTAATATTGAGTTATGTAAATCATTATGTAAAATAAGATGAATTTCAGAAAAAATAAATTGTATGAAGTATCTCTCAAACTCTGAATTAGAAGTAGCCAAATCTATTAAAACCATTAGTTTATCTTCCTTTTAAGTAGCAGCTTTACTTTCCTAATTAAAGCTGTAATTGGTTATCATCCTGCTTGCTAGAGACACCCTTAGAGTCCAAGTTTCAGTTCAGTATTTCTCATTTTTGCTTTCTCTTCTTCTTAGTAGGGATTAGAAAGAACTAATATTGTCTATAGTTCTAGCAATGATTATAAGGGATATAAGGGAAAGTCTGTCAGTATGCCATGAAGCTATGAATGGCTATTTATGAATGAAATTAAGCCTGATATCAGAGACATAGAAGATCAAGTTTAATCTGCTCGTGTTGCTGCTTAGGAAATAATGAAGTATCTTGGATGACAGAAAAAGAAGCTTACCCAAACTAGATAGTTTGAGAATTTCGTAGGAAGTATTTTCAAGCTGCCTGAAGAATCAGCAGAGCCTTTTGGGAGGCAAGCATCTTTCATTAAAAAAAATAATAGGAAAAGCCATTTCTCACCAACATTCTTAAATGTATACTTAGGAAATTTCAATGCATCAACTTGATGCAAGACCAACAACAACATTATCAAGTGTTATTGAAGTGATTATTTTTATACTGTCCATGGAAATGTTGCTTTTTTTTTTTGTCGTTCTAGTCAATCTATGGTTATATAATCATAGTACGTATGCCCTGAAGCCTTGTTGTCACTGCTCATTGCAGTTATTATTCAGACATTATTCTGGAAATTCAGGCAGGGTATTTTTATCAACAGAATCTTGTAAAGTAATCTTTTAAAGAGAAATTGAGCTGTGAATCTCCATGTCAGATTAAAGCTTGTAAGCATATAGGATCTCTCATGGGGCTTTTTTATTGTAAGAATTGTATTCATCAGCACTCCATATAGAATTAGTTATAGGGATTCACGCATCTCTTCCTAGAATTCCTGCATTAAGTTTGGGTTCTCCTGATGTGCATAAGCAACTATACTTATTTTTTCTTCTAGTGGAAATTATATTGAATTTATCAACTTTGCACATAGCCATCATCTTGCTCTTTCACCAAGTTTGTTTAGGTCTGTTTAAAGATTCTCTCTAAACTTGCTAAACCAAATGAATTTGTCACGTTTGACTCTTTAGGTCTTTAATGTATTAAGAAATATAGCAAACTTTACTGTGGCTTCAGCCTAAGTGCCCTTGCTTTTAGACAGCCATTGCTGTCTTCAGAATGTCAAAATCACTGTTGAAAGGGTGCTGTGCTCCCTTATCTCCCAATCATTTTAAAAACGGTTTTCAATTACTTGAAGATCCTACTGGGAATTTTTGAAGCCTATTCAAATTCATGTTTTCATTTTGTTGACAGTTAATCATACGCTTTTTTTTCCTACTATAGTTTTTAATTTTCTCTTATTCTGCACCCATTTCTTCAGTTGCATTGTTTTCTGTTTGAGACTATCTGTAGCCTTCGGACTACTGAGGAAGTTTTTGTCCAGTTTCATGACTTTTTAGAAGACCAAGCAGTACGAAGAGATCAATATCTAAGAACATTTTGGGAGAAATTATCATTAGCTTTCGGGGAATAATGTTTAGACTAAATTCTTTATTGTTATGTTCTTGTTTTAATTTAAAGATATTTGCAAGATGTCAGTGTAAGATTTACTGTTTTGTAATTTCTCAGATAATCTCAAGTATCTTTTAAAAGTATCTGTTAATATGCATGCAGTTCGGAGGTGGGGATTGCTAGCATCCATTCTGCTTCTTTCCTATGCTCCTTCCAAAGCATGACATAAGTTTTATTCAAACCCACTTAGAACTTAAGCTGCTGGTTTCTGAACCTACATTTCTGATATGTACATCTTTAATAGTCTTACCTAACACACACACACACACACACAAAAAAAAAAAAAAAAAAAAGGAGTATTCATAAAGGAATCTTTGCCAATATACTCTGTTTAAAAGGTGAATCAAATAAATAATTAAATTTTTTAATATTCTTATTTGATTGCCTCCTGTAGCCCTGGGTAACCCAGGAGATTCATCAGGTTTGGCTGTAGTTGTTATTGTTTTCTAAGCTTGCCATTTCCAATGTGATCAAAACATTTAACTTTTTTTTTTCCTACCTTTATCTCTCATAATACTCTGGACACTAGCGTAAATCTAGAGCAACTCTTCTGAGCTGAATGTGGTTATTCCAGATGGATGTTGTACTTTCCACCCCCACATAGCATGACTCAAATTTCCCCCCAGGGTTTTATTCTCCTTATTAAAATAAAATAAAATTTTTGAACAAGAACATATATTTGCTTTTTATGATAATGGGCAAGGAGTTGTACTAAAGATTGGTATTACATAAAGAAGTTTGGACTGTTAGCCCAGATACTGTTCTTATAATCATAAAATCCCCGTTGTAAACATTTTCTTCTACCTTTTTCGGGAAAAACAGCATCCATATTTGTTCCATCATATTTAATAGGTAGCATAGTCTTCACTAGAAGTGAATTTAGGCCTCCAGAGACTTTTAAAACTAAGAAAATCTCTCTTATTAACCAATGCCTATGGGTGTAACACCAAGCAAAGTGCAGGGAATCATATAGTTCTGATGGATCTCAGTTAGTTTCTTTAAAAAGGAAGTTTAAACACTCTTGGGAAGCATTTCATATAAAGGAAGACACAATTAATTTGTTTTCAATGCTTCCATTTTGCATTTGCATGTTTCAGCTGACTTTCAAATAGAACATTTAGAATAGTTCTAAATTGGTATTTTAAAATCTATACCAATATTAATTAAAAGTACAAAAAACAGCACTATAGAAAGGGGGGAAAGCAGTATCTCTTAGGGAAACCTTCAATGACCCAGTATCAAAATGATTAAAATGGATATTGGTAGAATGTTTTACGGATAAGGAAACTGAGTAATGGTAAACTAATTTGATACAGTCTTTAATAAGAGGTGGTTGAAGAGCATATGTTCTTTGATTTCCAGGCTGGCACTTCAACCACAAGTTGTTGAATTCAATAGCATTTAGCCTGAAACTCGTGTACATATTTCTGATGATGCTCTTATGTGTTGTCTTCTAGATCATAAGGAATTCAGGATTAATTCCCTTACACTTTTGCAGTGTGCTGGTGTATTTAGCAACTTAAAAGCATAATGTATTAAGTATAAGTTAAGTACATACTATATCTTATTTTCCCGATACACTTTACCACTGTTGAGGCTTGATCCATGGGTTTTAGATTGCATATTACAATCATTGGATGGCATGTGTATCATACATGGAAATTGTTCTCAGAGTCATGTCTTGAGCACTCTCATGCATACACAGGCATTTGTTTATTATGTCACCACGTAGAGAAATGCCATATAAAATCATGGGATAAATGAATTCAGTGTGCACATTCCTCAACCGTAAGAAGAGGTTGTAAAAGTTTCATTGCCCAAATGCATGTCACTGTGTGTTATTTGTGCTATGCCCAAATGCATAGCACTGTGTGCTATCTGAAGTGAGAAAAATTAAGCAGTATACACATGAAAACAAAAGACAGTATTTTGGCAGCTACATACTTTGAGATTACATTTGCATTTTGGGGGGGGAACCAAGAAAATGCTGTGTAATGTGGCCACCTGTCAGGAAAATTACCACCTGTCTCCAGTCTTGGACTTAGTTGTTCATAACATTAACAGAACAGAAAAATAGTAGTATCCCTATAAATGAAAATGATTGATTGATCTTTTTTAATAGGATTACAAACTATTACCCAGTTAGTAAAAGGCTAAATAAATTCCTTGTACTGTGTATCAGAATATCAAAGTCTCAGGCAGATGGAACTGGCTCTTGAGATCTATCTGTATATTAGCTTTTAGGTTCGGTAAGCCAACATATTAAAAACCTCTGTTTAAATGCTGCTTTAATTTCAGTCAAGTGGCAAATTATAATAACTATTACTTCAGAGTTCAAACAACCACCAACTATATCATCCATATTGTAGAATTCTCTTATCAGTTTCTCTTACCACCTTTCTCACAAACAGGGATTGGGAAGCTTTCAGGTTCTCCTTTGTCCCTTCTTCCCTGTCTTTTCTCTCTTTGTGGAGAGATGACACAGGCTTAACCACTGAACATTCACTGAAATTATGAATGCATATATGAAGACCTCAGCCTTCAGTAGCACATTGCTACTACTATCATAGCCAGTCCTCAAGCTAGTCAGTGTGAATCACATCTCAAAGGAAGAACGTTCTCAGGCAAGTCCTATTTCTCTTTCTTGTTTCCAACTATGTTTTGTTACTAATTTCAATCACTTGGACAACCTCCCCTGCCGCTAAATTACATAAAGCTACCAGGTACTCCACATCTTGCACCCTGAAATATTTTTCTTCTGCATTCTTATGTTCTGCAAAGCCTAAGGAAACCGATTTTTCTGTAGCTCTGCGCATATATGTTTGTGCAGATCCTGAACTGGAAGCCTAGTATTGTCCATCTGGCTATTCTGCTGAGATCTTAACAGGAAAAGATAACCAGGAGGGAGGGAAGCTGAAACATCATCATCTCAGGGAGAGGACACAGTCTTCTCAAAGCCTTCTGCTGTAGAATACTGTCCTGCTATTGCAGTTCCAGTATATCTTTAAACTACTTATTCTTCATATACTGTGGTACTTCTGCTGTTTCACAAATCTTCAGCCACTTTTCTGCATCCTCTCGGTATCAGCAGATAACCACATTAAAGCTGTCTTAGCAAACCCAGGAATCCTTTACTCTTACCTGCCTAGCACTCCTCTGCATGTTACTGTGCCTCTGCACGTTTGTCAGATCTGGCATTTGCCTTTCATTCTACAGTCTCAAAACCTCCCAGAATGCCCACTGAGTCTTACCCCATTTGTTCATCTGCCAGAGCTGCCAGGTTTTGCAGAGTTCTGACCTTATCTTGCCACTGTTTGCAGCAGGATATATGGACCATATACACTGATATTTGTAGGTGAACACAATGTATTTTCAACTATACAAAATCTGTGTTAAATATAGAACTTTAAGATTTGGCAGTCATAAAGTAAAGGGACAGTTTCTGCTACTTGCAGTTGAAGAATATTCTAGTGACAAATATAGCAATTGCTAAGAATGGAACATTAAAAACAAAACAGAAAAAACAACAAAACACACCAAGAAACAACTGTACTGGTTTTAACTTATTTTAATGCAATTGGGTCAGTTGAAAGGAGAAGGAGAATAAATATAATCTGACTTGGACAGTTCTCTGACTTCATCAGCAAGTCTCCAGAGATTGTTCAAATATTCTTGCATATTGAAGTATGTTTTTTTTCCAGTCTTTATTAAAACTTAAAGCTTCTTGGTGTGTAGCACCACTGCAGGCTTCGCCATCTGTGGGCATACCTAAGCTGGGTGTCCGGATTACAGTTGAGGTGGGAATGAGCTCAGTTCTTGAACTTGCATTCTGCCTGGGAATGTGAATACGTATTTGGAGGTCAGCCTATAATGACCTTTCTGCTGCTCCAGACAACATTATTACAGTACCAAAGCTTTGTGAGCTCATTGGGAATTACCTTCCTGAACTGTAGTCACATCTTTGCTGGCTGTATGGTTGTCTTTTTATAACTAGAGGCCGTACTCCTTTCATATTTTACAGTAACTCATAAATGTTTAAGACAGCTTTTGAGCAATTAGTACTGCTTCTGCTGTAGAAGTTATGAATTTGTTATGTGCAATGATTTTCATAATGTGTCACTTTAATTGATTTCAGTCAGTTTGGCGAAGAAAAGCAGTAAAACTGAAAACATGTAAGATTGCAGTTTTCTAGTTGCATGAGTAATGTGCAATATGAATTCCAATCTATTTTCATGAAAAAAATAACAAACAGCTTATTCCACTCTATTCTTAGCCTGGAAATATGCTGACACATCTAATGCATCATCAAAAGTACTTTACACGTGAGTTACCTTGGTAAGCAGCTCACTGGGTCCCCACACTTGTGCTTCCTATTTATGAAGTGACTTTACACTTGAATGCACTTTGTTTCATAATATTTAAAGACAAATAACCCTTTACAGCTACTAAAACGTGAAAAAAATTGTTGGATTAGAAATCTCTTTTTCTACAAGGGGTTTGGGTTTTTTTGCCTGTAGCCATCATGTATTTCATATTCATCCCTTGTGTGTGGCCTATCGGACTGAAGTGGCCTGTGGAAAGGAAAAGCAGTCCCAAGAAAAAATACTTGGGAGCAGCACTAGAAGAATTTTGATGCAGATTTATTTTTAAAAATCCACATCAAAAAGCCACTTAAGGCAATGATTTTTTTGACTAATGACTCCTGACAAAAATTTTTTGAGAACAAGTTGGAAAATACATCTGCTTGTTCATCTGTAATCATTCTCCTCTCGGAATGGGATCGTATGGACTAGATATACCTTCTGGAAATCTTGAGGATTCCTGCCTTTATGAGTTCTTGGGTTACAGCTGCATTATTTGACCTTCCTAGAGAAGATAACTTGCCAAGGCTAGGAACCACCTGGATAGCTGGAAAAAGTGAGCTGTGCTGTGTACTTGAACCGGATAAGAAAGACTAAGGAGAAGTGGTGCTGCAAGTTGTGGGACTTCCCTTTCCATTGCCACTTTATCTCATTAGATCTTCTCCATTTGCCTCTTTTTATCCTTCTCCTCACCACCCCACCCCGTGTGTTGGGGAGACACTTAAGAAGGACCTCTTTGTAGCAGTCTCCACAGGGAAGGTCAGAAAAAAAAGTACTGAAAATCATTAAATTGTTTCACTTTAAAAAGTTCCTAAGTTCTTCTGTCCTGTAATTGTATTCCCCTTATAATGTTTATTTCATAATTCAGGATCAAAATAACTTAAGCAAATTTGGATCACAATCCAGCACATACTATGCTACAGTAAATTATTCAAATTTTAAAATGCTTTCCTAGATATCTATTTGAGAAACCTAATAGGAATTTGGAGTTCCAGTTGGTATTAACTTAAACTGAAAGTGGTGGAAGAAACCAAAACCTTGCAGCAAAACCTGTATTCTCCTCTTTGCTGCTTTAATGTGTTCAGAGCCAACTCACACATTAAATAAAGTTGCTTTTGATCTGAACACTTCAAGATATTTTTTTTCTTTTAAGGTTATTCAGCCATTAAAAGTCATATGAGTTGTTATATATTTGCCTAGAGCTTCAGATTTGCCTAGAGCTCCATCATCCATGAGCTCAGTAAAAGCTTTACTTGAAGTTTTATTCTGTTGATAGGGTGAATGACTGGAAACTTCTTTGTTGAAACTGGTCATCAAAAACCCATTTTTTCTGTGCTGATGCAAACAGTGCAAGAAATAGGAAAAAAAAAAAGGTTGTTTTTCTGTCTGCACACGCTCTCTTTAGACAAGGAATTAATTTACAGTCTTTTCCTTTGTAAAATGCCATTAGAAATAGAAACTAAGATTAATATCGAATCACTTGCTATTTGCAAATTTGTTTCACTTGTTACATTTTTATTTTTAATATAAACTGGTATTACTATGACAGTTTTGATTTTGATTGTCAGAAAGTAATTTAATATTACTGTACTTCCAAACTCTACAGAAACATATTTAAATTAAAAACAAAACTGCAAAAGAGAAGTTAAATATACTGAAGAAAGTAGTTGGAAAATCCACTGAAGTACTGTAGACTTTAACAATGTTTTAGAACCTGGGTGCCTTGCGTTAAGTTTCTGGTCTATTTAAGCAGATAAGAATAGGCTGATATGTTTTTCAGAATTAACAAGCTGACAAATCCAAGGTGAATTAATTTTAAAAGACTTTTTTTAATAAATAATAGACACAAAAAAAATGAAGCATTCTCTCTCTCTCTCTCTCTTTGAATCTATATTTTTTTTATTTGAGGAGTTCAGGACTAAAAGATATAAAAAGTTGGAATATCGTATTTAACATTGTCTCAAAGGGTGCAGCTGCTCAGTTGATTTAAACTAATCTGCCTGTGTTCCTACTCTGAGGGCTGGTTCCGTTCAGTTCCCTTCATCACCAGCAAGCATTCCCATCCCACCCTCTGGCTGCCTGATGAGCCAGATCTGGGAACTGGGAAACGCAACCTGGGAGAAGAGAGTTGTATTGTCTTTTGCTGTGGAGCTGCCTTTCAGCACAAACGCTTCCCAGTTGTGCTTGTGTAGCAGCAAAATGAGCCACAGTGTCAGCACAAGGAAGATAAGATTGCTCAGCCAAAGGCAGCAAACAGAAAGCCTGGAGCATCACTTTTGTTGATACTGCGAACTTAAATTTGTTTAGGCCAACCATGAAACCACACAATAGGATTTCCCCCTTTGCTGTTTAACATTTGATTTTATGAATGAACTGAAGGTATTAACTAGATTGATTTTCAATTTGTCAGTCATCTTCAAACATGGTTTACCATCAAAAAGACAAGGCAAAGCAGAAAGATCAGACAAACAAGCCGGACTGAGTCAGGTCACAGAGTTCCAGGTATAATAAGATATATCAAAATTTGAGTGCAATTATGTAACTAACAGTCTAGATTTTTATTAACGTGTGTTGATCACTGAAAACTGAAAATTTCAATGAGGAATCTCTCTGTTCTCAGCAGCTTCTCTTGAGATTTAGGATTTCCACGTATAAGGCTTTGTCTCAATAATTTTTTTCTTATTTTAGAAGGCTATCTATACAAGTAGTACAAAATTCCAAGTGGCTTTTTGCCATCATCTTCAAAAGAGTGATGTGTGCACAAGTTAACTATTTCATTAGTTTTAAATGATACCATAGCAGTAAGCTTTCACTTTCCCATTCACATGTTATGGGAGAATGTGACTGTGCCCTTCCTAACTTTGACAGTTATTTATAAAAATATTTGTGATCACATTTTTGATTTATATTGTTTTAATCCTGTCAGATAATACAGGTGATCCTAAAACTCCTATATAACTCTTAATCCATAATTTTAATATTTGCCTGAGTCTCTGATTTCCATTCTTTCTCTCTTTACCCTTTAATTTCCCAGTACTTTGAGAAATTATCACGGACATTGAATCATCAAGCTTTTGCAGACTACTACCGTAAGTGAAGTACTGTTGACATCATTCCTGAATCTGTTCAAAGCAGGTTTCCACAGGGCAAATATTACATGTGTACAATTTGTTTACAGCTTACGCGTGGTTGGTGATGAAAATAATAGGAGAAAAAGGTCCTGGGAATTAAGCCGTGAAGAGATTTGCTCTTTAATTTTGACATTATATATTGGCTGCTGTGCCATCTACATGCACGCTAGAAATATAAAGTGCAGTTCTTTTAAAAAAATCACCATCAGTGGCTGAGATGCTCTTTAGAATGGAATTTAATGATATGTAACATCCAAGAGGTCAAAGTGCTTTTTCACATGTCAACCTTTTCCTTACCTTATTCTATTTAGGTAATTTTGTCAGATGTTACTGTATTACTAACTGATAGCTTGTCATGGAATGGTAAAGAATGTTACGACTCTGTCTTACTCTGTCCATTTTTCTTTTCTTTCACTTAACTCTAAGTGAACACTTCCCTCTTTTGAGTATGATTTTATGCATAACAATCTCTTCTTCACTGAGTGGCTGAGTTTTAAAATTTTTTTAGAACATCCATGTACTGTTCTTTGAGTTTCTGTTCCTTTTATTTCTCTGTTGCAATTTCATTATTGCTGATGGAAATATTTAATATATATAGAGAGAGAGAGTTGTCAAACAAAATACTTTTATTTTAATATTTTTATAAATGCATGTGTTTCATCAATCAGGCATAATTTTACAGTTTAACAAAGGTTAGAAATCAAGCAATATGCATGTAAAAGTTGTATGATATGTATGTACATTAAGCAAAAGAATATACATGGAAAAATGCACATGAAATGGAGCAAACACTATGAGACATTTAACTTCAAAATTGGCTTAAATTCAAGACTGCTGTATTGTGAAGCAATATTCAAGTCTTGTTTCATAAGCACTAAAAGGTTGCTGAACTCAAATAGTCAAAAGGCATTAAATTACCTAAGTTATGCATATGTTTTATGCTTCCAGTGACTGTGCCAGGGAGCTCTCTGAGTACATGCCCTTGCATCCTTAGAATGTCGGATGTGTGTAGCTAAGGCAGCAGTTTTGTGTTGCACAAGCAGAAAAGACCTCAGCCAGTTTGTGTGCTATATGTTGCTCTCTAGCTTGTAAGGATAAAAGAGATATGTGGGGATGAATCAGAACACATGCAAGATAGACATTTCTCATACTTCAGGATTTTTCCAGATCCAGTGAAATTTTTGGCAATCTATACTTCATTTTTGAAAGGTTGAGCAAGCTATATATTTGCAGGGGGAACAGGATTCCACAGTCCTCAGGCTGTTAAACAATTCTTTTAACATTCATAGAATCAAAACCTTCAGGATTTTTTTTTATACTTTTGGGGGAAGATTGTTCTTACCTTGCTATTTTTTTAATCATAGTTCATCTTGTTTTTCATCACTCAAAAGGCTTTAACAATAAAGCAAAGATTTTAGTTAGCTGGGCTTAAGTTCAGGATTTTATTAAGATTTATTAAGGTTTACATTATTAATCAAGATTGTATATCTCTTCACCTGTTTCAGATTTTCCCCAACTAATTTTTTTCACTGTTTCTTTTTTTAGTTGTGAGTAGTGGTGACTCAGGATGTATGGACAGTGCAAAATGCTGTCCATCTGAGGAAATACATGTTGAACTCCAAGGAATAAAGTATCTTGCTTCAAAACTACTCATGTCTGTCTGTTTTCTGAGATGTCACCTGGCATAACATTTGATTGGGGTCCACCGTGGGCCTATGATCTTTTTCTTTCATTTTCTCTTTTCACTTCAGAGGCTCTGAAATAATGTGAGATCTGTGTTTCAGCCCTGCAGCACAGTATTTTGTAACCCAAGACAAAGGATATGTCTTACAAGCTCTAGAGTATGGTAGGATTGCATGCAATGGTATCTGAGGATAAAAAACTTTTGGGTTTAGAGCTGAAAGACTGGATAGGGTAGAAGAAGCCAAACCAGGCACAACCTTTTCACACTGTATATGGAGAGTGCTCCTTGGAATACTCCTCCTGAACAACTCCCTCATTAGGTCTCAGAGTGAACTAAATGCATGTCTTCAAAACAGAGCCTGGAAGCTAAGTAACAATTACATCACATGGACAATCAAGGAATCCACTCCTCACTTTGCTCCTGGGTATTATTTTACTTAGCAAAGTAGATGCAGTAATCTGCCTTCCGACTGCTCCTTACATTTTGGACTACTTCCACACTCATCTATTGCATTTCTATTCCCTTGGATTTAAACACTAGACAGAAATGCATTTGATGACAGTTGTCAAATCAGGCAGTCTGGCTACTTAAAGGTACCTACTGAATTAAACAGGAGCTGTGTCAACTAGGGCAAAGTCACTGAGGGCTTTTCCTGGAACCAGGCACCTTAGTTAAAGATAGTTGCTGTTGTCCAGTATAAATGCTTTATTTTACAATCATTGAATTACTAAAGGCACCAATGCATTAATCTTAAATATTGCACAAGATATCTCTTATGCATACCTTACCCTTCCTATCTTCCCATGTTGTCAACAAAGTATCATTCATTAATAAATGAACATATGATACTTCTTTATTTATTATTACCTTATAAGTAAGACATAATACTTGATGTGAAGATATAAAATGTACAATTCACCCATTTTCTCTGGTTTCCTCATTATTTAAAAAAAAGCCAAAAAGTTTTCTTCCATATTTCTAATTTGCTTCTTTTCAAGTCCAGCTTTCAGGAATTGCTGATTATTATGGCTTTCTCAGATTAAAGAACTCTTTAGTAGTATTTTTTCTGAAGTATATTTGTAAACAATAAGCAAATAGTCTTCTTTTTTATAAACTGTACTGATTGCTTATTTACTCACTTTTTTCTTGATTATTTTCTTTCCATTTTGCCTTTTTGTCTGTGACTATCACAATATTCCATTAGTTCTTTAAACATGGTCTCCAATTTCATTGTCACATATCCAGAGGCTGCGGTAGCCTTTGTTTTTAGAAGTAGTTCATAATGAGTTACTTGTGGTTTATGATTCCTGAATCCTACTTAGTCATTACTTTTCAGGATTCAGTCCTCCATTTTGTTTTCCTGGACCCAGGCTCTGGAATTCATCAGGGTCAACTTTACTACCTTTTATCTTTCCTCAGAGAATAGCCTATTCAGTACTTGAAGATGTTACCAGCACTGCTTTAACTTTCAAGTCACTAGTAAAATGTATGAATAACCTTGATTTACTCAGCAACTCCATGGAGCCTCACTAGGTGCTATGAGGAAAAAAAGGACATCGTGAAACTATCTGATACCTTTGTTTCTGACAGATTTGCAATGCATATTAATAAAGGAATTTTGGAATCACTCTGTGATCTCTGAGGATGGGATTTTGGAAGCTTTGCCTTACCACTGTTTAGGAAAGTCATCCTCGGTGATTAAAAGATTTGCTGTACTGGTGATCTGCATTATGGTTTAGGTGTAGTTCTCAGTATATGCTGGTGATATGTAGTACATCCGCTCTGAAGAACTGTATAGATCACAGAATCATACAATCATGAAAGTTGGAAAAGACCTCCAAGATCATCAAGTTCAGCCTTTGACCTAATACCACCATGTCCACTAAACCACTCATTTTTTAGAACTTCCAGGGAAGCAGTGTGTTCCACTCCTTGGTTTGGAAGATCCATCCAATAGTGATCTCATTAATTTTTAACTATAATCTATCTGCCCAAAAAATATTTATCATATACTGTGAGCTATTTTTCCATAAGTAAAAATACAGGGAAACCTCCAGAAGGAAACAAGTCATTTGATTGTAGGTGTTTTCTGTTTGAGGAAGTGACTTCATGTTTACACAGCTTTTTGCCTTCCATGTCAGTGTTTTGTGTGACCAGAGAATCTGTGGTTTGGGAAGTGGAAGGAGGCAGTAGGAAGCTTGTATTTCTCTGTGTCAAGTAAGAGAATGGTATCATCTTCATGCAAGAGAATGGTATCATCTTGCCTGAATGTAGCCTTATAAGTGTTCTGTGGCTCATTGTGAGAAGGGAGAATGTACAGTCTGCACTGTTGAACAGTGCTTAGTGTTGACATCTTTAAAGCAGTATTCATCTCTTTCTAACTTACATATGCCTGCTGAAACAGAACCAAAACAATGCAAGAACTACATAACAAAAACCTGTGACCTGTATTATGTGAAAGATAAAATTATTTCCTTTTGCTTTTTATAATCAGTTTCTTTTTAATGTAATCATTAACAAATCTTCACACACAAAATTAGGCAGGCTATTCCATTTTCCAGCAATTTGTTCATATGCCTTTTGAAGCTATGCCAATGGTCCTGCTAGCAAATAATTTAATTAGGTAAAACAATTTCCTTTGCTGTTTCCGAGCAAGATATTATCAAATCTAATAGCACCAAAAATATACTCCATAACTTGATATTTATAAATTACCATGCTCCAAACTGAAGCTGGATTATATTTACTCTCAGTTTCAGAAGAGCTTTTTGAGATTCTGTTTAGACCTTTTATTTTTCTGTAGCTCAGAAAGTTCAAAGTTTAAAACTAGTATCATTCCTTGAGGCCCCTGGATTTTAAGAGTGAAAGCTATCGCACAGTTGCTGAGTGCAAACTTGCAGGCAAGCTGCAATAAATGAGGGCATTACTCAGAATTACTCTGACTCAAGGGAATGTTTAAAGGTTCTCTCAGTGGGTTTATGTACAATGAATTGACCATTCTTCATATGTCTGGTACCTAATGGTGATATTATATCCAGTAAAGTATTTATTTTAAGTTAGAGAGACTGCCGTAATAATTTTTATTCTGATAATAAGAACAGAACATAAATCAGGAAGCCATGTGTTTGAAATAAAAGATTGTCATGTTATTATCTGCCATTGTAGTTTTAATTCTTTCTTTTGGAAATATCCTAGAGGTGGTGTTTAATTACCTGAATACACAGTATTTTTTCCATAGGATCCCTAACACCATGAAAGTCAGATAATGGGTTAGTTTGGGATAAGCTATATGTTCAGTAGTTTTATGAACATCATTGAGGTGCTTACCTCTATCATAGTTATTCTCCTGTGTTCCAATGTTGTGAAGAATATCCTAGTGGGGATTTTGCATTTCTTTTTAGAGAATTCATTGTTATTACAACAAGCTTGCTGCTTTTGTAATGCTACTAAATGGCTTCCAAGACATGGATGTGTCATGCATATGGTCTTACAGCCCAAAAATTTTGAATGAGTTACTCCTGTTTTCTATCTGGGTAGACCTAACTAGCGATGCATTCTGGCTGAGATTTGGACATCTTAAAACAGGAGATAAGAAGGGCATTGGTGACATTTATTGAAGAATAAAGAGTGTGGAAATCAGCTCCCATTCAAACCAGCATCTGGACAGTAGCCTCCTACCCACCAGGGAGCAAGGGAAGTTCCTAAATTTCACTTGTGTACCCATCATGACCCGGTTTGATCTCTCCAGCAATTATACGTTGCGGTGCCAGCAGAGAGAATAAGGTGAGGGTTTATGCAGAGAAGCAGCGCAGCAGGAACTTACATCAGTAGCCACACAGAGCCATAAAAGAAACTCTGAATCAGACTTTTGACAGCAATATTTTGGGAGAGTGGGAATCTTAATTACTCAGATACCCCTGAGTTCTTTTTCTGTTCTGTTTGTCTTTTTAATTCAATAGATATTGTTTGCTGAAATCTCTTTGACTGCCACTTCCCCACCTTGCCACCTCCAGTGGGTGGGGAATATTGCTCCCATTCACAAACAGTTTCTGACATTTCTGGCCAGAACATTACACTAATATAACTAGCACAAGAAAAGAGAAGAAAAAATGGCTGATTACTGTGTATTTGTATACTTTGAGGCGTATTCTAAGAAGCTCTGGTGGCACAGCTCCTGCATCACCACCTTGTCTAGGAGCTAAGGAGAAGGCACTATCAAGTGCCTTCTGTATATAAATCAATATTCTTGACTCAAGCCTCCTCAAATATTAGTGTTTATAAGGACATGACATATGGCATCATGTGCTGTGTATCCTCCAATCTATTGCATGCAAAACCACCTTGATTTAAACTTCCGAAATTTGAATTTCAAAATATGCAGTTACACATGCAAAAGGCAACCTGTTATAATATTCTATAAGGATGACCTTAACATTTAGATACTCATTTGTTGAAAGTGATATCCTAAAAGAATGAGAAAAAAACCTCATTCAAATGGGAAGAATAGCAGAATAGAACTAGCAGAGCTATATAAAAGTAGCTTTACCTCACTGGAATGTGAGAATAAATCATCATTTTGGAAAGGTATGTGGATGAAATTTAAAATGGATATTCTCAGTTTTACAAAAGGTTGCATGTTTCTTATCAAGACATGGAATTGTAATCACTGGTCTTTCTTTTCAAAGTAGTGAAATGAGAAAGGGCAATGACAGTTCCAAAGATATGCAACATGATTTAAAACTACTGACTAATGCTTTATATAAATGCAGAAATGGCAAATGGGCATTTATGACTGCAATATACTGCCTGAATTATTAAATAGCTGAGGAATGAAAATGAGCAGAATTTTGGCAGGCTTCTTTTAAAATCTCATGCAGTTTGTCTTGTCCTTAATTGCTGCTCTTTCTAAGGGAAAAATGCATAGATTTTATTAGTTTGTTTCAGCTATTTAGGCTATCTCATTGACACTATTAAAATGAGCTATCAAAAATGTTTCAGGAATCTCAAAACCTGTAGAATGATCTGCCCTTTGCTGCTTTCCTTAATAAACTAGAAATCAAGGGGGCCCAAACTCTCATCTCACTTCTTCCTCGTTCTTACTGTTTTCTTATGCTTCACAGTACTAATCTTTGTTAATGGTATTTAATTACCTTCTCTCAGAGTTAGGATGTTGAGTCTTAAAACGTCTGCCTACAGTAGTGTTGTAATTTAGCACACCAACAACAGAAACGGGTTTACAAACAATGTTTCCTCTTATATTCACCTCACCGTGGTAAGTATGCAGCAGATACTCTCACCAGTGCTAAGGTTATACACTGCTCAAGTGAGACGCTGCAGTCATCTTCATCATGGTTAGGCTTCATGAACGAAGATTTGGGAAGGACTCTACCCACATTTGCTACAAGCACGCTGATGGCTAAAAAGGCCAGTACAAGATAGACAAGTCCAGTTGGAAAAGGCACAGCGGAAAGACTCCTTAGGTGGTATTGACAAGACACGGTTCTTTCTGCGTTGTCTTTTCTCCTTGAGAGTGATCCTGTGTGTGTTCTCAAAAGAAGCAGCAGCGTTATAGATGGTGTGTCTCCAGATCTCCTGATTGGAGGCCAGAGTAGACCAGTGATGATGATCAATATGGCCAAGGCTGAGATGTTGTTTCAGGGAGTCCTTGTATCTCCTCTACAGGGCTCCTCTCTTGCAGCCAGTGGCAAGTTCACCATAAAGCATGATCTTAGGGAGGCAGCGGTCCTTCATCCTTGCCCTGCCCAATGCAGCTGTGTTCTCAGCAACATGGCCTCAATACTTGTAACCACTGCCCGTTCTAGAACAGATGTATTGGTCACATAATCTGACCAGTGGATGATTAGGACTGTACAGAGGCAGCGTCGATGGAAGCGTTCTAAGAGTCGCAGTTGATGGTGGTAAATGACCCATGATTCAGACCCATGTAAAAGAGTAGACAGCACAATGGCTCTGTAAACACTGATCTTTGTACTTTTCTTCAGGTGTTTATTTCACTAAACTCTTTTATGGAGTTTTCCAAAAGCACTATATGCCTTTGCTAACCTGTCATCTATCTCTCCGTCAATCTTACCATCCGAGGAGATGAGGCTACCTAGGTAATTGAACTGCTGGACTGATTTGAGACTGATGGACTGATGGAAGACTTCCTGAGGTGCAGGTTGATAGAAAACTTCTGTCTTTTTCAAGCTGACTTCCAGCCCAAAAAGCTCAGCAGCCTCTGCAAAGCAGGATGTTAAATGCTGCAGAGCTGCTTCTGTGTGAGTGATGAGGGCGTCATCATCAGCATAGAGCAGCTTCTGGAAAAGATGATTTAAGGTCTTAATATGAGCCTTCAGTCAACTTAGGTTGAATAGGCTTCCTTCCACCAGTATGATATCGAATGTAGATACCATCTTCTTCATTGAGGTCTCCCGTGGCCCTTTGGAGCATCATGCTGAAAAAGATTGTGAATAGGGTTGGTGCAAGAAAGCAGCCTTGTTTCACACCATTGGTTATTAGAAAGGGCTCAGAAAGTGCATCGCCATATCTGACTTGGCCACGCTGATCCTCATGAAATAAGATGACAATTTTAAGGAACTTGGGGGGACATCCTAAACGTTCCAAAATCTGCCACAGACCATTTCTGCTCACAGTATCGAAAGCCTTGGTGAGGTCAACAAAGGTTACATAGAGACCTTTGTTCTGTTCCCTACACTTCTCTTGCAGTTGTCTGAGAATAAATACCATGTATGTGGTACTCCTGTTGGCTCTGAAACCACATTGGCTTTCAGGTAGTTCTTCTGCTATAGCGGGTATTAATCTGTTCAAAAGTATTCTTGCAAGGTTTTACCAGCAATGGAGAGCAGAGTAATACCTCGGTAATTTGAACAGTCTGATTTATGTCCTTTCTTCTTATACAAAGTGATGATGACTGCGTCATGAAGGTCTGATGGTAGTTCACCTAGTTCCCAACAGCGTAGTAAGAACTTGTGAAATTTAGCATGGAGTGCATGGCCTCCATGCTTCCAGACTTCAGGTGGAATTCCATCAACCCCAGCTGCCTTGCCAGTTTTCAGCAACTGTATGGCCTTAAGAGTTTCTCCCATAGTGGGGGCAATATCCAATTAATTCTTCACCGATTGTTGTGTAATGTACTGAATGGCTGAGTCTTGAACTACACAGTTGGTACTGAAAATAGTCTGAAAGTGTTCAGACCATGAGTTCAGAATGGAGATTTTATCTGTGAGAAGCATTTGACCATCTGCGCTGAGTAGAGGGCTTTGGACCTGGTATGTAGGCCCGTACACTGTTTTCAAGGCCTCATAGAATCCTCTGTAATCACCCGTATCTGCGCATAATTGAATTTTTTTTGCTAGATTGATCCACCACTTGTTCTGAATGACACGAAGTTTCTGTTGGAGCTTGCTACATGCAAGACGAAAGGCTGCTTTTCTTACATGACAAGATGGCTGAGCAAGGTGTGCTTGGTGAGCAGTTCTCTTCTTCCTCAACAGTTCCTGGATCTCTTGATTGTTTTCATTGGTATGATGAACATTGTGAACATCTCTCTGTCTCACCAAGACATAATCAATGAGATGCCAATGCTCAGATCTAGGATGCATCCAGGTTGTCTTCAGACTATTTTTCTGCTGAAAGATACTGTTGGTGATGGTGAGCAGAAGGCGTCCATTATCGTTGCAGTTTCCAACACCATGCTTGCCTAATACTCCTTTCCAGGCTTCAGAGTTCTTTCCTACTCTGGCATTGAAATCACCAAGGATTATGATCTTATCATCTGCGGGAACCTTTTGGGTAAGGTGGCGCAGGTCAGTGTAAAATTTATCTTTTTCAGCAGGGTCAGCTTGGAGAGTTGGGGCATATATACTAAAGAGGACAACATGTTTCTTGTGTAGTGGAAGGCATAAGGAGATAATGCAATCAGAATGACTTGTCGGCAGATTTTCGAGTTTAGGGACAATAGAGTTTTTAATCATGAAGCCAACTCCTGAGAGATGCCTTTCAGTTCTGGGTTAACATGACCAAAAGAGTGTGTAACCAGCACAATGTTCTCTAAGGCTGCCTTCCTCATGGAGATGAACCTCACTGAGAGCAGCAATGTCGATGTTGAGTGGTGACAGTTCTTGGGCAATTAGAGCAGAACAACACTCAGGACGTCCGCTATCCACAGTATCAAGCATGGTTCTGATGTTCCAGCATGTGTGTGTCAATTTGGATACACCTTTGAAGGCAGGTGGATGCCTTTGTCTCTTAATCTTTTTTTGACAGCATCAGAAGATGCCCGTTGGCAGCGGTTAACCAGCTGGGTGAAGAGTGAAGATGAGCTTTGGTTAGGCCACCTTTTCTAGGCCTCTCTCCATGTGGAACAAGCAGTGCTCTCCTTGAAAAAGGCTGCTCGGTCATTCAGGATGATGCCAAACAAGGCTGTCATCTCCGGGGTCGGTCTCAGGCAACTGATGTCCTGAACCACCTGCATGCAGGGTTGGGTCTGCGGCTTCCAGTGCACCTTTCACCTGCCGTTTAGACCCTTGCCCGTCGCTACAGGGCTTTACAAATGTGGATATATCCTTTGAGCCTGCGCAATGGATTTTTGAGGTGAGACGCAGCATGCACAGAACTGGACCCACCCTTTAATCCTGAGGTTCATCTACCAGGGCCTAGTGAGCTTGGATGGTGACAGCAAGCTCCTCAGGATGTAGGTTTAATTGGAGTATCCTCTTGGATGGATGGCCTTACAGGGCTAAGCGAGCTCCATCTGCCCAAGTTTGGAATTAGAGTTGTCCTTCTCCTAGGATGACTGCCGGAAGGCTAGTGAGCCCATCCTGCCCGTGGACACATTTTATCTGACCCTTCAGTTTTGACCTGTCTGGCATGAGACCCTGCCAGAAGCATATACCATCGCCAGCATAGCTCGCAACCTCATAAGGGCACACAAGCTTCTTCCCCACAATCCGCCCTCATTGCAACAATGCCGGAACAGAGAGCGATCCCAAACGCACCCCCAGGCAGGGTGGGCACACAAATAAGGGGTCCCCGCACCCACCTGGGGCTCGGTACCTCCCACAGCTCCAGCCCAGCCTAAGCCCTCCAACCCCCAGAGAAACCCATTACTCACCTTGACCTTACCTTCCCCCCACAAAAAGTAATTGTTAGTGCTGGATTAAAACACAGAAAAGAAAGTCTAGAAAATTAGGCTGCCACTTTTGAATAGTTTCTTTATTTCTTTACTGCTTCAAATGGAGAAAAAATGGCATGTGAACAGATCTCCAAAAAAAAATAAGTGCCAGAAACTTACAGGTTTTATCAGTTAAAGGTTTTGTAAGGAAGTTGAAGAATTCCAGATTATTTTTGCATATCAGTTAGACCAGTTCAGGCTAAGAGGACAAACTGATGAGGATGAGTTTTTAAAGTCATTTTGTGTTTTCTTTGAGTTCTACCCTTTTTTTTTTTTTGTATATGTGTGTTACAGAGGATATCTCGGCTGCATACAATTTGAAAAATTACGTAAAATATATTCTTCTACAACCTTGCATATAAATATGTCCTACTTTTCTATTCTGTGTAGTCATTTATAATAAAAATCTGACTTTATCTGTGTGTATAGTTTTAATACTTTAATACATTAATTAATCAATACACCCTTCAATGCATTTTTCTCTCCTACGTGCATGGCATTGCAATTAGATATTAGAAAATAATATCTAGAATCAATATAGTCAGCATTGATCATGATCTCTTTGCTTTCCAAGTTAAAAAAAAAAAAACAAAACAACCCATATTCTATTTTGCTAACTTTTGGACATTTTACTTGAATAAGAATTTGACACATTTTTTTTGTGTGCATCAATAAGATGATCAATGTGGATTAGGATTAAATTCAGGAAACTTGGATTCCTGTTACCATTCATACATTTACTTAGGTTTTTAATTTTGCAAACTGTGAAAGTTATATCAGTGTGTCTTTTAGAGGTATTTGGTCTTTAAACTATTATTGCTGCAAAAACTGAGAGTTCACAATGTTTCTGACTACAGAAATTCTTAGATCAGTAGACAAAGAAAACTGAGTTTACTTAACTCTAAAAAATCAGATTGCTTTTTAAAGTAGCTGGGAACATAACATGAGGTATACAATTTTAGGCTTGTAATTTGAGTTGAAGCAATTTTTGCCTTTTTTTTGGCTTAACAAAGGGCAAAAAAGAAATAAGTGCCTCCACAAGGATTAATTCATATGGATACTATTGATCTGGTTCCTCTTGTTAACAAAGGTCCTGATAACTGCTAAAAAGAGAAAGTGGTTAAGAAAAATGCCAATGACTTAGAGGAAAGTTGTTATTAGAGGTGGCTCAGTAAATATTGTCTTTTCAGCTGTAAGCTGAGCTGTGATTTCTGCAGAAATTGTTGCTTCTTGTTTTTTTTCACTGAGTTCAAAAGGCCAATTCTGATCACTGAACCAAATAATATGAATCATGTAAGATTTAGGAAAAGTACAGATTTCCAGTAGAGCAGTCATATTTTGTCATTTGAAGAGATATCATCCAGGGGGACCTGGACAACCACGAGAAGTGGGCCCATGAGAACCTCATAAAGTCCAGTAAGTCCGAAGTCAAGGTGCTGCACCTGGATCAGGGCAATCCCAGATGTGAATATGGACTGAGACAAGAACTCATTGAGAGCAACCCTGTGGAGAAGAACTTGGGGGTTCTAGTAGATGTTAGAATGGGTCCAGAGGAGGCTACAAGGATAACTGGGGGGACTGGAGCACCTCTCCTATGAAGACAGGCTGACAGAGCTGAGGTTGTTCAACCTGGAGAAGAGAAAGCTCTGGGGAGACCTCATTGTAGCCTTTCAGTACTTAAAGGGGGCTTATGAAAAAGAATTACTTTATACAAGGACAGCTAGTGATAGGACAAGGGGGAACAGTTTAAACTAAACCAGAAGAGATTTAGGTTAGGTATTAGGAAGAAAATCTTTACTGTGGGTGTGGTGAGGAATTGCAACAGGTTGCCCAGAGAAGCTGTGGATGCCCCATCCCTGGAAGTGTTCAAGGACAGATTGGATGGGGTTTCGAGCAATGTAGTCTAGTGGGTGGCATCCCTGCCCATGGCAGTGGGGTTGGAACTAGATGATCTTTAAGGTCCCTTCAAACATAAACCATTCTATGATTGATTCTATGCTTTTATATATATGTGTGTCTAAGTACAAATATGTAGATATAGGTGTGTATATGTACATATGTATGTATGTAAATGCAAGAGGTGTTTTTTTCGTCCAGGGATTTGGCAACAGCTGAAAAGGAATTAAGGAGGTATAAAGTGAGATCACCTTCATTCAAAGCTCATGTTAGTTTATAGGGTGGAATCTGAAAACTAGAACAAGGACGATGTTTATTTTGTTGTTTTTCTCCAGACTATCTACACAGTTTAGTTTTTCATGGTTATTGCCTCTAGTTAGTTTCTGTCTCCACATCTTATAAGAGGGAAAAAACCCCTACACAATGTTTGCTGTATTGTGATAAATGTGCGTTCATGGATTTCTTGGAAGTCTTTTGACTTCTCCTTGTTCTCCTTTAGGATTTTCTGGTGTGTTCTCTTTGTACTTCCATCTTGTGCATAAGGTCTCAAGGATGTAAATGGAAGAATTTTCACTGTAAAATTCTTCTCTATGCTAGCAAAATATCAGTCTGACATGGAGGTTCAGTAGTTCAGAAACAGAATTTCATAGACCAGCTATTGTTTATCCCTGACTATTCTTCAGGTTGAAGAGTATTCCTTCTTTTCTAGATTCTTTGATCAGCATTCTGATCACTCTGCTTTTAACTGGTTCAGGCAAATGCGTACAACACTGACTATATAGTGTGTTGCAGTCTATTTTCATTTTACCCCTAATCTTTTCTCAGTATTTTATGCCGTACAGCTTTTACCAGAATTTACATTGTTGGTTTCCTACGCATATTTCCAAGATCTTAGTTCATAATGGGAAGTGACCATATCAAGCACAGCAAAGCTAGTTTCATAATATGAATTCTACTAGCTAAATACTGAGTCTCCAGAGCTATGAAAGTGCTCTCTGAAAAATCCAGTGACTACTGCATCTGCAGAGAAGCAGGACTGAAAGCTTACTGTGGAGTGAGTCAGATGAAACACAATGAAAGAACATTTTAGTGATTTCTACAGTTTTGCAGTTATTAAGAGTGACACTGACATTTTTCAAAGTAAATTTTGTGTCTCTGGAGGTGCCTCTGCAAGCATTATGCATTGTGCAACCTCACTTAAGCTATCTGAAGCTTTAAGTGTTCCGTGGTCTTCACTTGTTCGCTGCTAAAGAATAAATGTGACCAAGGCAGTGTCTTCACTCACCAAGCAGACATTGACTGTGTGCCAAATGCAGTAGTGAACAAGTTGGGTTTGATTTACTTACTTGGAGATTTTTTCTAGGCTGGAAGTGTTTTAGTTTTGTCTTCTAGAACTGTAGAAGAAGCATCTTCCAAACAGCAATCCATAAGAAAATGAAACAGGGAGGTGTAGGGTCTAGGTTTCACTGCCAGTTTTGGAGGAGCAAGTTAGCATGTGAAGTGTCAGCTTGACAGCTCTGTTTACATGTGACTCATATTGAGAGTCATGGTGCATGACAAAATGTCTCACTGAACAGGATGAGCCTCTGACATGGACAGCGCAGGACAAGAAGGTGGGAAGTGTGCAAGGAGGGCTCTGAATTTGGCTGAAGTGTGTGGGCTTATGGCTGAAGAATGGAGCATGCAGGTGCTGTGCTTTAACCAATGGCTAGGAGAAAGGAAGGGTGGTCAGGGCAGAGTACCTTTCACAGTTAAATGGAGATTTTTGATATGGACCTTATAAAGAATGGAAGTATTGTGTATTTATTTTATCAGTACTGCATTATTCAAATTGGGGACTGATGTCCAGACTAGATACTAATGTCCTTGAATAGGATGAAGTGAAAGATATTTTTCATTAACAACTCAAAGATATCTGTGTAGTTCATGGATTTTAAATATTTTTGAAAATGAGTTTATATATTTAATACTGTTCTAACACTTCTGGAAAGATAACCCCCTCATAAACCTTGGGATGTGATTTTGGAGCTGGGTTAAGGAAGAACAATAATCAGCAGAATTCCCTCAGACTTCAGTCTGGAGCCGCAGAAAGATACCGATTGACATCTGCATAATTAGTAGGGCTTATGTTTTTTGGGGAGGCTAGGCCTAAAGTGAAACTAGACTATTTTCTGTAGCTTCTCATTACGTAACCTTACTTTGCTATATAGAGTACAAATGTATGAATACTCTTTTTTCCTCTTCTCTCTACTGTGTTCTCTCCACTTCCCATTTAGGAATCCATGGAAGTTTTCACACAGTGTAAGAATAGCTTCTGTTCAATTATCCATTTTTCACTCTGAAGAAATAAGCACAGTGAACTATTTTACCGAAACTGAAATAAAAGGGAATTACAAGTTGATAGTGAAAGATAAATTACAGCCTTTGCTATTTTAATAAGTGGTATTTATTCAGTTACTGAATCACATGAATATTTTCTGATTATATAAATTACAAGATATTCCACATTTTAAGGTACAAATAGCAATAGTGACAACCATGTAAAATTTAAAACTAATTAACTTATAAATTACTACTGTAGACAGAACTATGAAAGATCACAACTGATATGTAGCAATAAACAATCACTGTATTTTCCTTTTGTAGATTTACATATCTTTTAGTAAAATAATCTTGAATTTTCAAAATATTGCTGATTTTACTACCTTGTTTATGTAGCATGCTATGTATAGTTTTCATAGTTTTTTGGTACCTCACAGATACCTCAAAGAGAATAAGCCTTTTGTAGAAATTTGGCCACAATACATTTGTCACTGAAAACTGGAATTTCTAGCATAGTATACACACGTAAGTGTATGTTTATATTTTATTTATACGTACGTATTGAATTTATATTTTTGTGTATATATATATGTTTATATAAGCTGTAACGACCAATAATGTTCTGCATATAGAGTAAGACAGATGGTTCAATAGATTGAAAACTATATGTATGTAAGGACAATTCAGAATAAATAGTTATTTGCAGAATTTGATGAAATCTCTTGCTTTACCTCCAGATAGATAATTTGTTTAGGGCAGAAGATAACTTTCTGCAAAAAATTCAGCCAGTTAAAAAAAACCCTCAAAATATGGAGGTAAGAAAAAAAAATCCTAGTTTTTAGTGATATAAATATCTGAGGTGTTATTTGAGAATAAGTATATAAGTCAATCTGAGTCTTTTTGAGTCTATGAAATAAAGATACTAAATAGTATATTAACAATGCTTTTAAGCATATTTATATATACCAGATATTGTAGTGATGTAATTACAAAAAGCTGTCTGCAGAGCTTTACTTCATCACTTTTTGTTAACGCCAATGAAAATAATACATTGCTACCTAGCTATAAATTTTTTTAAATAGCTTACTAATCATAGGAATAGTGCAATACCATAAAAATATCAGACATTGCATGACATAACTGAAAATTTAAAAAATATCCCATATGCTTCTCCAAGTTTCTTCTAGATGCCAAATCACAAAAATTATGAATTATATTGAACAACTGAAAGAGAGGTCTTCTATTTACCTCGCAAGGGTTCCATCTACATTCTTTGCTGGCTGGCTGGATCCCTGGGGGAAAGGTTATGTCCCTGATTTGCTGTTGAATCCTCTCAGCTGAGGGGAAGGTTCCAGCTGTGGGGGGAAGAGTAGGGAGTGGGAAACAGCACTCCCAGGAGCTTGGTGCAGAGGTGGCTCTGGTGGAAGGAAAGGAAGAGACCTTTTGTGGGTGCCAAAGAGGAGCTGTATGGGGTTAATGTGCTGTTTTGCAGGTCAAGGTTTCTTCTTGCTAACTTGTAGTTGGAGCCACCTCACCCCCAACAAGTCTGAGGTTTTATCCTTCCCCGTTTTGGGGGGGGCCCATTTTTGGTTTGGGCCCTTAGAAGAGCTAATGTCAGTGATCCTGAGCCCTTGGGGAACTCTGGAGGTTGCCCACTTGGGAGGAAAGGAGCAGGTAGGTCTTCTGTAATATGTGATCGCAGTAAATTACTTCATATTCAGGGACAAGGCTGTTTTCTCATGAAGCAGTTGGCAATTTAGATAAAGATCAAAAAAATAGATTTATTTCCCATGAAGAATCAGAATTCATGTCATATTTTTTTGAGAAGTGATTACATGATACGCCTCTCCATTTACGATTCTGTACCTTAATGTGAGCATTATTATTTAGAGAATTGGTTAATTGCCTTAGCAACAGGAGTGTGTGGTAATGTTACTGAAGTTTAACAGCTGACTGCTACATTACTAGTTTAATTCTGCACTGGTGGTTGAGCTATTTCCTGTAGTGAAGATAAAAATTACCAGCATGTGAAATCTAGATTAGGGCTATATAACCAGAATGTAGTGCTTATTAGGGAAACTTTCACTGTTTTCTCTTTTTTTTGCTTGCCTTGTCTTTTTGTGAGTGTGAAAGACAATTGTAGAAATCTTGATAAATTTACAGGAGAGAAACAAAAATTATTTGGCTGGAAGAAGTATGTTATAATGAGAGAATTGAGGATCTCAGTCTGATTTAGTTTATTAAAAAGACTAAATGATTGTTTAACTGCTTTGTACATGTCCTTTCACAGGAATAAAATGGCTACTTAAAAGATTTCCTAAACTAGCAGAGAAATATATTAGTGGTTTGCAATTAAATCTGTCTAATTGCTTTAATATTTTTAGCAATATGTGTTCTTAGTCTTTGAAATTAATTACTGAGGAAAGTTGTAGAGTCTTCATTTCTTGAAATCTTAAAATTTATTGCCTTTCTGGAAGAGAGGCTTTTGTTAAACAGAGAGTATTGCATTCATTGAGCTAATACAAGAGGTTGGAATAGATATTTTCATGCTCCAACCACCAAGAAAATTTGCTTTTTATCCATTCACTATCAGAGAATTTTAGTTCTAAAAATTTAATTTCAGCAAGAATAATCTTTTTTATAGTACTTTGTCCTGTGGGTTTTTTAATTCTTACAGTTTATTTTAATGTTAATCCAGAAATTCTAGCATATTTATAGAACAGAAGCTCTGGTAATAGAAGAGAGCTAATGATGAAAGGATGTTACAGTAAGAGCTTCAGTTAGACAATCAATAATTGACTACTTGTACCTTTTATAATACCATGATATGTTACACAGTGTTCTGAAATAGATTCAGCACTAGAAGAAATGAGAGAGTCTTGGAAAATTAAGAATGAATCTAGTTCAGGTTTCATAATCTGTCTTGCAAAAAAATGTCAAAACATACCTAAATTAATGCAGGACACTTTGATATGCAAAGTGCCCCAGTGCAGAGCTTGGAATTTGTGGTATTTAACTCAAACAAGGCTTAAAACAATGAAGAAGCTGCCCTGATTTATGCTTTTCCACCTGTATTTCTACCAGGCCTTTGCTAGTCAGCAATTATAGTCACTTTGCTCTTTCCCGTTTTCTTCATTTGAAGTATTTCTTCAGCAGGCGGCAGAGCAGTGAAACCAGGGTCCAGCTGTGGTATTTGCATTGTGCTAGAGTAACAGTGTTGCTGGGGATATTACTGTGGGGCAAATATGGCCAGTATCTGAGTATTTTGTATCCAAAGATAATGTTTGTTACAGGAAACAGGGTCTTAAAAACATCACAGTAGAGCGCATTAAAGCTGTTGTCATTGTTCTGGACCCTGTTAGGTAAAGCAGGAATGCATAATGCATTGGTCATCCACAAGCATAAATATCTTGAAGTTGACAGAAACTTGAGGTATTACCTGTACTACTTAAAAACAGTCTCTTCCCAAAACTAGGAGGAATAGCAACAACAAAAAAAAACCCCTTTCCCCTGAACCTCTAGGTGTCAAAAAACCTGTTTTCCTCTTCCAGCCACTGTAGGCTATAGCAATGTTGGGGCAGAGTATCCAGGATAGAGGAAATATCAAATTTAGCATTGTAAATTAGTTTCTTACCTCATTTTATTTCAGGATCCCATTTATTAAGAAACAAATAGAGAAGAGAAATAATGTGTGTATATTCAGTGAACAGAAGAAGTGCTTATACTTTCCAGATGAAACAATATCATTGCAGAAGTGATTGGAGTAGCAGGTAGACTGTAAGTACTCTCATTGCAGAGATGTAATTTGGAGGAAATGAAAGAAAATGACAAGTATTTACTGTCATGAGGTAGTAAAGGAAAATAGTAGTTTGACTTGTAACCTTGATTCTAATGTGATGTGGATTGTCAGTGCAAAAATTAATCCTCCTAAAGCTGGTACATAACCTTTTCTATTGTCTTTAATGTGTTGACTTTAATGTTACTGGTTTTCAAAATAAAAATGTGTGAAACCTATAGTATATATTTGACTTATTAGGTAGATAAACCATTCAGATACTTTTATTGCTATTTGATAAATATTGTTGAATTTATTCTTTTTTAATATCAGAGGGACCACTTAAAATTTTATACTATCACTATCTTTTTACAGTACCATTAATAATGTCTGACAGATGATTAGTGTGCAGTGAATATGAATGCTAAAGATTAAAATAGGCTGTGGGAAATATAAATGTCTTTGTGATTTGGTTTTAAAATCTGCTTTGGCGTGCATGCCTTAGTTTTTAAAAAAAAAGTCATGATTTTGTTATGGACTCACAGAAATCACGTTGAGCAACCAGTGCTGTCTAACTCTTTGTAGTCAGAGAAATGCAGATCTTAGTCCCAGAAAAACCTTTGGTGTGGTAAATTTACAGTTCTCTTATTCTTGGCAGAATCAGCATGGGAAATGTTTATCGATTAGGTAGAGCTAGAGCTCCTTCTCAAAAGTTGACTGTTTTAAACCAGGCAAAATTTAAATCAAGCCACAAGGAAAATGGGACACTGAGTTGCATAGCAAAGGTCTGGTTTAGGAATTAACTTCTTCTATGTGTATAGAGCTGAACTCGTTGGCAAATATCTAGAAAAGAAAGTTTCACTGTGGGGTGCAACAGTAGAGGACTTACTTTGTGTTTTGCATGTTCTTGTGGGAAAATGTGTATAGATATTGAATAGACAGATTCTACATAATCACAGCTTAGCTTGCAAGAAAGCAGTTGTTGTAGATGCCTATCTGTTTCAAGTTCTGATACCTGTCTAGCAGAGAGGAGCAGGGGCACTCAGCAAGAGTAAACATTTGCCTTTAAACATGGTCAGTTTGGCATCATTTGTTTTAGAGGCGTTTCTTCTCTTTGCATTTACTTACTAATCAAATTTTCATTCTGAAAATTAGTGTTATGATGTAAAACATGCAGACTGTGTAACTTTATCAAGCTATGACCTTACATTTTTATCACATATTAGGATGTGATTATATCTCATATTTAAGAGAGATACATCAGCAAATTTGCACAAGAAAGCCTCCAAACATTCTCAGTAGCTGTGTGTACATCGTGTCAATGCTTGTTCTAATACATCAGTATTCTCAGAAGACCTCATAAATCTCCTGCTTTATCTATAGAGATACTGGCATTTCCTTGTGCAAACCTAAAATTTAAATCTGTTTGCCTACTCTTTAAAAGTCTGGGGTCCTTCTGAAGTATGAAAATCGAACATGACAAGTTCGTGTTGAAGAAAATTGGGGATTTTATTTTTGTTTAGGGTTTTTGTTTTGGTTCAGTTTTTTCCCACTTTGGAGTGGAAGTAAACTTTCTGTTTCGCTGCCATTCCTTAATTTTTAAATACTTTTTGCATTACAAAGTTTTGATTGTCCTATGCTGATTCACTGACTTTCTGACAGGAATGATATAATTTTTCTGCCTCTTGCAAACACTAATCTATTATATCCTTTCCTTGCTATCTTCATATTTACTGCCTCTCTTTTAAATATTTCTCTCCATTCCAATGTGTTTGTGTGTGCGTGTCCACTTCTCTTTTCAATTCTGATTTTTTTGAGCTGATTTAGCAAATATATTGGGTCCTTTTCCACAAAGCCTTTTTTAATAAATATATATTCATTTGGAAAGTTAATAGACTCTTGAGTTTCAAGTATTGAAAAAATCCTGCTTGTTTTGATAAATTAAGCCACAGGGTAGAGGGCAACAACTGACAGCGGGCAGTCCAATTTCCAAATTCAGAATCACTCTGTTTTATTCAGAAGTTGGATTTCCTCTTGTTTTGCTCCAGGTTTGTCTTTTCTTTTGCTCATGTATGATAGATTCCTCTCAGGGTTCTGTTTAGACTGTAGAAGCTGTCTCTCCCTAGATGAAACCTGGCTTAATAATTAAAATTATTATGGGGACTTTTCCAGAAGGCAATAGGGATGGGCTACACTGTATCTTGCTTCCTCTACCCAGTTTGTTTCCCCGCAGGCTTCCTCCCTCACATCACACTGCAGAAACACAAATTAGATTGAGCTTAAGGCATTTTTGTCATTGTTTTGAGCAGAGACCAGGGCCCTGGTAGTTTGTGATATTGTGCTGTGCGGGATCTGCAGCTGTTACTGCAGATCTGCTTCCTGACATGGATAACAAAACCAGTAGATCTTGCCAGAGATTACAGCAATGGTAAAGCAGAGCTGAACTGATAGTCATCCAGCCTCAGCAGTCTCTGCTGGGTCTCCTCATTCTGTAGAGAAGGATTTGGATTATTGGAATCAACCACCCCCACTAGCACCATCTCAATGTCAATTACCTTGCAGAGCCTCGTAATGATAGATATACTTCAACTGTGGCAGTGTTTCAGTTCTCTCAAATTCTGCAAAGAATAATCCCTTGAAGGGAGGCAGAGCTCTTAGTCTTTTTAATTTGAATTGCCAAGGAAATGTACGAGTAGTTTTGATCCCTTTTGATTCTTGTCCAACAAGAATTGGGTTATTCTGAAATAATACTGTATTAGTATGGTAAGTTCTGGAACAGTGTCCTGCTTCACTAAAACATGCAGACTTTCTGTAATTGACATGGAAAAACTGGGATCCTGAGAGATTTCTGCTGTGTCCTCTTTTATTCCCAAAAGTAGTCAGTCTTTTCTTAAAATTCAAATGCTCCTTGGAAGTTATTCAGTATTCACCAACCATGCTTTCAAACCTTTACTCATGTTTTAACCCATGTTAACTAACGCGATTATAAATTTTAATTCAAATAAAACATAAATGCATATTACAGCTGACATCAAACATGAACATGGTTTGTATAACACAGTCTACAAGTGTCTGTTCAAAGTGGCAAAATCATAGTTCATACCCATTTACACTTAGAAGGCTTCTTGAAATACGTTTTAACCAGCTGCTGGCTACCTGTTTTATGTATATTGAATGGAAGGGCTGATTAACTGTGGTCTATGTTGTACTTTATTTCAAAATCTAATAGAGTAATTATGTGGCTCAGGGGGGTTATAAAACTGATAAATGTAGATACCATTTAACCTTTATCTTGCATTAGAAAAAAAAGTGTCTCTTCTATGTAATTTGTTGCTGAAAACTTTTCTTAAAAAAAAATGTTTTACAATAGTAGAAGATAAAACTATTTGATGTTGACTGATACTTGGAATGCCTTTCAATATATACACATATATAGTGTCAATTACATTGAATTAAACCAAAGAAAAAATGATTCAATGATTCATTGAAAATTTGTCAAATGCTAAATTAAATTTATTTCAATTAAATTCTTAAATTTTTTTAATCTTATTTATTCTGACTTGAATAGCTTCATTGCCAGTTTTGCCTTCTATTGATAGCATGTGTTCCTGTGTGTTTTACTCAGCCATTCTTGCTTAACAAATGAAATTCTAGACTAACATCTCTCTTTATTAAGAGTTAAAAATAAGTATATTGATTGGCAAAAGAGCTGAATATTTATATAGCTTAACTGAAATTTATAGAACTGTCATTTGTTTTTCTGGGGTAGGAATGAAATTACTGCCTGGTTTAACATATTGAACTTCCATTTAACAAGTTTTGGATGTGAAGTATTTTCTGTGTTGTACCAGAGACCTCCTGGAATCATCCAATACTAAACAGATGATAATAGGGCTGATGCAGTGGATGAATTTGAGGAATTACTCATCAGCTGGCTAGCAAGCTGTGAGCAGTTTCTTGTTAGGTAATGAAATTATTTAATATTTTAGACAGCATTGCTCTGCCTAAAAAGAACGTGGTGTATGACCTCAGCATCTGTATTATCTTGTGGTTGCATAACCACAGAAATGTTTGAATGAAAGTCTTTTAAAGTATTTCTTTGGGCATATCAATGTTATAGAGCACAGTCCTTGGAACAATGGAATTATTCAAGCAGTCAAGCAAATGAGTCTCTGAACCACTTACCACTTTCAAAGCCCGAGTCAAGATCGGGTGCCATCTTTCTCAATGCATTAGTACCTGTGTATTGGTGTCATTTTTTCTGACCAAAGTGCCCTTGCATAATGTATCTCTCAGAGAATATAAGTAAGTATACTTAGAATTCTCAGTTAAAAGAGAGTGTTCTGTGATGTCATACATGGAAATTTTCTGACGTATTACTGAATAAGACTGAAAATGCATCATCAAATAGTTCACTTTAGTGCCTCAGGGTTCTATTTGCACAGTATACCTTGCTGCTTATTCCAGTACAATCAGAAAACATAACAGAATGATTATTTAATTTTATTTATAAAGTTGAGTTTCTACAGTAAATACGTGAATAAGAATACAAGCTCTGCTAATGGTCTATTATTGGATGATCCTCTCAGTTTCATAGCCTATTAAATGTCTTAATAGCTAGTAGTCTGGAGATTTTCAGGGACTAAATTTCTTAAAATTAATTCTGGAACTATTTTGTTGTTGTTTTACCAGGTAATTTCAAATTTAACTTTGAAAGAAGAGCGGTTCATTATAGAAAGCATTTATTTCCTGTTTAAAGGGGGTTTTGAATGTCTCATTAAGATGTTCATACTTTTTCAGAGAAGTATAGAATTATCTCACTAGATAATTTCAGTAGAAATTTTTCACTCTTTCAGTTCAATGTTGATTTGTTGATAAGACTAAACAAAGTGGTTTGGGGAGGGTCTTAGCACCTGATAAGAATAACATCTAGGACATTCCTATTGCAGGACTGAGCACAAAATTCCCCATGAAAAGTAGTCATATATGTGCTCCTAATTGCTTCTGCTTTGACTAAATTGGGAGTAACACAACAGTGTGCAAGGCAGCATTTGTCTTAAAACTCTGTAATTGCTCATGAAACACAGAACTATAGTTGTGTGGGACTCACTGCTGTGAAGTACCTGGCATAAAGAATTATCCAGAGGTAACTGGGACAACAGTTAATTATCCTATCACCATTCTTCCTTCTATCTGTATTAGCCAAAACAGTGAAACAATTTCAGATAAGAAGGAAAATTATAATCACCTGCTGTCATCTCCTACAGACTGCATAATTTGCCACAGGAGCTTCATCCCCTTATTCCTAGTCTGCTGGTTGGGGGTGGAAGTAGCACTTGGGAAAACACGCAGTCTTGCTTTAAAGATTTCCAGTAATGGCTAAGTCCTGTCTCTGTTTAACAGAGGAAGTGCAGTGTGTATCCAAGCTTTGTCATTATAAGGATGAAGGCTTA
Source organism: Lepidothrix coronata (assembly GCF_001604755.1). Classification (NCBI taxonomy): domain Eukaryota; kingdom Metazoa; phylum Chordata; class Aves; order Passeriformes; family Pipridae; genus Lepidothrix; species Lepidothrix coronata. The sequence continues at coordinate 3,052,147 of NW_016690226.1, forward strand.
ATGTATTATTTTACTTGTATAATTTTCCATAGCAACTAGAAGAGGAATTAATATTTGAGAAAATGTATTTCTATTTTTAGTTACATTTAGTTTGACAGGGCTTTTGACCCCTTTTGAAAAGACTTATTATATGGGCACTTTTCATTCTCTGTCTTCTGTTGTCACTAGTTGTTCTTCATAACTGGCAGTTATGAAGAAAATCTGTACCTTGTGATCACTGTTACTAATTGCTAAAAATGCAACAACCATTTAAAAAAAATCTCTGCTGTAGGAAAATATGAGAAAAGTTTTAATCTTAGGTAGAGTTTGTATAGATAGTCTTCCATTTTTGCTTGAAGAGCACAAACAAAACTTCCTTAAACCTTCTCTAAACCTGTTATCAGCAAATTCAACAGTAGAGCATACAAATAGGAAAAACAAATAGTAACACAACACGCATGCTGAAATTTTAAATGCAGTTGGTTTTAGTATGAAATCATTGTAGATGGATGCATTTGTCATCAGTGACTGCACATGTGATAACCTGCGTCTGTTATGTGTGTTCTGGATGTACAGATACACATGGAGAAAATACTGTGTTAAATATTAATATCTGAAGGCTGAGAAAAAAAGAAAATCAAAATGGCCAAGTTAAAGCTACCTGCTTGGTTTCTTAGGTAAGGCAGAGTGTGTTAGTCTACCATCTGTGCCCAGTGAAAACAGATGGGCAGCAAATGGTATGATTTGCATAGTCCTCCTAAAAGGCAGTAAATTGAATAAAATGGAGTTGGGTTATCATTTTTTTAATCTATATGTCTATATGTTGTTGCTCAGGATCTTGGTTATGTTAGTTATTTTCTGGGTTTAGAACACACAGCCCTCTCATTTGTGTCTGTTTAGTTTTCCATATCCTCCAGTGTGCATTAGGGCAAAAGTATTCTTTTGTCCCTGTTTATTCACTCTATAGCTTTTTACCAGATATGTTTGTAAACATTTGTTCCCCCTTCTATTCCCATATTGTTCATGCCTTTGGCTGAATTTGTGTCTGCATTTGTAAATTCCTCTGAAACATTAGCCCCTGTGAATATAATCGATTATACTCTTCACTCACTTCCATAGATTTCAGTTTTCACTCTTGGTTACCTTTCTTTATATTATCTGTACGTGTCAGTGAACTTGCTGAGGTTTATGATTACCTGGGAAAAAAGAGGAAGCCACTATAAACGCAACCTTATAGTGTTGTTTTTTACTACTGCGTGAAGTACAATCTCAAAATATAGATTTTAAGGGTAGCTGCCTGGCAATGTGGAGCTTTTGCAGACTAATAACTAAATAGATTCTCTTTTGGAGATGAATTTAAAGCTAGAAAGTTTCTGTTAATTATGATACCTGTGTGTGTGTGTATATATATATATATATATATATGCATATGCAAAAGGAAATTGAAAATTATTGATACTCCACAAATGTAATATTAAAATATTCACCTATATGTGAACTAGATGATCTTTAAGGTCCCTTCCAAACCAAACCATTGTATGATTCTATGATTCTATGTTATTTGCAAAACATTGCTAGGGTCATTACCTGTGAGTAACCGCTTTTCACAGTTTACTACTTCAGGTTTAGGGTTGATTGAGTTCAGTCACATGGTGATTGTGTTTATATTCTGTTTCTGGAACAGATGATTCCAAAAATGACAAAGATCTTGAAAGGCAGTCTTATTCAGAAGAGATGAAAATATGTAGTCCTGTGAGTTTTCCCAATTCATGAGGTATCTGCAGATACTTTGGGAAATAAAATAGCTTCTAAATTCATAGGAATAAAAAAAAAATCTGAATAGTGTGGATGTAAATTTGCATTTGACTTGAATAAACAGACATATTTTTCATAACATTCATTCAGCTATCTGACTGTAATCTATATACATATAGACTTGCCATTAAATACAAGCTTTCTGTAAGCCTTAACCTGGAAGAAATCAAGTTTACCAAAAGCAAATTTTTCAGCCAGTATAGATCATAATGGATATTTAACTGTCTTTGAGATTAACTCTTACATTATTTACATGTATAAACAGAGATATCTATGTCAAGAAAAATAATCAAGACGAACGTCATGGTAGACCAAAATCTCATGCTTATTTGGTGCCAAAACAGTTCAAATGAACTCATGGTAAAACTAAATCCTTCTATGTTTAAACCAAAACCCACTAAGAGTTACTTTTTAATGTAGCAGCACCCAGTGAATCTACAGCAAATAGAAGGCCACAAAGCTAGGATTAGGTCACATGTCCTTTTTAAGGAATTTGGTGAGCCCAGCTACAGGAAGTTAACAGAATGAAGGTTGGTAGGGGGGCTTTTATTTTTTGCAAAGCAATGGAGAAGTCTCAAAAATCATAAACAGTATGATTTCCCAATTTGTTTTGGTAACAAAGAGGTGTTACATACATGTATTAAAAAAATATATCGGATATAAGAAATAATAAAACACCAAATACCTTTTTACATTGTAATAAAGAAACCAAGATGATGTGTAGCTCTGGTTTTGATAGTTGAAAGAAGTTGAGCACACATTCTAGATCATGTATAAAATCACATAGGAACTATTCAAGAGCTAACAAAATTGCTGGTGACACGAAAATAGAGGAGCTCAGGGTATTTTGTTTTTATTTATGCAGAAGATGGACAAGCTTGTTCAGACTTTCAAAGCGGGAAAGTTCTGCTAATAGAGTTATTTAATTTAGCATAAAAAGGCATAATGAGATACAAAAGCTTGAAATGAAAGCTAAATATTTTGATTCTACATACAGCATGACATTCTTAATAGTGAGGATAACAAAACACTGGAGCCATATACTTCAGAAATCAAAAAGATAGAATATCTTCTGTAAAGAGAGAAAAACCAAGGTTGAATCCCATTTGAAGCACAAAACCTAGGACTGTGGCATTTATTTATACCAGAATATGCACTGTTCTTAGTAGACAGAAAATTAATGTGTATGAGACTTGCAGGGAGCTGTAAAACTGTATATTCCAGGAATTGAATACTTTGTTCAGACCTGTGAATCTAGGTGTTAAGGGTGATGTTTTCATAATTGTTATCTTTTGACAAAATCCATCCTGTGAGACAGATACAACTGACTAACCTTTTGGTTGGTTTGGTTGGTTAGTGGTGTGGTTGAATTCTTTGCTCATTCTAGTACTTGACTGTTTAGATAAACACATTGGTGCTTTTTTTAACTGATAAATCACTCAATACAGTGGAATAAGTCTTCTGCAAGAAAAAGCTGTCCTATATTCGGGTTACACACTAAATCAATTTTACAGTTGGTTTATATAATGGTGTAACCAGCCCACAAGCATCTGCTCTTAGGGTGCTGCATAGTCCTACTCAAACATGTACGAGTCAGTGCAGATCAGATGACAAGGACTCCTTCAAGCAGCAATGCTACTTCTGCAGCACCCCACAATTCCCAAATGCTTTAAAGAAGAAGCTATAAATGGAGATCGCCCATTTCTATGTGTCCCTTTTAATAAAACAGTGGATGTGAGACCATGGTTTCTGCTTAGTAATTATAACCCTTTACTTTGGTGTTCATTTCTGTGCATAGGTTGCTTTTAGTCATGGAAGAAGTTATTTAAGTACTCAAAGTTAGAGCTGCTTATTTACATAGCTTGGTGTCATTTTCTTCTATGGAATAATTTTAATTTTTAAAAAGGTGCCATGTGTAATTTAAGAGTTTTTACTTGACAGGGAATATCTGTTAGCTGCATTGGCATGCCTTGGTAGGAGGTTCTTTATGATACCGTCTTCACTTCCTTGTCCTTGCAAAGAGAAATGAATCAGACTGCAGTCCTTGTTATTGCAAAAAGATTTAATCTTATGCTATGGAAGAATCACCTATCTTAATGAAGAAAAATATGTTTTACCTCAGCACCTTCTGGTCCTAAGAAGTTAAATATCTGCTGCAAGTAACACTGATCTCACCTTCAGAGTCAGTTCTGAAGTATCTGCACTTTTGCTTCTCAGTGAACAAAGACTTTCAAGTCTTTGGATTCCATCAGTACTGAACTCTGAGAATAAGGAGACACATCAGATTTGTCTGTATCATACAGTAAAAATGAGTAACGGAATAAAAATGCTGTTGAGTGCTATGGGAAAGTGTGGTCATAGATCATGCTATGAAAAGCTTTGGCCATTGATGCTTCTCCTGTGTATGTAACTATTCACTTGCAGCTTTGATTTCCAGTTAAAAATGTTCATATTTGCATGTGCTCTGACATAAGGCATCCAAGATACAGTGAGTATGGATATGACATGAGAATATCAGATCTATACTAACCAATCTTTATACAAATGACCAAAAGGATTTTGAGAAAAAATCTGAATGAGGTTGTAATATTGGGAAATGGAAATTTTCTTCAACTTGTGGTGGAATGGCCCAAAACATGAGAGTGTAAATTCTTGGTTAATAATGTGTTGTGTTGTCATGGAAGTCTGCATCTTGGAAGCTAAATCCAAGTACTTAAAATTAGGCATCTTGACAACTGATTTATTTTTTTTTTGCAAGATAGTGATTAAATTTGAAATATCAGGATGTTGAAATACTCTTTTTGAAAAAGTGTTGCATACAAGTGAATGCAGAGCAAAAAATCCTATTTTTCTCACACAGATCTTAAAGCCAGGATTAAAAGTTGTTTTCAGAAAGTACATTTTTTCTGTTAGAATGTTATTACTGTCACACTTTCGCTACTTGATGCACATAATTCTTGTTCTACTTGTTTCACTCTAGATCCCAGCAGACATCCGGACTTAGTTTTCATCTTTTTCCCTTTTATGTACAAATTAGGATAATCTGGCATGTCTGGGAAGGCCCCTGGGGGATCCAACATACTGATAAGAGAGAGAAGATAGTGACTGACTTTTATTCTTGGAACCCAGGGTGTCTACTTAGAGGTATTCAGATGTATTAGTCCCCCCTATTAATATCCTCAGACATACTCATTTCTCCCTAATAGCAGAGTCATCATTTAATGAAAAGGCAAAAGTAAAAAGAATAAATTCAATCCAAAGCCTGAACTTTATCTACTTCTGCTGTATGTCCTGATAGAATACACTGTTATGAAAAGATTTTATGTGGTAAGGTTGTATTTCTCCATGCTTGGCAACAAAGCACAGAATTTGCAGAAGATGGGCTAAAGTGCCAAGAACATGTGCCAAGTCATCATACCTCTTCAGCTTCTTCCACTGGAAGGACCTCGCTACAGCTCTCAGAATGTTTGAAAACCACCATCAGTCAGTGATAATGCTGCTATTTAAGGGTCAGTCCTTGCTTTAGGGCAATTGGCCAGAGTGAAGCAGACGACACAATTTCTCTCTTATTTTGGTAATTTGTGAAGTATTTCAGAGTGAACACTGATGCATACAAATGTGAATTTTTGTAGAATGTCTTATTTGTTTGGGATATGCTGAGTGAAATCATCTACTTTGTTAGGATGTTTCCTAGAAAACGAACTTAGCATGATCCTGATGCTGGAGGGTGAGAAATGCTTAATCAGGGCAATGCCACTGTAATTTTCCTTAAGGACAAGCGCTAACTAGTGCCATGTATTTGTACTGAATATTAAACTCAAGTTAAAGGGAAAGCACTTACCTACTGAAACTTCCACTTGGTTTGAAATCCCCAGTGGGTTGGTTGCTTGCTTGGTTGGTTTTGATGCTTCCTCTCATGTTATAACAGGTAGTTGAGAAGAATATGGAGTGCCACAGAACAGTCATTTTAAATGGACCATCAACCCTTAAAAAAGTGTCTTAGGCTACAATACATCTTTATTGTCCATTTTAAATAGGTTATTTAAATGATGCAGGTTTTTATTATTTTATCAGTTATGATCATATTCAGGACTACAGTTTGGGAGCAAGCAGCACATGGAGTTACTCACTCTATTCCTCTACCTTGCTGTTCTATAATGTAGCTATGATGCTCTATATGCAACTTTTCATCTACAGACACCAGTTTTATAAAACACTATTTCCAGTTTACAAATAGGGAAATGAAGGTACAGGGAAGAAAATATACTTTTTTTTTCCCTTAAGGTTATCCACTAGACCAGTTAGCAAAACTAAGAGTAGAGCTCATGTCCCTCAAGGTCAGTGGTACCCATTAAACTGCTTGTTTAACAACTGGAAAAGTAATTACTTCATACTTTAAAGTTTTAAACCTCGAAGTTGCTAATTTATGGATTATACTTCTCTGAGGCCAATATTAGAACAGTTTACTGCGTGTCTCTTCTCCTGTGAAAAGGGAAGTAAAGAATCTGACATTTACGTGCAGGTAAAATAAGTGGACAGTTGGCTTTTTTGCTCAGGATTTTACAATATGCTAATATGATTATATATTAGAAGTAGATAAGGCTTGATGTTGTAAAATCTCTTTTCTGATCATAATCTTAATGGATTTAATATGTATGAAGGTGCTTCACATGTTTCACGCAACATGGTTTTTAATAATGTATTTCGTATTTCTCCTTTTGCTTTACTTTTCGATAATATTCTGGAACAGCAGTTTCTTGTTAAATTCTCTGACTCAGAAGGGAAAAACCATCATCTAAGTTAGGGAGATGGCAATTTAGCCATCTCAAACCATGACAAGCATGCAGAGAAAAAGTATCTGGAGAGAACAGATAGAAAGCTACATTCATGATATATCTGGACAACAAGCGTGTCAGTGTTGCTTCCAAGTGAACTCGCTGGGTCGCCAGAAGCAATGTAGCTGTGATTTCACTCAGACTGGAGATTAGATTAGGGAATGCAATTCATAGGTTGAGTTGTGGAACTCTGCTGGGCACTGCATTGTTTTGTTGATGAGACAGAGACCAATAGTAACATGTGAGCTTTTATGAAAGTGTGAAATGAGTCACTCTAAAAATCATTTTCTTAGATTTAAAAAAGAAAACCTGCTGTAGAAGAGTGTTACTGACATAAGTCTCAAATTATTAATTCATAATGTCTTGACAAATACAAAAATCTGATACATTCATGTGTTATATGTACCAATAATGTATAAAAATAAACTTAAGATGCATCCTGCTGAATTTTTGTGTTAATTCATGCACTTTATTTCACAGGCAAAAAAAATACAAGCAAGAACAGATCACTCACAGTTGTACATGTTTCAAACTGATGATGTTGGTACTTTATTAGAATAGTGGAAAGTCAGCATAAACTCTTTTGTTTTACAGAAAGCAAGAAGAATTGAGGTTAATTAAAGGTTAATTGGAGTTTAATTGGTAGTTCTTTTTTTCCTCTTTACTTCTGGTAATAACAGGAATGTTAGAATCCTTGACTTTGATGGCAACAGATTGGGCAGGCCTGGTGTTGATTGCTATTGCCAACATGAAAGTGGTGCTGCAGTTCTGCAGCTCCAGTTCTTAATCAATGAGGTAAGGACATATTTACTCAGATTCTTCTGTATAAATTTAGTTGAATAAGTCAATCAATGTATTGTAATTGAGTGATATAACTTCTCACATTGACAAATTGTGCCAACAAGTAAGTGGCATACATCCAGAGGACGTTCACTGTGCTTTTTAGAAGACTATTTATGAGACTGCATGCAGGGAAAAGTATTGCCTTCATATAAATCAGTATAAAGCACTGAACAAAAGGCAGTCAATATATGAATGTGTGCAGGGAGATGTAAAATCAATTAAATTACTAAATACGCTGCACGGTCCTATTTCAAATAGAAATTAATAAATGACCTAAATCTTTCTCTGGAAATATATTGATGGTTATTGGCTAAAAACACAATACTTGGGGATATACTATTACTTGAAGCAAGAAAAAGCAATTGCAGAGATCATCAATCAAACCATCATGCTTAGTCTTTGTAAATAGTTTGTTGAAATCAAGTTTAGACAACATAAAGAAACAGTGACAAATTATAGCTTGCTCTGCAGAAGATTTCTGAAGATGGTAATAGGCAAGAAGACTTTCTGGAACATAAAAATCAGGTTTTTTTCTTTAGGACCTTATAACTAGGCTGAATCTAGTCATAGTTCAGTTTTGATTAATTTTCTCCCATGACATAAGGAAACAGTTTTGATAGTTTCAAGTCCTCTCTCTATAGGTGGAGATCTCAGAACTTCTCAGAAGAGTTTTAGTTTTCTGGTTTTTTAAACCTGAGAAATATTTATTTTTTTTCTACCTCTATTTGGAGAAAGTAACTGAACCACATAAACTGAGGAAGGAGGACTAAAACTTTAGAAACAATCAATACAATGAAATTCTTTAGAGGAATGCAGGGATGAAAATAGGCAAGGTTTGAATCAGGTTTTCATTAGGTGACCATCAAAATCTCTAATCCATAGAATTAATTTAATTTCTGTGGTGGACATTCTTGCTGACTCTTTGGGAGATGAGAATTAAAGCATGGATTACACTGTGTTAGAGAAGGCTCACTTTTGTAAATTGCATTTGCATAGCTCAGTGTTGAAAAGAACAGTTACTAGGATTAGGAAGGAAATCCAAGATGCAGAAAAGAAGTTTATCAGTCCATCATAGCTGGTATGAACTAAGCTTTTCAGTTACATCCTTGCCCTTCCTCAGCATTGCCTTCTGTTTGAGCAATATCTAGCTCCTCTCTGCAATAGTAATACAGAAGAAGAGATCTTCTGTATTAGACTTGATCTGAGGTGTAAATGTAGCAAGCCTCTTCAGGAGCAGTTCAGAGCTTCACACCTCTGCAGTCATTTTCACAGGTCATCAGAGTACTATGGTGAGGAGAAAGAGAGCCAGAAATTACTCCAAGCTGCCCAGTCAGATAGAGGTGTGGACTTTGGAAGATGTCCATTTTCGGGACAGTCTTCATAGTATTGCTGATCTGTGATAAAGACTTTGTCCTTTCGTCTACATCTCTTAGTTCTTCCTAGGTTCTCTCCCCCCATTAGCTGCCCCTACTTTCTCATTCGCACCTTCTTTTCATAATTCCGGTTTTGAATATTCACGTTATTGTAATATGACTACTAAACTGTGCTTGGCACTGTTGCTTGTGTGCATGTGTGTGCACTAATCCCTATATCCTTTAGTTGCATCCTTGACACTCACCTTTTTAAATAAGTGTTGTTTGTTCTCCATTTCGTTAATCTCTATGTTTACATGGAAATGCATGAGAGTTGGCATGTATAACCTTGGTACAAAGGTTTTTGAATTTCAAATTGATGGAGTTTTAATTTAATTTTGGCTGATCTGGTACAAATTTAATATGTTTAGATTTACCAGATTAATTCAAATTTATTATTATTTATGGTAGATTTTTTTTTTCCTAGAAGAAAGCAGCCATTTTTCATAAACTGTCGATTTTACAGGTAGATCATTAACAGTGAGGATCAGAATAAGACAGAACCTGCAGAAAAGTAACGTGATGCTGTATTTTGTGTCTGCTCTAGGGTGCTTTGGTCAGTGCATGTGCAGATGACGCACTTCATTTGTGGAATCTCCGGCAGAAACGACCAGCTATCCTACATTCTCTGAAATTTAACAGAGAAAGGTAAGAATGTGTGGCACAAAATAAATATCTCATTAAAAAAAAAAAAAACCCACAACTTTCTGGATTTCTTACTGTTTTGCCTTTCTACAGGTGGATAAAGATGTATCTTGATTTTTTTTCTATGAGTCTTGTTTCCATAGAACAAAAACTTCACTTTCTGCAGCCTTCTCAGAACAGGAAAAATTGTGTCTGCTTTTTGTCGAAGTGTTCCTCGTTTTACCTTCTGTTTGCATGAACTGCCTTGAACAGTACTGTGGGGGTGTTTTCTTACGACAAGACACAAGCACTGTGATCCTTTTGGCTTATCTGTTGTTCAGTATTAGACAGAGTACCTCAGCTGGCTGTAGGAGGGTAATAATTATTTTCTTTACCTTGAAAGTGGTTTATTTTTGTAATATATTGGAAGTTTAGCAGAAATAAATTATGAATTTGGGAAACTATGGTAAATTTCAAGTGAATCAGAGACTCTTTTCTTAAATTTTACTTTATGAGTACCTAATTGTAGGAATCCCTACTGAAAATAGATTAAATAAGTGGTTGTAATTTTCAAAGTCAAAGAGAAGCTGAGCACTTTAATCTATATTTAGTAAAACCTGCTATGATGTTACAGAACTTCAATGCTACACTTTTATTAATATTAAAAAAAAGGTCCCTGTTTCTATTAAGGAATTAGGTCAGTAGTCAGAACACCAAGACTCACTGCATAAATGCAGCAGTTGTTTTTGACTGGAGATTTAAGTGATATTGTCATTCTCTTAGCATACACATTCAGTGTTTATTAAGGTGCAGCAACTTTTTTTGATATTTGTATATGTGCTTATGCAGTGATGAAAGGTACCAGTACTTTTACTAGAGCTGTGAAGTAAACAGAGTCATCAAAGCTTTAGCTGCAGCAAATCTGAAAATCATTATGGAAATACATTTTTCTTTGTTGTTTATTATCCATATACATGTCATGTTTGCACTCAAATGTCACCAAGGGGCATGTTTTGTTGTGGGAAGTACACATAATAATTTAGAAAATATACAGTCTGATTCCAAAGAATTTATAACCTATAGCAAAAGTGCATCAAGTGGTTTGGGGCTGTGTGAGGGAAGATGAAAAAGAAAAATTATGTGTACATTTGCTAACTGCTTTTGAACAGTAGGTCATCATTTTACATATGTTGAAATATTTGAATCTTGGTATTCTCATCAGGCAGGTGCATTATGCACAATTTGTCATTGATAAATCTAAATATTGTAGAAGTTATTCCAGTACATCTTGGTCTAACTCTCCCAACCAACAATCTGACTTACACCCTAAGGAATCAAGGCTTATAAAAATGCAGTCTCTGTTCATCTCTGTTTGCCTTCTCTTCGAAGAAAGTAACATGGTATCTTGGTCAGTATTTTGTCAGAATTTCTTGATAAAATAAATTCACCCACATTTGGGCTTTGTTAAGAACAAAACATTTGTCATCACGTTTACCTAAATTTTCCATTTCCTCTGACATCCTGAAACACTGGGCAAAATATTTGCAAGCAAGTTATTTGGAATACTGGAAAACTTTGCTTAAAACCAAATTTTCTCTAATGATATTTTTGAACTGAGGTTTAAATAGGAACTGAGAATGTAGTTATTTGTAACAAATACATGGCTAACTATACTGCCTTCTATCAAAATCTAGTAAGTTGTGAGTAAAAAAAAAATACTATTAGTTCTTTTATACATATTTTAAGTAACTGGTTCAATTACTGCCATTTAAATAATTTTTATTAACACATCAAAGGCTATGAGACAAATATCCTGCTATATTATATTGTCAAAGAAGTAAGTCCAGTTTTAAATTAAAAAAGAGTTTTCATTAAGTACAAAGAAAGAACATTGTAGTCAGTTCATTTCTTCTCAAGATTCTCTAGCACTGCCATAAGCTTCTGGTTGTTTGGGGTTTTTTTCCAAGCACTTCATTTTTATTACATTTTCTTTTTAAACACTTATCGATTAACTTCAAATCATCTAACTTTCAATTTTCTAAACTCAAGTTACATATTTAGTGCGTAAAGTTCAACATAAACTTCTGGGAAGTAGAATAAAGTTAAGTTGAAACCCTAATTAACCCTTTCAATTTGGAACATTTCTCATTATATATACCTAATGGAGTTAAGTCTAAAAGAAAACTTCTCTTTTTTTCTGGATATATTTTTGATGTTAGAGAAAAGAAAATATAAATTACGTGGTGCTTTGCTATAAGAAATCAATTGGAAATCGAATATAAGGGGAATTTGAGATGCTGATAAAGCAATAAGATAAAAATTTATTTTCTTCAAGAAATTCAAAGGTATGTTTTTCCAAAAAGTAATATCTTCTTCACTGTTGGAACAGTTACAAACATTTTATTTTCATCCTTCCCTCTCATCTTGCAGGAGAAGGTTAAGTCGAGGCAAGATTCATATGTAATAGAGACAGATTCTTTCATTTGTCTTAAGTTTGTGACCCAATGAAGGACCTGGTTTTGATGTTTCTTAAATGGGGAGAAATGCTTGTTGAGAGAAAACAGGTTTTAAAATACCAATACATGTTTTCAGAAAATAGTATAGTATTGAAAAAGGCCATACAGGGAAGTGTTTAGACAGCCAAAGGCTAGTTCTTACAAGAATGTAATTTATAATGTAATTTAATTTTAGCTTTAGACAGCTTCTACAGAGCCAAACGTGTAATTATTCAGATGCATTTTGGCTATGAAAATGGAACATGTGACTCCTTCAAATTTTTCTATTTGCACACCTCTCTTGACGGTTTATAAAATTTGTAATTTTATTCATACAGTATGTTTGTCTCCTTGATGCACAGTTTGGTTTAGATTTTTGAACAATGACAGATTTCATGAACTGATGTAATAGAATGCACTTAAAGTTCTAATATTTTATCTGCTTGTGATGATGAAGATAACTTTCATGTACAATCAGTTTATTGTGGGTTTTTATGATATTTGATACATGAAACGTACAACTGTTGGGTGAATGTTGCTTAAGTCTCTGGCTATTCCTCAGTGCACCAGTCATCATATTGTTTAACTGTTTAATTTGCAATTTACTTCTGCTTCTTGACATTTAAGATTGCAGGGTAATAGACTAAAATCTGCTCTTAGTAGTGTCTCTGCAATTACTTGAGTCAAATTTCCCAGAGAGTATACATACAAATATATCCCCCATTTCCCTCCCATAAAAATAAAAGACATTTGTTCTTTTCTTTGGCTGTTGGTAACAACATAGTTATAAAGAGCAAAGAACTCTTAAATGCATCACACCAGTTGTCTTTCACTTAGCATGTAGCATTCAGTATTAAGGCACTGAATGGTTTATGAATAATAATTCACCAACAAGTTGCACTTCTATAGCCATTAAATCAGAGTTTGCAGCTTCTCCAGATTTATTTTTTTCTTCTTCTGACCTATTGTTAAACTAATGATGATGTGACATTATCAATATTAATTTGTATCATAATTCACTGTTCCTTTACTAAATATCTCTTTGGAGCAAGTGTGGAAGGAACACTGAGGAAATATAATGGCAGATTTTTTTGTTTTACAGTGTAATGCTCTGGACTTTTTAGCAAATTATATGTTTTTGCCATGTATCAAAATATAAGGTAATCATCTTAAATTCCTATTGCTATATTTGGACTGTGATATAATGCATTAAGAACCTTCAAAAAGATAAAAATGTAAGCTTGGCCTCATACCAAGAGCTGAAATGATAAGACAGTTTCTCAAAGACATACTTGACTGCAGCATATGGTTGATAATGTATGATTCGCTGTTGCTTTTACAAATATGATGGACAGGTAAAACTTTTTAATCTCTGGAAACACTCTGTAAGAATCTCCTCAGTATTTTTAAAGGTTAACATTATGGACACCTTCCATACTTTAGTGCCTCCTTTTCCTTCCTTGATGTCATAGGAGACACCAGATTCATCTTCAGTAGGCATTTTAGGCAAGACAAATAACTTGGCTACTGGAACTAGGCACTGTCTCTATCTGCTGCAAAGAACATTAGGATTAAGTAAAATCACTGAAAACTGTTATAGGTCTTAACTATTTTTATTATAATGAGAGCAGACTTCAGAAAGTACACAACAGTTTACGAATTCTTGTTTAAGATTAGTGCAGCTGGGATAGGAAAACCAGCAAGGATTACAGTGTGAAATCCTGGTCCTTGAGGCCTGCAGGCACTAACTTCACTTGTGAACACAGTTCTTCTGTCATTCTGAAGCTGAGCTGGTTCAGTTGTGTCGACTGACATGGGGAATAGCCCCTCCTCTCTTTCTTCTTTTAGCCAATGCTAACTGGTGTGTAACAAATAAGCCACAACAGTTTATCCACTGACTTAACATACATGAACACAGTATACAAGTTCTGTTGGGTCTTTAAATCCATCTGCATGCCCTCTGCACTGATACCATGACAATACCATAAGTGCCCTTCTGCAGGAGAATCTCCAGGAGACACAATCCATACAACTGGCTTTGAGGTTCTAATCTGTGACATTTCCTTCAGTGTTAAGGGTATGCTGGCACAGAGGAAGAGGAGCCTTTTAAGTGGGTGACTTTTAGAGCAATTATGTTAGCTGTAACTTACTACTGATTAGAAACTTGACTCCTACAGCTGAGATTGTGCAGTATTTGAACAAGGTGATTGAGAGTATTAAGGCTATTTTTTAATATGGTCTATACTCTTTCCTGAGAGTAGCTGTATCTTTGTCTCTTTGTCTTGCTGTATCTTTGCAGGATTTTGTATCCTGTGTTGTTAAGAGCATTTTAAATATTTGGTCTCTCCTTTGCAGATAAACCTCATCAAAATGACAGCAAGAGGCTCTTGAATGATACTGGTGACTGGCTGAGCAGTCTCAGCAGTACCTGTATCTGTTTACTTGTGTGATAGGGACTTGTGAGTTACTTTAAGTAGATTACCTGTCTCACTGGCTGTTCAAGGAACTGAATTCCTGTGATAGCTTGCCTGCTCATAAATGAACCTCCTGGTTAATATTGTATAACTGCAAACTCTGTATTGTTTATGTACTTTTAAATTAGTCAGAGATCTGTCATCAAGCATGAAAACAGTTCAGTGCAGTTGCACAGCCATGCTATACTACAAAACAGGTTCTGATTACATGGTGTGGTCCAGCATTTAACTATTCCAAAGAACCATTGCATTCAAATGTAAAGCAGTATTTCACCATAAAACCTGCCACAGTTTCTGGGTTCTGAAAAGGATGTAAATTCTCTCGGGTGGATGATGGAAAAAAAATGAGGAAACCAAAAGAAGCCATGCGATTGGCATTCACTTCCACATCTTGAAGAAGATTTCATAAAACCTTCTTCTGCAGGTTTTTTGGTGTTTGGCGGGTATTTGTTGGTTTTTGTTGGTTTTTCGTTGGTTGGTTGGTTTTATATGTGTGGTGTGGTCTTGCATCAGCATCCATCAAACAATGATGCTCAGGCGTTTCAAAAACCAATGTTTTCATGCACTTATTGAGCTTGAAAAGGTTCCTGAAGCTCATAAAAAAACTTTGATCTAGAGGGCCTTAGTACTCCAGGGTAGGAAAATGAGCATTTTCAGATGGTACTTCAGAAAGACAAAAGACTGGAAAGTTTCTCTGGTGAGACTGACCCAAATCATGTTCATGTAGCTACCACATGCCTTTGTCTTCTCTACTAAAAAAAAATTTAAAAAAATAGCACTCTTTTTTCAAGTCTTACATCATCTTATGGAATATTTCATAGCACACTTGACCTGTAGGATCAATGAGAGCCACAAATTTGTCCTGGAAAGGTGGCATGCAATCTAGCTGAAATGAAGAATGTCTTGGTCATAAAAAGAAATCAAGCACAAGCACTTTGGTTTTTTTTGTCTTCAACACACATTAGCTAAACAATCAACAAAGCAAAAATGCAAAACATAGATTTGTTCATTGATACCAAGAATCAACAGGTTTGAGAGATTTATGAGACTATGCAATTCCGATAAAGTAGAATGAAAACTCAGGTGATCCCTAAAATTTTCTTTTTAACAGATCTTAAACATATGAGCCTTCTACTGAAGACCTAGTTGCACACCAGACAACTCATATACCTCCCTTCATATAATAAACAAGTTG
This sequence comes from Lepidothrix coronata, assembly GCF_001604755.1. NCBI lineage: Eukaryota > Metazoa > Chordata > Aves > Passeriformes > Pipridae > Lepidothrix > Lepidothrix coronata. Next base: position 3,067,819 of record NW_016690226.1, read on the forward strand.
AATTTGTCTTGTATTAAGAGATACAAAACATCTTATGACCCCGGTAAGAAAGGCACTGAAGACTGTAAGTCAGTGTTCAAAATGCAATTTATTATAGCTAGCAGTGCAAAGAATGAGAGAGTAGCATAGGAAATCCTACATCTCTGTAGATGCTGAGAACCCTGAGCTGTGCATCATCCCACAGGCCTTCGGCCAGCAGGCTGTGCAGACCCCATTCATACATAGTGTTACCCCATTTTATTCATTCAAGTTATTACAGGATTTTCTTGTAATGCACACAACTGTATGCATTACTTCTGTTGTCAGACATTAACACTAAAACTTCCCTCTGCACTGTTGGATGAAGGTGGTGCAACCACTGAGCGGGATTTGCCTGCAGGCTTCTCTGTGACAATGAGCTGGCTCTGTTTATCCAGCTTCCAAGGGTTTCATACAGCACAGCACAGCCTGCAGACCACACTGCACAAGTGGCCCCAGGCGCCTACTCAGTTTAAGTGATGTGTGGATCGTCTCCTCCGCGTGCAACAGTCCAGACTGTTACACTGTTATATAACTTCAAGCTTAAATCTACTATTTGTTATTCATGAATATTGTTCCATGTCCATTTCATTCTTCTGATGGCAAGAAACCTTCCAGATTCAAGACCAGATTTATTTTTATGGCTCTTTTTTCCTGTTTATGATATTCTGGTATTGACATCACCATGCATTCTAAATGTTTTGTCTCTGCAGACAAACAGCTCATTGATGTACATTCACAACGTGGGGGTTTTTTGTTGGGTTTTTTTTCACTACAAAAATTAAGATTCTGTGTTTTCCTTTAAAAATTTTTGTCTTCATTTCCTTTCCTTTCCTTTGGGCCCTTCTTCTCATATCAGTTCTCTCTGAGCTGATGATTCATCAAGGAAACATATTCTAGATAGGGCCCCATCTGTGCTGTGGCCATTGACAATACCATTTTCTTTTGTAATCTCTGCAGGAATATGTTTACTGATGCATGCAAAAATGGCATCTTCCTTTTATGTGACTTCATCTTATCTGTGTTTGTGGTCTTGCTGTGATTGACTAATACACCAATTACACTTCTTCCCTGATGTATATCTAGCTGGCAGGGAATGTGCAAGCCTTTAACTGTGGAAGCAAAGCAAGACAAGCAAAACTGAAATTATCTTTTTCCATCACTTCTGTATCATGAGCTCCAACCCTAAAGTGGAAGTTCTTTGAAGTTTGAGGCTGCGCCCTTTGCATTTTAAATTTAATTCCATTTCTTGTACTTCACTCATTCAGATTGTTCTTCCTCTGTAATATTGTGTTCCTAAGAGGTTTCATTAGTATTAGTACCAAGACCACTTGTGAAATTACAACAGCTGTAAAACTAATACTTGAAAATTTCTCAAATATCCAATAAAATATTTCCTTTTTCAGTAAAATCAAGTGGAAAATAGACATTAAAATAGGATTTTATAGTGATGGTTTTTATAAATGCTGCACTGAGTTTTGATATATGCTATATTTCATATATAGTATATTTTGAAATAGTCTACCTTTGGTAAACCTACCTTTCATGTTTACTACAACTTTCCAAAATGTGTCCTTTTGAGACTCAGAACCGTAGTTGGTGTGTATTTTCAAGTATATATGAGCAAGTAGTAATAACATTACAGTCACAACATCATAGATAAGAGCATGTCTTAACTTTTATTAGGTTTAGCTTATTTGTGCTTACCAGTTTGGGTGGGATTTGTAATGCAATCTGAGTTGGTGCCACTGCAGAAAAAGTGCTGCAACAGCTTAAGCTGTCTAGTTTAAAACCAGTTTGGTTTCTTTATGCTTAAATCACACCAGAGTAGATGTTACTTTAAAATAATATCACAGAAGTCCTGGTCAGATTTTTCATTCTAGAATATATAGAAGGATCTCTGTTTATGTCCAGATCCAACCTTGAATTTAAGAATTTTTATTCTTTTTTAATGATGACTTTCACAACCTTTCCTGAAAGGGATTTTTAGTCCACCATGATTCTGCCAACATTATTTTCAGTTTCAGTTCAATTAAAAATGTCCTTAAATGCATTATGCCACAGTATCTGCTTTTATACCTGTTTTTTAAACAGCTTCTCTGAGGATAAATAGAGCTTTTTAAGATAGTTAAGATCTTTTCTTTTTTTTGCACAGCTCTGTACATAAAGGTTCCATTTCCATAATGAAACCTTAAAATTTGCAATAATAACATCAGCTCATAGTATATAGTAATTTGATTTTTGACAACTACTTAGAAAATAATCAGTTGCCATGTGACATGGGTTACATGTATATATCTTTGTTTTAGAAGCATGTTTCTGGGACTTAAGAAAACACATGACAAGATGTGATGAATAATTTGCCAAATGTTTTTCTATTTAATGGTCATCAATGAATTGCAAATCAATTCACATTGTCCTCACATTGGTGCATTAAAAAAAGGTAAACAGAAAATGGCTAATTGCTATATATGAATTACTTTCAGAAATAACAGCTGTATTTGATAGCAGAAGGGCCAAAAAATCCCTGAGAGATGACTTACAACCAGTCACCACATACACATACGTGAAGTCGTTGTGACTGACAGAACTGCTGGAGAAAAATGAATAGCTAGCACAATTACAATTACTTTAGGACTTAAAAATAGTATAGAGACTGAAGGAACCTCTGGCCTGACAAACCCTCTTTTCCAATCTACCTCGTCCTCTGTGTCGCTCTGGCTGTAGTTCCTTCTATTATTTCTCTGAGAAAAAGGTGTCTATTCAAAAGTCCATTTTTCAAAACATCTTTGTGAAGTTTTGTTTTTACTTCAATAAGGAAGAAAAACATGTCCAGAATTATTTAATTTTTATGTCACCTGACCACCTCTGATTGTCTGCCTGGGTAACTTCTGTGTTGGTTTCTTTCCTCAAGAAAAAATCCTTTAGCAGTAGACATAATGTTGCTATATCCTGCCAAACCTTACATCATATGCTGAGCAGTGTGCTTGTTGTTTCTAATGCTTTGTAGAAAATAAAGCATGTTTGTCAGTAGATTTATACTTTTCTGAGAAAACACAGGATAACATGTTATGTTGTTTTCACATAGCAGCCGTGTTGCCAAATTGCTCTAAGGCCAGGTTTGGATAGGAAAATTTAAAATACGTGTATACACAGCTATACATTGAACAATTGTGTTTCATGGTCTTTCTTAGTCATAACAAATGAGAAGCCCAATACTGTAATACAAAAATGCATCATCTACATCATATCACACATAGTTATATTAGACAAGAGAAAAAAAAATATGCCTTTTAAAATTTAAACAAGTTCAGACAGCATAACCAGTCTACATTATCTGTTGGAATTTTCAGCTTGCTGCAGTTCTCAAATTAGAGTTTTGAAACATCTTTTATAGTTCTGTTCAGATCTAGCCTTTGACCTTTGTTATATTAGATTTCCAGTCATATTTTAAAGCAGTGAGGAACGTGCACCCGTTCTGTTGCAGTAAGTAATTTGGTTCTTGGAAACCACACCACTTCTTTTCTGCCCAGGCACATGTCAGCTTCAAGCAAGTACCCAATGCACTGATTTAGGATACTTTTCCTTCTGTCACAATAAACTCTGGGCATTATTCCAGTAAATCAGAAATAGAGCTAGTAATGTCAGTGTTGAGATTATATCATTAAACAGTACATGAGCAGGAAGAGAAGAGAGACTACAGATTGCAGAAAAACAAGGATCATTAATCATAAAGTCTCTGTCTACTGAAGCGTAACAAATGAGAACAGCTGGTCTCCAATAAGTCTACATGATTTTAATTGATAGAAGCTGTTAAGGAAAAGAGTGTGTATACGCAGAAAAAGCATACACATGTAAAAATGCAATTTTTTTACATTGAAGTCAATTTCAGTATTTCAGTCTTATCCTGACTGTAGAGTATCATTTAAAATAGCTTGATTGATGTTGATATAAAATAGGTTTTAAACTTACTTTAGTAAGAATGTCTGACAAACACAGATTTGAGTATTTTGCAGCTAGCAGAGGATTAAATACTAACACATCTTTAGTTTACTTTTATAAAATCTTGTGAAACCAAGCTGTTTAACTAAAAAGAAGTTTCAACCCTTCATCTTTGAGCTAAGTATCAATTTACTTTTTTGTAACTATGAGACTGGGAAACAAAAACTGCATTTTTGATTTATACCTACAATGTTGGCTGAAGGGATGAGAAAAACTCTACCTTTAGGTGTTTGGGGTTTTTTAATGCAATTGCTACAAAATCAATGAAATCAACAAATCAAAAACTTTATCTTTTGAGAATACCATCTCCCTCTTCCATCCTTTGTTATTTGGCTTTCCTTCATTGCTAAGAAATTCAGTGGCTCTTATCATGCTCTGTTTTACACATCACTGTCACTGTGCTTGGTATTACAAACCCATTTTTACTTAACCTTCAAAGAAATTTATGGAGGACAAATTAAGTACTACAAATAAGAAATAGTGATTTCACAAGCCAGTAGACAAGAGAAAGATCATGTACATTATCTTTCCCCAAAAATGAAAGCAAGAGTCTGTTTGCCAACCCCATTTCGCTAATTTGCTCACTTCACTGATTTTGTGGAGTTTTTATTCTCATCTTTGTTGTCTAATGACCTTGAGTAGGCATCAGAAACAAACTAGAAGACAATAAAAAGTATGCTGGTTTCTTCCAGCATCTTTTTCTATTAAAGGAAGCACAATTCATTTAACTTCCTTGTCTTTTTCTCTTGTCTTTATGTTACACCTGTTCATACACGACATTACTGTTGTGTCATACAGTACTAGAGATCTAGCCAGGGAGAGTATGCCACTGTCACTGTCAGTGATCTTGCTCCTACAGGGTAACACATCCCAATGAATTTGCATTCAAAACCATAAAAGGTAGTTGACAAAAGGAGGCGTCTCTTTGCTGTGCATTTGCCCAAAAGAAAGGAAAGTAATTTTCTGTGACCCTGAAAATGAAACAGTTATTAGTAACACAGGCTACAAAGGTCGTCATGCCCTTGTACACTGGGATTTCAAGAGTGACTTTTAAGTTGATCTTGAGCTCCAGTAGTGCCCAGTAACATGATGCAGTGCTACAGCAGACAGCCTTTAAGTTATTGAGAGTGTGAATTTAAATGCCCGTATGCTTATATTATAGTGCAACTGTCTTTTTGTATGTGTTATGGCACGTTGAACAGGCCAGGCTGACCCTCTATGGAGTTGTAAGAAGATTAGTTATAAGAACTAGATTAGTTATAAAACTGGAAACAACCAAAGGACCAATTGCACTTTGTCCTTGTAAAGGGCTTGTAATAACCTCATAAATTCAGTCTTTATTCAAGGGAGATCTCCAGGTTTACTAATTTGACCAAACAAAATGCATCTAACATGTTTTTGAACATGCTTTTTGATTTGTTCTAAGTTCTTTTAAGTTTGAGTTAACTGCTTGTAAATAATTTATGTTGGCACCCATTACAAATGTTCATATAGTTGCTACACTAATGTTTTATGTGGTTAACATAAGTATTTGTATCTTAAAACAAGTATTTATGAAATGCTGTAAACTATTAATTACAATTGTGATTGCAAAGTCATTTGAAATAGTAAGCTCACAAATCAAGAATGGGCCTAACTTCAGGCTTTTAGGGTTATTTCAGATTAAATCAGTAGTAAACAGAAGAGAGGAACCCCAAAGGTTTATTTCCTCTATTCCAATACACAAATTAAATTACTGCTGTTGTACAAGCAGCAAGGACTGTAATTAATACTTGTATCTAAAGAAGTACAGAATAAAGACAAATAAAACTGTTCTGTGGACAGATTGGGTAAAATGAATACCCTGACATACCAAGATTGAAAGGGACCTTGGCACTCAGATGTACTATATAATGGTAACTAGAAGAGTTACCATTGCTTTGACTCCATGTTTCATTTGGGTTTCTTTGCAGGGAACATGTTGCCTCATGTAAAGCAATTAACCTTACTGGCTCTTTCTTTAAAACATTGATCTCTACAGATGACTTTGCAAGGACTAAGCTGAAGTAATGTCTTCAAGTGGTACTACAATTTGCAGGTATTGATAGTTCAGGCAGGAAATAAGCACATTTGTGTGTGAGCTAAATGATGATTTGTTTCACAGTTTTTAATTGTAAATGGTTTGTGACTTTCATCAGTAAGTTAGAATTTATTGCTAGAGATTATTCACTGAGTAGTTATATATTGAATAGTCACATAGCTCCAAATTTGATAGAAAAATAGAATTAAGTTCTAATTATTACACTCCTCATTAGATACTCTTCACCTACCAAATCCTGTCCTAACCTTTATTTGCTGTGTATGCACTATAGTACACAATCCTTTTGGATTTCAGTAAAGCTTTTGATACTGTCTCTCACAGTATTCTGCAGGACAAAATGTCCAAAATGTCCACAGCTGGATACCCATCATGTGGTGGGTAACAATTGGCTCACAGGTCTAGCACAGAGGGTAATAGTCGATGGGGTAACATCAGACTGGTGACCTGTCACTAGTGGAGTTCCACAGGGCTCAAATCTCAGGCCCTGTGCTCTTCAACATCTTCATAACTGACTTGGAGGCAGGACTGGAAGGGATACTCAACAAGTTTGCATATGACACAAAACTGAGAGGAGCTGTTGACTCCCTCAAAGGCAGGGAGGCCCTGCAGAGAGACCTTGACAAATCAGAGGACTGGACAATCACCAACTATATGAAGTTCAACAAGGGGAAATGCTGGATTCTGCACCTGGGATGGGGCAACCCTGGATGTACAGACAGACTGGGGAATGAGATGCTGGAAAGCAGTGCCATGGGAAGGGACCTGGGAGTCCTGGTCCATGGCAAGTTGAATATGAGTCAGCAGTGCTCTGGCAGCCAGGAGGGCCAACCGTGTCCTGGGGGGCAGCAGGTAAAGCATCGCCAGCTGAGGGAGGGGATTGTCCTGCCCTGCTCTGCACTGGTGAAGCCTCACCTTGAATACTGTGTGCAGTCTTGGGCACAACAATATAAGAAAGATATTAAGCTATTAGAGAGTGTCCAAAGGAGGGCAACAAAGATGGTGAAATGCCTTGAGGGGAAGCCGTATGAGGAACGGCTGAGGTCACTTGGTCTGTTCAGCCTGGAGGAGACTGAGGGGAGACCTCACTGCAGTTACAACTTCCTTGTGAGGGGAAGAGGAGGGGCAGGCACTGATCTCTTCTCTCTGGTGACCAGTGACAAAACCCAATGGAATGGCCTGAATTGTGTCAGGGGGAGGTTTAGGTTGAAGAAAAAGGTTCTTCACCCAGATAGTGGCTGGGCACTGAAACAGGCTCCCCAGGGCAGTGATCACAGCACCAAGCCTGACACATCAAGAAGCATTTGGACAATATTCTAAGGCACATGGTGTGACTTCTGGGGATGGTCGTGTGCAGGCTTAAGGGTTGGACCCAATGATCTTTGTGGGTCCCTTCCAACTCAGAATATTCTGGGATTCTGGGATTCTGTGATAGTCTTAAAACAAAAAATATTTGAGCAGTCTGTATAACACTCACCTGGAAAAAATCCAGAGACAGAAATGCTCATGCAGTATTTTAAGAATATGATTTACCTTAATATTCCTCTTGTGTCCAGATATCCCTAAATAACAATGGACTTTACCCTTTGTTATGCTGTCACCAGGATCTAGGGATCTAATGCAATTTATGAACAGTGTGTTTTTAGTTCTACTTCACTTCTTCTGCAAAATTAAAACATAAAATAAGATGAACTAATAGATTTTAGTTCAAAATAAATGTTAACTGATGATGGTAGCAGAAAATACATGTGAAACAGAAGATTTTCCTAAATTTCAATTGAAACTAAAACTAAATCGCACTTATAAAAAACATGTGGACCACAAGTATCAATCTCAAAGGCACATTTGGTTCATTCACTTTCTGCTAGGATCTGTGTGTGTAGGGTTACTATAAATTTTTGAAATTATGTTGTGTGGTATATGAAGAATCCAGTTTGAACAGGAGAAAGTTTCATGTTGTGATATAGTATTACCAAGACCCTGGAAGAAAAAAACTGTCCATATATATTGCACTGCTCTATATTTCATTTGACTGTTAGTCATGCCAGTTAGTTATTTAAAGTATTTCCTATGCTCTTATGTCAGCCCGAAAGACTGTGCATAAACTTCAAGCAAGTTAAAATAAGAGTTTCATTTATACAGTGGAATTCCTGGTAATGGAGTTCATCTTGGATTTCTGCCTTCCTAGGACTTTCTGGTATATAACAGCACTCCATGTTGCAGAGGAAACACTGTTATTATTACTATGCACAGACCCAGCTTACATTTATCTGGGGAACTGCACAACCATCTGCTGCAAACACATCGCATCATGTGGATGGCAGGCTGCTAGAATTGCTGTTACTGTACATGTTTTTTACAAGTCATATATAGCTGATGAACTCCAAATTCATATATAGTCCAGGGAGAAGATTAAATACCTCAGAGACCAAATAGGTCATAATTTACATCCTTTGCTTGATCTGCTGGAAATAACTCCTTTTCTTCATTGTCTATAGCTTTAAACTGTGCTGTTCAGGCACTTCTGGTCAGCTGTAAATTGCTTTGCCTGAATGTCTGTCTATATCTCCTTGTATGCATTTCATGACTTAAAGCGATAATCTCAGCTCGAATGTTCCCTTCTGAACGGACAGAAAAGCAAGCTTACACTTTCTGAGAATGCTGGCTATCCACAAGCTACCTCAGAAAGCTACTGGAGAAGAAGGGACACTAGAAGACTATGGTCTTCTTTGTTTTGTATTACTACTGTTCAAAAATACCAAAACATTAAGGGAGTATGAGGGAAGAAAATGAGTTGGGTGAAAGGAGGGAGACAAGGACTGATAGAAAGTCACAAGGCACCCTCAGCAACTGTAATTTCCACTGTTGGGGAGAAGAAATCCTGCAGAAGTCAAGAAGGAACAGAAGGGCTTATGCAGTGGTTTTCTGCTGTTGTCAATATTCATTGAAGGCTATACAGGCCACAGATTCCTCTCAAAAAAGACCTGCTTTGAAAGAGGACCTGACAGAACATCAGCCAGTCATTGGCTAGTACCAGGAATGATGGTTCTATCAGGTGGCAAGAGAACAGCTTGTGGTTATGACCAGATGAAGGAAACAGCATAAATTAGTGGAGAGTACTGGAAGCACCAGAGAATTCTGAAGAAAATTCCTCAAGTCAGGAGGCAAGTCATGATAACAGTAATGAAAAGGTAGATTTCTGATTTGCATAACCTACTTAAGAAGGTGATCAGCTTTCTCAGCAGCTGAATTCATCCATGCTGGGACAATGCACTGTAAATTGGATGTAAGACAGTGGCAGTACCTCAGTAGTCACAGGGAGCAGAGAGCTAGCCCACGACCACAACTGGTGTGCCTTGCAGCTACTGGGCTTGCTTCCTGTCAGCTCCTCATATTCCCAAGTTAACGCTCCTTTATGTTTCGCCATTTTCTTTTCCTGTAAATCTGTGAGATTTCCATATTGTCTGAGAACCTGGACAGTGTAGTTTATTTTGGTAGGATTCTGAGAAAGAGTTCAAGCTGATGTTTGTTTTCTGTAGGAACTTACAGACACTGAACTCTTCTTCCAGTCAGTGCTGGGCATAAGGGCTACACATGATGAATGCTTGTCCATATTTAAGATTACCTCTATAAAGGAAAAAGGCATCATATAAATTTAGTTGCAGTTTTGATATCAAGGAATAAGAAATTAAATAATTAAATTGGAAAAACTCTTCATAATTTTGACAAAAATGCAATTTTTGCTCCACCCCCTTCACCAGCTTTCCTCACTTTCCACCAATAATAGTGTTCCAGCAAAATTTTTCATACTAAAAATAAGAAAACAAAAATAACAAAGCAGAGGCAGAAAAAAGTGTTATCCAAATTGGGGGTTTATTTTTTCGTTGAGAAATATGATTAATGTAATAAAATAAAGATGATTTTAAGTAATCTCAGAGTTTTTACTAGTACTTTAGAGAATATAGTACTCTAAATTATTTTAACACTGTGGTATTCTACTAATATGCAGTGAGGTTTTTTTGGCCACGATTGTTAGACTGTAAAGTGCTGTGATTTGCTGAAAAATATATCTTTTCAAGATTTGCTAGTCAGAATATATTCTTTTCTAAAATGAGGTTCAATTTTTTGACAATGCCGCTTTCAGTTATTCCATTCTCTTTCTTATGTTGCTTACATAATTTTAGAAGTGTTTCCAGGACTTTAGGAAAAGAGTTTTTCATAAATTGTGATTTAGGTGATTTATTTAACACCTCTTGGTTTTTTTTTTAATATTACATTCTATATCCTGGTTTGTGCTTTGAATACATTGGAAAAACAATACAATGTTACAGACTAGTCTAGCAGAATAGAAACACCTTTTTGGTATCAATTAATGTTTTTTACTATTTCTTATAATGATCAATGAGACTCATATTGTGATTTGCTGCTAAGAATGTATAATATCCTCATTTCTGACTTTCTGTTAAGTGATCAACTGACGAAATTCTCAGGTCTCCATTTAATTGGGTTCCATGTTATCTCGATCAGATTGACAATCTGATTAAATTTTGTCAGAAGCACTTCATCCTGGCACAAATTACTACAACCCCTACCTTCTTAAGAAGAAAAACAGCCTTTCTTTCTTTCTGGTTTATTGACTCTTTTTTGTAAAGGCATCAAAGGACATCTTAATTTGCTTGTGGGATATATGACTAATGGAATCATATAATAGAATGCCTTTCATCCACAGTGAAAACTGCAGTATGAGACTTCATTGTTTTCTCTTGAAGAAATCATTATGTAATTTCAGTACTTACTGAAATGGAAGATGCTCGTTAAAAATCTGAGTCTTGCTTCAAAGCTTCCAAGCCTCAAAGTCAAGTTAATATTTTCTGTAAAAGTGAAAAGTCAATAATATATAAAGCAGTTTGCATTTAATTTACATAATGTAAAATCAAAGTGCCTCAGGGAAGTGCAGAGTTTTCTGAGAATATGAAAATCATATGGCTTTGTTTGGTGAAACCTAGCAATATATTGTATTAAAATGCCTAGTAACCCCTATGCTCTAATAGGTTTGTTACATGTCTGGATTGTCTGTAAGGGAATAGCATTTTCTTATAAGCTCACATATTGTAGAAGGTTGTATTTCATAATGTCTAATAACAGTTTGGGTAAACAATGAAGACTCATAGGGTAGTTTTCTTTGTGGAAGAAACAACATGCAGATTAATTTCTTGTCTGGCTGTCCCATAAATTTGTTCAAACAAAATTAAATTATTTAAGAGGAAGTAGCTGAGATTAGGAAAATAGGAAGATTTGTGGTAATTTTCTTCATTCTTTAGCAATACCTAACTCTCTTTTGGTCCTTCATATTGTATATGCAGACTTAGTACCAGCTGGTGTCTGGGATTTCAGATAGGCCAGCAGGAAACTAAATCTAGTAACTTATGGCCTAACTACTTATTAGTGGTTAATACTTTAGTCCAATTTTTCTTTCTGTAGGACCTTGCTCTTAGAGCATTATAATCTTGAAATATTTAACCTAAGGCAGTCAAATAGAGGACATGCAGTATCTGGGAATTTAGGCACCCACATAGTCTGATGGGGAGATCATAACCTAGAAGCAAATTTCAAAAAGGAGAATCACATAATCACAGAATATGCTGAGCTGAAAGGGACTCACAAGGATCAGAAAAAGCACCCCAAAACAGTCTCATATGGTGTCTGAGATGATTTTGAAACTTTGTTTATAATCAAGGTATTGGATTCAGTCTTGAATACCAGAGACCAAGTTTTCTGCAGTACCCCATACTGAAAAATAATATTGTCCTAAGTGGACTTAAACCTGCTTAGTCTGATGACACAACTGCAAGCATTTGGAGTAGCAGCTTTCAAGTCAACTAGGGTTCACTTTGTAACTCGAAAGTTTTTTGTCAGTCCCTAGAACAGACACATTTTCAACACTTTCAAAGTCAAAAGTATTTTCTCTTCCTGTTATTTAATAGTTTACTACAAACAAGTGTTGAGCAAACATAAATGTGATGTGATTAAGAGGGTTTATCAACCAGGGAAGTTTTTTATGGGCTGGGACCTAACAAAGCATCCATATGCTTTGCAGTGCAAGAAAGAAAAGAAGAGCTAGTATAGAAATGAAAGAAAAAACTGGACTAAATATGAATTTAACCAGCACTGTAGGAAATGGTGCACCTGAAGAGAAAGCAAAAGAATTGGAGTTGTTTAGTTTAAGAAGGATCAGGACATACGAGAAAAACAACTTTGCATTTGTAAAATTACAAAGTGAAAAGGGCAAATTATTCTTTGCACCTGTTATAAACAGAACAATAAAGCTAATAGCTTTAACTCCAGTAAGGAACACGTAGGTGTCATATACCTTCTGCAACTGTTTCTGTTGGACATGTGTTGATTTGACTGCACCCACAGCATAAGTACTATGTTGCTGCTTGAAGGCATTTTCAGTTACACATACTAAAATATAATTCCCATTCTCAAAACAACTCTCTCAAAAAACTTAGTTCTCTTTCCACTAAAGGCACGGGAATTATTGCCAAAATTTGACAACTAATGGTAAAATTTAGTCCTGTACAGGTGGATAGAACAAACCTTTATCATACTTAAGTCTCACTTGAATCAACACTCCTCTCACTCTTCTATAATACATTCAGAAAGATTGCTGTACCATAGGAATGAAAAATTTTAAATACGTATGTTCTTAAATACTGTTTTTACTTTGGTAGTGGTGGAAAGTGTTAAGAATGAAAAAAAAAATCAAGTTTATATATAAAAGCGAAAAATAGCCTGCTTGTGGAAATGAATGATAAATATAATAACCTATGGCAAACCAAGCAAAATAACTGCTTTTTGTCAAAATTCACCAGTCTGTATCATAAGATTGGATTAAGTTTCAGTCTCTGTAGGTAGCATGCATTCCATTGTATTTTAGTAGTAAATGTTTTTTTATCTCATATAGATGTAGTTTTGCTTTAATATCTATATAACTAAAATATGAAAGAAACCTGAATCTACTCATTCATCATCTGTGAAAACTTTTATGTATTATCATGAGAAATTGTCATGACATCTTTCCAAGATAATAAAGCATCGGTTCATCATCCTGTAAGAATAATATGAGTGTGTCTTCTATGGTAATTCAGTTTTGATAAATGCTTTTATCTAGGGCACTACTCTCCCAGATACCAAATAAATGAATGTTTACTTGTGTGAATTATGGTGTTACACTTCTGTTGTACAAAACATGAATCCCACTGACATCCATTAACTTCTGTTTGTTCATCTAGAAAAATTGCTTACTCTAAGAAAGGAAATAAGAAAACCCAACTCGAGCGTCTTGGATACTATCGAAGTGCAATTTATGTATCATGGAGATAGACTTACTTCAGTGCTCAAGTGATATGGCTCTTTTTCCCAGCCCTTAATATAGGCAGACAGGATGGCCCTGTTTTGTTTCATGTTCTCTTTTGTGATTTTTCTGGAGATAACCCCCCAGACTTGCACATTGTTCAGAATGCTACACCTGCTGGGCATGTTTTTCTCAAGTTATAAAATGAAAAGAATAATTATTTCATCTGTAAAAGTGTTAAAAAATATTGTTGACATGATAGTCGGTCACAATTTTTTGATGTTTTCTTTTTTTTCCTTTCCAGGATTACTTACTGCCATCTACCTTTCCAAAGTAAATGGCTGTATGTTGGAACAGAGAGGGGAAATACACACATTGTAAATATTGAGTCCTTCATTCTTTCGGGATATGTTATCATGTGGAACAAGGCAATAGAACTGTAAGTGCAGATTTTCTTTCATTTGTGTCTGTGGTCTTTTTCATAGCTGTCTTTAGAATAATTTTTAAGAAATACTTGTTTTTACAAATATTAACAAATCTTTTGAAAGCCTTTTATTTCAAGGAATGCATTTGCAGTATTAACAGGGCTTTTCCAGGACATTAGGAATTCAGATTTATGATAGAGACCACGTAACTATATTTTATATAAAAGTTATTTGACAATCTGTTTAGCTATGAGGTTCCATGAGATACAGCTAATCATTAATCTCCAAAATTCAGATTTTGCTATTTTTATGAGGGTAGCTTGATCACCATCTCCTCCATTCTATGAAAAGAATAATGAAGTATATTTGCACTAAGACTCTGTGGAGAGCTTTTCTTCATTGAACTGTGGGATCATTTAGATGAGAAGGGACTGGAGGTCTCTAGACCATGTCTCCTGCTCAACACAGTGCCTATTTCAAAGTTAAATCAGACTCATCAAAACCTGATGAAGTGATAGGAAAGGTAATGAATGCCTGTTAAATGATACTTCTCTGACAGGCTAAGCCAGGTTCCTGTCATGGGTATGAAATGGAGGGAGACATATAAAAATCTGATTAGGATAAATCTGTGCTTCCTGGAAGTAAAAACCTCAACAGAAACAAAAAACTCTTTCTCTGTTGTTTCCTCTGTGAAATTCCAGCAAGAGGAACTGCTGTGAGAAAGCTCAAAGTACTTAATGTAGCTTCTGGAACATCTGCTTCATGTTGTGAGGGACCTGTAACCTCTGGTAGAAAACTGAAAGTCACCAGTCTCAGTGAACCAAGAGAACAGCATCTAAGAATAGGGTTACAGGTCTAGGGTTACAGGCTGTGAATCTAATTCTCTGTCCCAACCAGAGATCACATTGGTAGCAACTACAGTTCTCAAAAATTCTCCCTTTCCCTTTTCTTTCCCTGCTATTATTACTGACTAATCACTCTGTCCCTCAGGTTGATAAAACTGATGGCTCACTTTGTTTCCTCCCCTTTTCCCCCACCAAACTTCATAGGTACAGTCATAAAAATGTAATTTTACCTTCAAAGGAGAAAAAACCCAAGGATTCAAATGCAATCAGGATTCAGTCTGCTGGTAAATCTATAGTCCAGTTCTAAATTTTGGAGTGTTTGTTCTACCCTTGTAAGACTTTCCTCAGCTCTGCTTAGTAGTTTTGGCTGCAAAAAATGCTTTGGAAAATGTGGTTTAACCAAAACCACACTATATTCATTTTGATGATTTTTTGGGGTCAAAAGTATCTTAATTATTTTTTCTTTCTCACTTTGTTTTGAGGACATTGACATATTAGAGGGGGTATTGATCCCTGTATTTTAAAATGTATATATATGTATTACACTGAGTAGGTAAATGATGTCTTTAAGATTTTGAGAACAATTTTTGGTTTGTGTGCATTTACAATTTTCTTTCCTCCCGAAATTAGGATGTTTCTATTCTGTATAGAAAAAAAATCTTGGAGTTTTATGGACTGGAAGCCTTACACCGAATTTCACCTCCTAATTCTTTAAAAATTATTTGGGATAAATCTTTTTTTAATTTTTTAATGGCCACAACAAACCTTTTTCATGAAAACAGAATAGAATGATGCCCCTCAGTGCGTGGGGAAAAAAGGGCTACTTTCTAGCAAGCTTCAGTACCGAGTTGTTGACATAGACTAGGTGCTGAGAAATAAGATACCTCTCTAGAACCTTTAAGGAAGCAAGCTGCCTCTCTTAACTGTCCACTTTGTTTCGTCTATGTAGGAGCATACCTAGATTTCCCAAAATTTTTCTTCCATAAGTTGAGAAAGGTAATGGCAACATAATAGATAGGCCTTGTCACCTCAAGTACTTGGAGATGCTTCATGGTTACCGAAATAGATTCTTTTTCTAAAAAGCTAGTTTGCCATTCCTGTTTTGGTGACAGTTCAGCATAGGTATTCATTCATTACTGCTTCTGGTTCTACCAGCCTCACAAGTATAACTTGATCCCTGTAAGCAATGTGCTTGCCTAAAAAGGCTGTATCCTCTCCCTTCAATCTCATCATGTACTTCTTGATATGGAATCAAGGACGTTGTCCTTGCATATATTACACAAGTAGACATGGGATCCTCTGTGTCTCCAGATTAATTTCTCTGCATTAGAGTAAGAGACTGGTGGGAGTAATGGTGACGTTTACCACAGTAGCCACCTTTTATAGATGCTGAAGTTGAAACTGGGTGACTTTTCTCATTAAAGTAATTTGAACTCTCTCTGGTAATAAACTATAATGTCTCTTCCACTAGTATTGCTTTCTGGCAGGTAAAATGGAACTTAGATTAGCTTTTAAAGGGAATGTTATGAACTTTAAGTGTACTTTATGATGATGAGCTTATGATAGTAGACTTTACTTTAGAATAGTACTGAGAAAAATTTTATTTTGGGCCATGAATATGTTCTGACTAGATAATATTTTTTAATCTCCACATTAATTTCACACAATTTTCACATATTTTTCACATTTTAGTATTATAGAATCATAGAATAGCTCATGTTGTAAGGCTCCTCTGGAATTTTCCAGAACAACTTCCTGCTCACAGTAAGATCTGCTAAAAGACCAGGTTGTTCAGGACTGTATAAGTTCATAGGGCCTGTTATGTTAGGTACTTTCAAAAATGAAAGAAAACAGGAAAACATATGTATATAAACTTCAGGAAAACCTGAAAACCTTACTATGAATGATGTAAGAGGTAATAGTGCTAGTAACATTGTTTTTAATTCTGAGATAGATTATATAATTTCAGAGCGTGAGATTAGTTTGAAGATGTTACTATTCTCTATAAAGGTTGGAAGGGGAGAGTTCACCTTTTACACAAACATTTCTGTCAAACTTATTGTCAAGAAAAGACCAGTAAAAGTCATTGTTCTCCTGCTATTTTCAAGTCTTTAGTTTAGATGGAGTGTTTATAAACAAAATTTTTAATGTGTCAGGTTCGTGTGTCATCTGTTCAAACAAGCCTGAAGGAGTTCCTCCCTCTTCATGCAACTCTCAGCCAGTTCTTGTCTTTCTTACAAAACTCCTCATTTTCTATACTGACTTGTATCCAAATCTCTGTGAATTTTCATAAAGCAGCTTTAACTGAGTTGTCATTAGGATTTCGAGGCTTTACAGTGAAAACCAATAGGAGATTGAACTGGTTAGTTTTTTTTAAAAACTGAAATGCTTTGACTTTGTAATGTTAAACTA
>NW_016690226.1:3086798-3094265 GCF_001604755.1 Lepidothrix coronata
CTAAGACTCAGAGTTGCATCTTGGGGTTGAACTGATTCTTACTTACTTCAGTTCCCAGCTTTGATTCACAGTATGGCAATGATGAATCTAACTTGTTCTTTTAAATTTCTCTGTGGCTCTACCAATGAAAAAAAGGTCTTAAAGTCCCTGGTGCACTGCACCTTTGTGGAAAGCACAGCTGCAGAAGATGTATGACTACCGACACTACAGAAGTATCTGCTTATGCATATGTTTTCCTCAGCACTGTCACAGTCAGTCAACTTCAACTCCATAGCAATGACTAAATAGATGTTTTCATCTTTTCCCTCTCCTAACTTCTTCTATCACTTTCTAAAATCAAGTTTTCATTCTTCTCAGAAATAATCACAATACTTCTATAATTGTGCAGGCTATTTTTATTTTAAAAGGAGAACTGTTTTGATATGAGTCTATTTTGTCATAGATTACTTTTGCCTGCTTTAAAGGTTGTCTCGGTATTTGAAGTTCTTACAAGAGTATTTAAGTCATTTGATTTCTTAGAGTGCATGAAACGTCCCAGGATGATTGAGGAATACATCATCTACATATTTTCCACATTTTGCTGGGTCCAGATTATAACATTGCCAAAGACTTCTTTTTTAGCTTTCTAATTTTAGAATAAAATAATTAAATAAAAGCTTCCATCCTTACAATGAAGACTGTTTTGAAGGCTGTTTTACAGTGAATGGTTTCTTAATTTCAGTCCTGTTCTGAGTAAGAGTTAAATTTTACACCATACCCACTCTCTCATCTCCCAAAATGAACATGCACCAAATAAATTAATACCTGCTGCTGTCAGGAATAACTTCTAATGAAGTGCAAAACAGCTCAAAGTATCAGTAGCTTCTTAGCAAACTTCTACTTCTGTACAGCTGTCATGAAAATCTTTTGTTCCATTTTTCAGTTCTGCAGTCTGTTTTTGTGGACTTAAAGGTCAGTGAAGGCTATGAAATGTTGCAAACTTTTGTATCATTAGCTCATACTTTCTTTTTGCTCAGCTGAAGGTAGCTTTTTTCTCGGGAATTTTTTATTGCAAATCATTGCTGAAATTTTTTGGACTTGACCTTCTTTTCTTTTTTTTTTTCTATGTATGGACTTGGCTTCATGTTTTATCCTTCTTGTGTCTTTTCAGAGCTTTTATTTTCACAGTCATTCTCAGCTACTCAGTACCCCAGCTACTATTTGGGAATGAAAAATTCTCTGTTCAACTATTTCACTTATGCCTTATTTTCACCTACTGATTCTTCTGTATTTTCCTCTTTCTCAAGGAATAGGATATAGTTAGTTTTTATGCAGTTTCCCAAAGCCAGCTTGAAGGAATGACTATACTTGAGTATCTGGCATCAACAGCAGTGTGCTTTACTCATGGTAGCTGCAAATATGGTAGGTTTTCCAGCACCACCTCATCCTTTCCAGGAGCTGTTGGATCTCTGGTTTTGCATTTAATATACTTCAGTGGTGTTTTTTTTCTTTATAGGCAGTTCCACAATGACAGCGTACAACTCTCCAGCCTCCTTGACAACTCTACTGTAATAGCAATGAGGGGAAATGGAACATTTTATGTGTACTGAAACTACTTCAGGCAAAATGGTTTTTGTGTGTAGACATTTCCACGTGCAGCATAATTTACTGTATGAAAGTAGTAATTACTGAATCTGTAGCTCTGATAGTGTTTCACAAGTTCTATAAACTAATATTATTGATATAATATAGTTAACTAAATAATTGCTTCATTTAATCCTGCCTGTAGTGCAGTCATGATGTCTACCCTTAGGAGAAGCTGACCGTAGAGCCCAATGCCTGGCACTCCTTTTACAAGCAACACTTCTCTAGGGATCCAAAAGATATTGCTGTTGTTTCTGTTTACCCATACCTTACTTGAGGACACAAGAAGAGCCAAGCGGTAAAGCACTGATCTGGCTTTGGCAGACTATTTCTGGTATTAGTGTGGCACCAAGGACTGGATGTGGGTTCCTAGCCACAGTCCTGTACTAGAAAGGAGTTGACATCACTTCAGGAGAAGCAAACCAGAGAAGATTTATCATGTCACACCTTCTGTATCCAGTCATAGGGCAGGTTCAGAGTAAAAAGGAAAAGGTCACGTAGAATGAAGGAAGTTGCAGTCCTTTCGTGCACAGTTTTCTTCCTTGCTGCATCCAAACTCATGTTACTTTGTATCAGGATATCCTCCCACAAATCTCTCTCCCAAGATGGGACTGCGCAGGTTCATCCCAAAAACAAACCCCAGACTTTGTGCTACATCTTGTGAATATTCCTTGTTGTGTAGTCCAAAGGGGGAATCAGTTTCGATGCAAAAACTTCAGTTGCTATGAAAAAAAAAAAAGACCAATGTTTCTTGGAGCCCCGGAAAGGCAGTGCAGGACTGCCAGGGAATACGCTCTACACTTCCAAAAAGCTTCAGGAGCATCTGTTGTCATCTGTGTGTGATCTCATCTACAATGGCACATGTGAAATTAGTTTTAGTATATGCAACTATTTGAAAAAGATCCTTTCTCATTTCTTGAGAGAGTTAATGTTATGACTGCCAAACTTAATAGACGCTTTACTTCCTCTTACCTGTGTATAAACAAATCTGGCCTCTGTGAAGCAATCAAGGAATTTGTGGTGGGTGGACCCTGACTGGTTGTGATACCCTCCCCCAGCTTCTCTCTCACTCTCCATCATCAAGAAGACAGGGAAAGAAAATAAAATGGAAAAGTTCATGAGTCAAGG
Organism: Lepidothrix coronata; assembly: GCF_001604755.1. Classification (NCBI taxonomy): domain Eukaryota; kingdom Metazoa; phylum Chordata; class Aves; order Passeriformes; family Pipridae; genus Lepidothrix; species Lepidothrix coronata. The sequence goes on from NW_016690226.1 coordinate 3,089,550, forward strand.
CAAAGACAGGAAAATCACTTACCAGTTGCTGTCAATAGACAAATCAGACTTGACTTGGAGAAAATTAATTTAATTTATTGCCAGTTAAAATAGGGTAGAATGGCAAGAAACAGACAAAACCTAAAATGTCTTCCCACACACACACTGTCAACTCCTCTCCTTCATTCCAAACTTCTCTACCTCCTTCCCCCTGAGTAGTGCAGGGGATGGGGAATGGAAGGTTTTGGTAGATCCATTACAGCTCCCCTCTGCTTCTTCTTCCTCATACTTTTCTCCTGCTCCATCATGAGTCCTTCTACAAGCTGCAATTTCCTCAGGAAATATCCGCCTGCTCCAGTGAGAAGTCTTCCACAGACTGCAGGGGAATCTCTGCTCTGGCACATGATTTGTGTTTTCTGTCAGGTGCTAGACATTAATAATTTTCAGTAGCAGTCCCTGTACCAAGTTGCATACAGCTTGTTGGTACATGTGACAAAAAGAGAAGGGATGGTAAGAATAGCAACTTCATATAGGCTTACCAAGACTTGTGGGATGGGTCTTGTGGCTGTGGAGCCTCACTAAACGTGCATTGTGGCTGTAACTGTATTCATTGTTCTAAAGATGTATAAATCTTTACAGATTAGACAAAGGCAAGGTGCTCCATTTCTGAAATCCCGCTGTAATAATGCTAAGAAGCCTCCCGATAGAGCAGTGTAGGTGAGGTTACTGAAGCCGTGTCATTAATGAGATTGGAACTTGGTGAGTCATGTTATAAATATTTTAAATGAATCCAGTGAAGACTTTGCAAATCCTTGGCAGATTAGCCTTGAAACTGAGCAAATGAGGAGGGAGGGTCAGAATGAGAGAGAGTAGAGAATATAAAAGGCAAAAAAGCCTCAAGAATGGGGGTGGGGGGAAATTATTGTAATAGGAGGAATAGTAAGATTTAAAAAAAAAAAAAAAAAAAAAAAGATTTAAAAAAAAAAAAAAAAAAAAACAGAAGAAAGGATTAATTGACAAAGGAGAATCTTTGCCTATAATGGCAAAAATAGAGGAGAACCTGAAAAGATGTCAGTAACTTCACCTTCCCCTGTTGGGCTTTTTACAATTACTTTTAAACTGTTGGAGGTAGATGTTAACACACCTAGAAATTAAGGTAAGCATCTAGCTCTTCATACAAAAAAACCCAATTCACAGATTTTAATTGATTTTTGTCTTGCAGATCCACAAAGACTCACCCTGGTCCAGTTGTACATTTAAGTGACAGCCCAAGAGATGAGGGAAAAGTGAGTACAACTAATGGTATAAAACTTTGCAACATTTCATAGCCTTTCATTTATTTGCCTTGGTAGCTCCTTCTTTTTGGTTACTCACTAATTTTACCATCTGCTTTCTTTCTATATTTACAATTCACTTTAACTATTTTACAGTTTTTAAGAAAAAATTATCTTTGTACAAAAAACATACTATACTTTGAAACATATAACCATCCAAATTGTTCATGATTAAATAAACTTGACTTGGTATAAGTAAGAATTGACTGGAAACTGTATCATGACTTCAGTACTTGGACAAGTAGTTTATAGTAGTTCATAGTAAGTTTACATAAGATAGCAATTCTTTTCTTATACAAGAATTTTAACTATAGTAATCTACATCTGTTGCTACTGTTTGCTATTCTCAACTCTGTTCACAAAGAGCTGTCCATAGTAGGAATCAAAACATATAGTCAGAGCATCACGGTTGTGACTGATAGCACTAGGAAGCAAAATCGAAGGTTGCTGGCTTTATTTGTGTGGCAGCTTTTCAAAACTGAAATATGGTTGACAGAATACCAGTTTTAATAGAGCTTTTTCATTTATCCATTGCTACTCATTTTTTTAACATTTTTCCAATGTGGAAAAGGGTTTTTAACTCTCTCATTGGTTTTGGTAATTTCTAGCAATTGCATTTTTTGTGTATTTATAAAGTACTTCATCTTAAAAATGGTGTATCTATTTGACAGTGTCCCTCATATAACAGCGGATGGTTGTTAGAAACTCACAGCAGGTTGAATTTTTGATACTGATATGGGGGATATTATGCTGAAATTATGAGTACCTAGAAAAGCACTGATGACTACATCTGGTTTTCATTTGCATTATGTGTCCTTGGACTCATCCATTTTGCAAGGTGAACTAGGTACAAATGGTGTGCTTGTGAGCTAGCCCTCCAACAACTTATATGGGATCTCTAAGCATTTTTAGAAGAATCACAACAAGCAATTTAGAATACTATCAAATAAAGTAATTAAACACTGTGAAGTGTAGTGTTTTAGCCTCAAACAAGAAGCCATCAAGAAATGCTATTTAACTATCTATGGCAAAATACCTGAAAAAAATAAAGGTTTATTTATGAGGCATCATTCTTGTTTGCTGGCCACAACAGAAGCTGATGATGACCTGGGTACCTAAAGTACACAGTGTAGGAAAAATGATATGAAAAGAAAAAGTTCTGTTCTGAGTGAACATCTCTTACAGGAGTGTCATGCACTTGTGTCCAAACAGAAACCTAAAAATATTTTTCAGCAGAAAGAGAGAAGATGAAAAGGAGTCAGGAAAGGGAGTTAGAGGAGAACTGGCTCGGAAATACAAGTGCTTGTTGCTCAGAGGGCACGTGGGAGATATCTTGACAATGATGAATTCCTAGCATACTAACAGCAACAGCAAAATCAGACAGATGCCTATGAAAAACAAAGATTGAAAATTTATGGGGAGAAAGAGTAGAAAACGTAAGCTATACTGAAACCATCCCAGTGCATCTCTTTGTATCACTGATAGATTGAGAATGGTGTAAAGAACAAATCGGTGCTAACAAAATACTTGCAGATTTGCAGACTGTGGAATTGTTAGTGTTTGATGTTTACAGGAAGACATCAGTAAAAGGTACACACAGATGTAAGAGAAGATCCAAGCAGTAAATCAAAAGACATAACTCTAGATTAAAAAATCCAACAGAAGAGAAAAATATTAAACTAAATTTTTCAATTAAGTCTCAATAAACTTTGGTTGAAAGAATGAAGAATAAAACAAATATTATTCAGAATGAGGAAAAAATGAAAAAAAACCAGCTTCTGGGATTTTGCTGTTCAACATCATCATAAATAGCCTAGAGAACAGAGTAAGCAGTGCTGTGATCAGGTTCGCTGGCCTTTAGGAGTCTGAGAAACTCAGCAGTAGAATGGGAGGTTAAGTACTGTCATTTGCAAGTATTGAGTGTAAATGATGAGAAGTGATATGTGAAGGGGAAAATATTTATGACCTTATGTATTAAACAATGGGTCTGATTACTGTTTGTTATCAAGAGCTTTAAGTAATGATTGATAATTCAATGAAAATTTCAGCTCAATGTTCAGTAGTGAACAATAAAGAAAATCAAAATTGGGCATTATCTGGAGAAGAATAGAGAACAAAACAGGGCTATTAAAGAAATGCACAGTTGATCTGCCGCTGAACACTGAATGTAATACTTCTCCTATATCTAAAAAGAACATAATTGTGCTAAAAGAGAATAAACATGATTTTCTATATGAGAGACAGCTTAGTGAAACGGGAAAATTCACTGTGGAAAAGACCTAATTGTGATTCCAAGTTTGAAAATCTCAGTGATATGAAGAGGATGGAAACAGCTCATGGTCCCTTTCAATACAAAAACTAAAAGGATATCAAATGAAGCTGACAAGTCAGATTCCAAACAAGCCAATTTAGTACTTTTTCATATGTGCAATGGGTAGAAGCTATAAAACTTTGTCCAAATGCTGTTGTGTTGCTGAAAATTTATATTGGTCACAAAGAAGATTAGAAAAGTTAACACAAGAGAAATCAATTTGAGGGTAACTGAAGAGGTTTGCTGAATTCTCATAAAAAGTTCATAAAGGTGAGGTTAAACAGAGCCATGTGTAGACAGGGAGATGGCTATATTGGAATTAGAAAATTGCTTAGGCTGAGAGAATATGTAAGAGTATGACAAGTACTTGCCTTCTTCCCTTATTGTTATTTGGTAGTTACTCTTGGTCAGTTCAGTACAGGATACTGTGACAGGTAGACCTTCTATTTAATTTAGCCAAGTTAATCTTAGAGCTCTTTGAAGATAGGTCTGTATAGTCTGCTTAGCTCCTCAGCTCCAAGTTAACCAAAGACCACCAAGAGGTGTTGGTGGGAGAAGTCAGACTCCCCACATCACTTCCTGATAGGCAGCAGATGAAAGTGTTGTTTGCATATGTTTCAGGAATTAAATAGTAGGTATAAATGAGTTGTAATCATTACTCAAAATACAGATATTCTTTTCTCTACAAGAGTACCACTCTACAAGTACTCTGCAAGGGTTCAGTGGTATATCCTTGTCCGGGATATCACAAAATAGTTTACAGATCTGGGACTGTTTCACTGAAGTAAGTAAGTACTTCTCCTATGTGCACTGAGTGGTTCAGAGTCCTAAAACACAGTCAAACCTTTCCAAATCTAAGACAATCATAAGATCTCTTTTTGAAAACCAGCGAAATTTGTGTGCTGACAGTATCTTAACGCTTTTCATTAAAATTCTTGGAATTCTTTCAAGTTCCAGTTTATATCCGTGACTCGTGATCAGGTTCTTTGTGTCAAAAGAGCGAATGTAATTCCAGAAGACTTCTGCCATTCAACATTTTTCCAGAGTGCCCTCCAGGCAAACTATCTAGGCAGACTTTGGAGACAGTCTCTT